>NW_022631065.1:10852636-11219317 GCF_010015895.1 Lontra canadensis
GCGGAAGCGGAGCGGAAGGCGCGGACCGGCAGGTGCGGCTGACAGATCTGTGGACGCCCGGGCGCCTTGCGCAAGTCGAGGCGAAGCAGGACCCGGGCTCCGTTGCCGTCTCTCCGAGCTCCCTCAACGCAGACCTCCGTGCTGGGATGGCTCGGGGCGAGCGGCGGCGTCGCGGAGCGGCGGCCGACGGAACTCGGACAACTGAAAGGGCGGTTCGGGGCGGCCCGGGACGACGGGGCGGCGAGGCCCGTGGCTCTGCCTGGAGAGCGGCTCTGGGCGTCGTGGTCCTGTCTCTGGCCCTGGGCCTGTCAGGATGCTGGCTGCTGGCGTGGCATCGTGCGCGGCGGGCGGTCACACTGCACTCCGCGCCCCCGGCACTGCCTCCCGATTCTTCCAGCGCCGCCGTGGCCCCGGACCTCTTCTGGGGCACCTACCGCCCTCACGTCTACTTCGGCATGAAGACCCGCAGCCCGCAGCCCCTTCTCACTGGTAACTGGGCCTCGGGACGGGCGGGTAGGCAGGCGGATTCTTAACCTGGGAGCCCCAGCTTCACGCCAGAGCAAGAGTGGGGAGGGGTGTTGTTCTGGAGAGTTATGAGGAGGGATGACCCTGAAATTCTCGGAGACCCAGAGGGACAGGTCCCCTGCTCTCTCTTTGACTTACGTCGCCATTCTACCCCTAGGACTGATGTGGGCTCAGCAAGGCGCCACCCCAGGGACCCCTAAGCTCAGGCACACGTGTGAACAGGGGGACGGCGTGGGTCCCTATGGCTGGGAGTTCCACGACGGTCTCTCCTTCGGGCGGCAACACATCCAAGATGGGGCCTTAAGGCTCACCACTGAGTTCGTCAAGAGGCCTGGGGGTCAGCACGGAGGGGACTGGAGCTGGAGAGTGACTGTAGAGTCTCAGGTCAGGGCCTCAGGACACCCTTCCCCCAGCCGACTCCCTCCACCCTTTCTTTGCTGGCATTTCTGCTAGCAAATGCAGTATGATGTGGCAGTTAACTGCAGGGGCTCCAGGTCTGGCCGCCTGCCTTAAACAGTGTATGACCATTTCTATTTACTATCCATAAGCCATGGTTTCCTTTCTGCAAAACGGAGATACCAGTAGCACTTAACTCATAGGATTATAAGAATGAAAGAAAATGATAAATGATATGTAGAGTTCTTAGGATAGTATATGACACAAAAGCACTCTATTATAATTTCCCAGCAAACCCTGTGCAAGCCTCTGTACCTCATCTCACTGGGTGCTTACCCTCACTGACCCTCAACACTGTAGACATAGTTTACCATGTTGCTCCTGCATGGTGGCCCTTTCAGTAAGGCTGAATTTCCAGGAGATACTGCCAATCTAATGCTGTGTTTTTCTGTCCTCCTTGGTCACCCAGACCTCAGGTACCTCTGCCCTCCCTTTGGTGTCCCTGTTCTTCTATGTGGTGACAGATGGCAAGGAAGTCCTAGTGCCAGAGGTTGGGGCCAAGGGGCAGTTGAAATTCATCAGTGGTCACTCCAGTGAACTTGGTGACTTCCGCCTTACACTTACGGCACCAACCAATCCAGGGGACACTGCCCCCAAGTATGGCAGGTAACTGGGGGAAGAGTGTGGGGGTGATGGTAGGGGTGGTATGGGTGCTGATTTAGCCTGATTTCTGTCTTCCCCAGTCTACCTTCTTTCCACTGGTTATTTCCCTACTCACCAGGCTCCATGTCCCCTGCACTGCCAAGACCCTCCCATCCTGACTCCTGGTCTCCTCTTATTTCTCTTTATATTCCTCACCATTTTCTCCTGAGTAATTTTTTCTTATTTATCTTCTTCCCTTCAAGCTACAATGTCTTCTGGTCCTCCAACCCAGGACTTGCATTGCTGACAGAGATGGTGAAGAGCCGGCTAAACAGCTGGTTCCAGCACCGGCCACCAGGGGCTTCCCCTGAACGCTACCTCGGCTTGCCAGGATCTTTGAAGTGGGAGGACAGAGGCCCAAGTGGGCAAGGACAGGGTCAAGGGCAATTCTTGATACAACAGGTGACACTGAAAGTCCCCTTTTCTGTGGAGTTGGTGTTTGAATCGGGCAGTGCCCGGGCAGGAGGAAGCCAACCCCTGGAGCAGCTGGCAGGCAGCCTGCTGACCCAAGCCCTGGAGAGCCGTGTTGAAGCCTTTAAAGAGCACTTTGAGAAGACTTTTCAGCTGAAGGAGAAGGGCCTGAGTCCTGAGGAGCAGGCTTTGGGTCAGGCTGCCCTCAGTGGCCTCCTCGGTGGGATTGGCTACTTCTATGGACAGGGTCTAGTGTTGGCAGACATGGGGGTTGAGGGGTCTGAGCAGAAGGTGGACCCAGCTCTCTTTCCACCTGTTCCTCTTTTCACAGCAGTGCCCTCCCGGTCATTTTTCCCACGAGGTTTCCTTTGGGATGAGGGCTTTCACCAGCTGGTGGTCCAGCGGTGGGATCCCCGCCTTACTCGGGAAGTCCTAGGTCACTGGCTGGGACTGCTCAATGCTGATGGCTGGATTGGACGGGAGCAGGTGCTGGGGGATGAGGCCCGAGCCCGGGTGCCTCCAGAATTCCTGGTGCAAAGGGCAGCCCATGCCAATCCCCCAACCCTGCTTTTGCCTATAGCCCACATGCTAAAGGGTGGTGACCCTGCTGACTTTGCCTTCCTCCGCAGGGCTTTCCCCCGTCTGCGTGCCTGGTTCTCCTGGCTCCATAAGAGCCAGGCAGGGCCAGTGCCACTATCTTATCGGTGGCGGGGCCGGGACCCTGCCTTGCCAACCCTGTTGAACCCTAAGACACTACCTTCTGGGCTGGATGACTATCCCCGGGCTTCACACCCCTCGGCCAGTGAGCGGCACTTGGACCTGCGGTGCTGGGTGGCCCTGGGCGCCCGTGTGCTGGTGCAGCTGGCAGAGCAGCTAGGAGAGGCTGAGGCAGCTGCAGAGCTGGGCCCACTGGCTGCATCACTGGAGGCAGAAGAGAGCCTGGATGAGCTGCACTGGGCCGCAGAGCTAGGAGTCTTTGCAGACTTTGGAAACCACACAAGAGCAGTGCAGCTGAAGCCTCGGCCCCCAGAGGGGCTGGTGCGGGTAGTGGGTCGGCCCCACCCTCGTTTACAGTATGTGGATGCCTTGGGCTATGTCAGTCTTTTTCCCATGCTTCTGCGGCTGCTGAACCCCAACTCCCCCCGCCTTGGGCCCCTGCTGGATATTCTAGCTGACAGCCGCCATCTCTGGAGCCCCTTTGGTTTGCGTTCCCTTGCAGCCTCCAGCCCCTTTTATGGCCAGCGCAATTCAGAGCACGATCCTCCCTACTGGCGGGGTGCTGTGTGGCTCAATGTCAACTACCTGGCCTTAGGAGCTCTCTACCACTATGGTCATCTGGAGGGTCCCCACCAGGCCCGGGCTGCCAAGCTCCACAGTGAGCTCCGTGCCAATGTGGTGGGCAATGTGTGGCAGCAGTATCAGGCCACAGGTTTCCTTTGGGAGCAGTACAGTGACCGGGATGGGCTGGGCATGGGCTGCCGCCCTTTCCAGGGCTGGACCAGCCTTGTCCTACTGGCCATGGCTGAAGACTACTAAGGGGAAGGTGAGAGGGGTGGCAGGCCTGCACTCTGGAATAGAAGGACAAGGTCTCTAGCTTCTGCTCCCAGCCCTCAGATACTAGTGCTTCAAACCATCCTCAGCTCATCTCAGGTGTCTCCTTACTGTCATCCCACACAGCCCTGGGGTGAATGTGAATTCAGAGTCTATTTTTCTAAATAAATGGAAAACCATGACAAACTCTATTGCTTTTGCCAGCTCTGCCTCACCAAAAGTTCTTAGCTCAGTCCAGACCTTAGGACTGTCTACTGTTCTTCAGAGGAGGGTGGGAAAAGTGGTCATTACATGTCCCCTCCAAATCCAGTTAGGTCAAGTGCAATGCAGCAAGTTGAGCACTAGTCCACCCAAATTCACAAGCAGCTGGTTCACATCTCTTTAATGAGATCAAAGGCTCCTGTGTATGTTTTTTGGGGGTAGAGCTAGCACAGTCCCCCAAACACTGCCACTCTTCCTCAGGACTCCACCCCTTTCAGGAAGATTCGAGATGGCGGGAGAGGCCAAGAAGAATTCAAGGATTTGGGCCCCAGGCTGTTTCTAGTGGGCAAGGAATTCACCCACCCTCCCAAAACTGTTTATGGGATGTCCCCTTCACTGGAAGCTAGCCCCACAGGAGAGACGTGGGGTATAGGATCGAGGGGCAGCACACAAGTGTCCTCCAGATCTGGTGGGGTGGCACTAGCCCTAGCCTCCTTGACTGGCATGCCCTCACTGGAGTCAGAACAAGGGCAGAGCTCAATACCTGAGTCACCAGTCAGGCGGCGATAGCGGCAAGAAGGGGGTGTGGGGGCAGGGCTCACCCCAGCCCCAGGCTCACCCTCCTGATGAGGGGGTGCACTCTGGTGGGAGGAAACACCTTCCACATTTGTTCCCTCGCAGTGGGCAGGGCAGCTAGAAGCAGAGGAGCAGCAGGTGCAGTCACTGGAAGCAGTCAAGGGGCAACCTGAGGCTGCAGTGTAAGGAGGCGGCGGTGTGCCGGGGCGGTGAACCACATCCTCATAGGCTGGGGGTTTGAAGGTGCTGAGGAGGCCTGCAGGAAAGAATGGCATGGTTGTGCGGCAGCCAGCGGTGGGATAGTGGTACCTTTGCTATTAGGGAAAGTGTGCTTTGAAATGTCTGAAAAGGGAAGGTGGGGATGATTCAGGTATCTGGGTTGGGAGGGGCCACTGGCAGTGTGCCCAGAGCCTCAAGCCACTCACGAAGGTCAAGCAGTGAACCGGTAGGGACAGGGCCAACCCCATGGCATGCCCCGTGGTAGGCCAACAAGTTGATCTCGCGCTGGCGCTGCTGTTGCTGCAACCGTAGTTTAGCTCGTCGATGACGGAAGGCGCAACAACAGCTAAAGAGGATGAGGACAGTCCAGAGCAGCCAGAACCCTGCAAGGGATGAGGAAGGAGGGTCTTAGATACCTCCCAGGTAGACAGAGGTCCATGAAGTTTGGAATTTTGATGCCCGACGAATTTTGAGGATGAGCAGAAGGACCCGAGAATAGCCCCGTTGGAGACTCACACCAGAGCTCATAGTAGTAGGTGCAGCAGCCCGTCTCCCCGCAGCAGTGACCACTCTCACAGAGGTAGGGCTGGTTGTTCACTCCTGGGCAGAGCTCTCGAAGCTGGGAGCAAGGAGGCACTTAGAATCAAAGGAGATCCCAGCCCCAGGCACTGTCCACCCCCACACCCCTGCATGCAGGGACATAGTCCCACCCTGTGAGCCAAGTTGAGCTCAGAGAGATCTCTGGGGAGGGATAAAGTGACAGTGAGAGGAGTGTTCAAATATCTGAAGGGCTGCTGACATGGCAGAGGATTTGGAATAACAAGAATCTGTCTAGAAAACAAGATGCAAGGTGTGGACATACAAAGAGGCAGATTTCAGTTCTGCGTACAGAGACTTCTCTCACACTGGGGCTGGCTCCCAGGGTATTTTCTGTTAAGGGAGTGTTTGGGCAGAAGCCAGGGGGCAGTCTGAGCTACCTCAAAGTCTCAAACAATGGGTAAGGGGTTTAAGGCAGTTTCCAATGCTAAGATGCTTTCATTATCCACCCTCCCCCCACGGGCTGCCTCCCCACCCCCACACTGGATCTTTCCACCCTTGGGTCTCAGGCTTCCTAGGGTAGAGGAAGGGCCATTTGAGACACAGAGCAGTGCTCCCAACCAGATGGGATTGCTGTGGATGATAAAGGATGGCATCCAGGGCGCGAGTCTGGGTTCCAGCTCTTCTCCAAATTGCTCCCTCAAGAGAAGACGCTGCTGGACTCTGTTGTGACAACAGGCACACAGAAAAACATCACAAATAACTGTTGCAAGACAGAGGGAGCTTCCCTGGGCCTCACTATGCCTTTGGTCACTGGAGAGCCACTGCAAGCTTCCACTGCAGCCATGGGATGGGGGGGGTCTAAGAAGCTGCAGGCAAAGTCAACTGCATCTACATTACAAAGTTTAGACAAAGAGTAGAAGGGACATACTTAGGAACTTCACAGCATCTTTGGCTACGTGAGTTCCTCCCCAACCCCCCAAAAGGAAGGGACAAGGAGAGGGGAAAGAGAAATAAATGGCTGTCGTGATAGGTTTTTGGAGCAGTCGGGATACCTGCTGTTGCGGCACGCGAAGTGCCCCCCAGGCCTCCTCGCTGCCGTTCCCGCTGCTGGCCTGAGCCATGCCTCCACCTACAGCCCCCGGTAGACCACAGCCTCCTCTATCGCCAGGCGCCCCGCCCCTGCCACTTCTGCCGCCACCGCCATGGTCCCTCCCCGGCCCATCTTCGCTGCCGCCACCATCACTCCGCGGCCGGAGCTTCCATCCGGGGAGAGCTCTGCCAACTAGCACCCAGATTGCTCGATCCTACCAATCAGCGACGCCCGCCGGCAGACGGGCCAATAGGAACGGACCAGAGGTTTCTCCCAGGGACCAATCTACAGCAGCGCCTCCGCCACTCTCCCAGACAACAGGAGCTTACACAGACAAAGAGCGGGGCAAGGTTCGACCATGGCCCTGACTGACAGCGACAATAGCCAATATGGACAGCAGAACGGGCTCGGAATTGCCAGCCAATAAGCGGCCGTCCAGAAAAGCAAAGTCTCCGCTGATTGGCTTGAGCGCTATTTTCGGGGATGACGCGGAAGGCCTTACCAAGCCAGGTAACCCCACTGGAAGAAGCGGTGCAGGGCAAGGGTCGCGTTCCAAAAGTGCCCCAGTGTTCTTGCGGCCTAGTGGCCGTTTCCCATGTGTCGACGCAATCTCCCGTGACGGCAAAGTGTGTGTACAGTGCATTGGCCTACCCATACCCCACTTCCCCAACTCTGTTCAAGTCGAGGCACCGGATGAAATTTAATAGTAGGGTGGGGAACATAATGAAAACAGGACAGGGGAGAGGGCGCAGAGTCCGGGTCAGGTTAGGGACTTAAGTAGCCAAAAGAGGGGACCCGGGGCCCTCGGGCCCCCCGAGCCGCATCTGCAGGTTGATGCGGTAGCACTGAAGGCTGCAGAGCGCCTGGCCCGTGCGGGAACAGGCGTAGCGGCGGGGGTGTGGGCAGCCGGGGACCGAGCATCGAGGGGGAGGGCCAGATGGGGACGGCCGCTGGGACAATGGCGCGGGGGTGGGGACGCCAGGTGGGAAGGAAAGGGTGGAACCCTGTGCCCCGCTGCTGTAGCGCACCATGGGGGCCGGGGCCGCGGTCCTCCCACCGCGGCGCTCGCCCCGCGCCGCCCCTCGGCCTCCCCGGCCACTGGGCGCCGCGGTCTTGGTGAGGCGCTCGATAGTCTGGTTCTTGTGCTCCTCCGCCCGCCGAGCCGCCTGCAACCGTCTCTTTCGCGCCCTCTCCTCGCGTTTCAGCAGCATCTCCTCGGTGAGGGCCGGGGCCGGACAGCTCCCAGCCACAGGGAGCGGCAGCATCGGGGAAGGCTGACTCCGCGCCTTCTGCAGCAGAGCTCGCTGGGGAGAGACACACCGAGAGGTGTCAGGCGGGCGACGTCTGCCCAAACCGGGGTTGGGGGGACGGGGGCGACAGTGGCGATCTGGAAAGCAGGCTCTTGAGTAACACTGGCCTTGAGGGTAAGGGGGGGATGAGCACCCTCTCCAGGAGCCTTAGTACTGCCTCCTCCCAGATCTCCAGACTTTCATCTTCAGATCCTTGACTCTAAACAAGAAAAGCATTAATGGTTCCTGTCTGCCCTGAATACCAAAACTCTGTTTACCACCTCTCTGGAGGTGTTTTTGTTTTTTCTGTTTTAAATCTTTTCATCTCATTCCAAACGGTGGGAAAAGATCTTTGCTTCGTGTCACCGATGATGCTACAATTGAAGAAAGGGAGTCTGGAGGTGATCTAGATTTAAGAGTGGACCCACAGATATGTCCAGTTAGTCAGAAGCTGCTTAAACAAGTGGCATCTCACCCAAACCGACAGAGAATTTGAGAAAATCAAGAGCATGTAGTCACAAGAAGCTGTCATTTTTGAAAACTTTGAAACTTTTGAAACTTTGATATGCACTGAAAACAAAATAGATCTCAGGGTGACTATGCAGTGTATTTATAGTGGTGCTGCTGTACATATGGATCCCTTTAAATGTGATATGTTCCTTGGGATGCCTGGGTGGTTCAGTGGGTTAAAGCCTCTGCCTTCGGCTCAGGTCATGATCCCAGAGTCCTGGGATCGAGCCCCGAATTGGGCTCTCTGCTCGGCAGGGAGCCTGCTTCCTCCTCTCTCTCTGCCTGCCTCTCTGCCTACTTGTGATCTCTGTCAAATAAATAAATAAATAAATAAATAAATAAAATATTTCAAAAAAAAAAAAAAGTGATATGTTCCTAATCAATTATGAGGACTTATTTTGCTACACAATTTGCTAACATATTACACAAATTTCAAAAAAAAATATTTCTCTTTTTAATATAGTGTGTAAATTAAAACAGAAAATTACAGGTTTATGACAAGTATAAGATGCTACTTAGGGGAATGGCTTTGTTAGCAGTAAGTCCTTCAGATTTTTTGTTTTGTTCCTGAAGCTTTGCCTTGCCTGTCTGGTTAAACATTTGACTAATACTGTGTTTGATTTTGGAAGTATTCTAATGACACAAAATTTGAATAAAGTTTCTCCTGGAAAAAAAAAATCTTTTCATCTCAAGTGGATAGCATCAATTGGATTATTGCTCAAGCCCTAAACTGAGGGTTACCCTCGATTCCTCTTTTCTGCCCGCTCCCTAACTCCCAACAATTATTTCCAAAACATATCAGAATCCATCTGATTTCCTCTACCTCCATAAATTCACCTTGGTTCAGGCCACCACCACCTCTCACCTGACTACCTCAATGGCTTCCTGGATGGTCTTGCTTCTACTCCTTACCTGCAATAAGAAGCCAAAGTAATCTACTGAAATATAAATCAAATCACTTTCCTGCAGACAATCCTTTCATGCTGTAGTCACACTTATTTTTCTCCTTGACCACTACTAGGCATGTTCCACTCTCAGGGTCTTTGCACCTGCTGGTCTCTGCCTGAAAAGCTCCTTTGATATTGGAAATGTAATCTCATCAGAGATGTCTTCCCTGCCTTCCCTATCTAATGTTGTCTCTTTCCACCGCTTTCCATTTCATCACCCTATTTTTGTTATAAACCATACTTTTTGCAATTACTTACCCCCTCCCCCAACACCCACCCACCCACACACACACACACACACACACGAATACCAGCTCCATGAGAAGAGAAACCTTTCCTTTCTTCCACTATTGATATCCCCACTGCCTAGCAACATTCTTGAGACATAAGAAGTTCTCAATATATATTTAGCCAGTGAACAAAGAATGAACCAACTTGCCTGTCGAGCAGTGAGCAGCCGCTCGTTGATCTCCTTCTTGAGATCTCCATTGTCATCGAGCTCCCCCTTCTCCAGGGCATCCAGCCACCTCTGTTCCTCCTCTTCTTCTTGACCTCCTAAGCCCCCCGACAGGTCCCGAAGTGGGGAGGGGGACAGATTACTGTCTTCATCTGAAAAGCAAAGTTGGAGAGCTAAAAGTAGAATTGTTCAGATGGAGAACCCTAATTTGGCCAAGTTAATACTGAGACACTCAAAATTCTCACCCTCCTCAGAACCAACCCTCTTCCGTTAACCAGATATAATGAGAAGCCCAGTTTCCCCACCTCCAGATTCTTCTCACCCAGCCAGGCACGGTACTGCTCAAGGGGGACTCCTTCCATTGGTTCCTCTTCATTGTCCACAACCATAAGGGGAGAGGGTGAGCGAGGACCCTCAGGGATCACAGTGAAAGTAGGAACACTGCAGAGAAGCAACCACTATGTAAGCTGAGCAGTTCTCCTCCTGCTTAACAGTTACAACCAGCATTCCCCTACCCCCCTTGGGTTCTGCCTTCACCTGGGCCCTGAAGTCAGTGTCCACCCTCTGTCTACTGGAAAGCCCAGCCAGCTTCTCCCTCTATCTCTGCCTGCTCCTAAATTTCCCCAAGTAAAACCTTGGCTTTCTTGGCCTCACCTCTTGGTGCCCAGGACCTGCCCACCCAGTTTGATTTTGAGTTTAAGTTGGGGCTTAGCAGGTGACGGCTGCGTTGGCCCAGCCTCCTCTTCCTGATGGTGTTTCTTCTTGTGTTTTTTCTTGTGCTTCTTATGCTTTTTCTTGTGCACTCCATGGCCGTGGGCACCCGCCAGACTCAATTCCAGCGCTTCCCCTGCGTAAGGAGAGCCTGTCAACGGTTTACGACAAGAGCGGGACAGGAGGAGCCTTGAAGAACCCAATACCCCCGAAGGGCCCCACTCTTCCAGCCCGACACGCTGTTACCATAACAACAGACTCGCCTTTCTCCTTCCCACCTGTGGCGAAGTACCCCGAAGGCTCGGAAGAGCAAAATAGGATTGCTTTTCTGCGAACGCCTAACTTGCTTTATCGACCCGCGCTTACCGGGTTCAGGGGCTTCCATAGCCCCAGGGGTGCTCCCCCGCCGCCACAGCTTACTCATGGGGTCCTGCAAGAAAAGGGGGCTGGAAATGGTAGGGACACATGCTGACAAGCCTTTTCCGCCCCGCGGAAAAACCGACTCCGGCAAAATAACAGGCTACTTCCGGTGCGTAACAACCCTGCTTGTGCGGGCTGCGCGCTGAGGCTAAAACCCTCCCTCACAAACAATGAGGCTTCTAACAAAGGTTCCGAGCCCTCTGAGGCCGGGACAGCTCGAAGGGGCGCGGCTTTCCCCTCGCTCCACCTCCCAGCTCTCGATTCCAGAACTCAGCGCGGGCGATACGATTATTATTGCACTCAAACGTGGTGAGTGTATACTCTGGACCAAATTCGGGGTTTAGGCTATAAGGCTATAAAGATGAATATGAACACTTTCCCCTGCTTTTGAGGAGCTCTCAGTGCAGTGAGTACTAGGAAACTACATTGCCCGCAAAATGGCAGAAGTGCCTAATAGTACAAGTGCTCTAGGAGCAGAGCAAACGGTATTTAAGCCTAAATTCTCATCAGTGGAGAAATGAATTATGGTGTATCTATACAATCTGAAACACTATGATAAGTAATTGATTGACATAGACTTTAGATCCTGTGGATAATAGCGTTAGAAACAATCTAAGTGTCCCACTAATGAAACACCAAAATAATTTGGTGCATGGATATGGTACGTCCATACAATGGGCAGCTCTGCTGCTCTTCAAAGAAATGCGGCCTCTGAGTGCTACCCAAGAAACTAGTGACATAATTTCTATTTGGTGACTGAGGAACAAGGATGAAGGGAGACTTATTTTTCATAATATACACCTCTGTGCCTTTTGAAATTGTATAAAACATGTGTCGATTTTACCTAATTGAAAAAAGAAGGGGGTGGGGTGCCTGGGCGGCAGACGGTTAGGAGTGGGACTCTTGGTTTGGCTCAGGTTGTGATCTTGGAGCCTGGTGTGTGTGCCTCCCCACCCCCCACCCCCCACCCCCCGCCCCGCCCCGCCCCACGGTTCTCAGAGCGGAATCTGTTGAAGAGTCTCTCTCTCTCCCTCTTCCTCTGCCCCACGCCCTCGTGCTCTCTCTCTTTCTCTCTCAAATAAACAAATCTTTAAAAGGAGGGGGGGGGGGCCTCGGTGGCTCAGTTGGTTAAGGGTCTGTCTGACTCTTGATTTCAGTTCAGGTCATGATCTCAGAGTCGTGTGATCAAGCTCCTTCCAGGCTCTGGGCTGGGAGTGGAACCTGGTTGGGATTCTCTGTCTCCCCCTCTGCCCAGCCCCCTGCTCTCATGAGTGCAGACTCTCTCTGGGGAAAAAAAAAGGACAACAGTGAGGTAGATCTGTATGTGCTGTCATATGAAATAAGAAAGGTGAGTTTCAATATGATGTTACGCCATTTAAAAAGAGTAATATGCTTCTATATATGCAGGAAAAAATTGAGGAATATATACTACTCCTTAGTCTGGTTATCTTTAGAAGCTGGGGTTGGGAGGGGCCCCTAGCTGGCTGAGTCAGTGGAGCATGTGACTCTTGATCTTGGGGTCCTGAGTTCAAACCCCACATTGGGTGTGGAGCCTACTTAAAAAAAAAAAAAGAAGAAATTGGGGTTGGGGAACTTTTACTATCTAGATCTGTAATGAATTTTTAAAATTTATTTTTATTTTTTAAAAAGATTTTATTTATTTATTTGACAGAGAGAGAGAGATCACAAGGAGGCAGAGAGGCAGGCAGAGAAGGGTGGGGGGAAGCAGGCTCCCTGCTGAGCAGAGAGCCCGATGTGGGGCTCACTTCCAGGACCCTGAGATCATGACCTGAGCTGAAGGCTTAACCCATTGAGCCACCCAGGCACCCCATACAATGAATTTTCTTAACACCTAATATGTATCACATATATAATTAGAAAAAGTTAATACTGAGACACTCAAAATTCTCACCCTCCTCAGAACCAACCTATATATGGTGGTAACCTATATATATATTTAAATATGTACAATATGTACAAGATCAGTATCCAAAAAAGGTAGCATCAATGAACAAAGAAAGAACTAATTAAAGAGACATTTCAGTGACAAAATTAAAAGGAATCAATGAAATTATATATGGGAATTCAAGAAGAAGTCAATGTTATATAATGATTGAGATTAAGAGAATGAACCTTGGAATCAGACAAGCCTATTATAAAAACCCAGTGCCACTATTTATTAGCTGTATAACCTTGAACTCAAGTTATTTAAACTCTCTGAATGCTAGATTTCAGCCTTGTAAGATGGGATGAAGTAGGATCTACTTTAGAGGGCTCTTTCAAGGAAAAAAGCAAATCAAGAATGCAAAGCACCTAGGGGCACCTGGGTGGTTCAGTTGGTTGAGCGACTGCCTTTGGCTCAGGTCATGATCCCTTAGTCCCGGGATTGAGTCCTGCATGGGGCTCCCAGCTCCGTGGGGAGTCTTCTTCTCCCTCTGACCTTCTCTCATGCTCTCTTTCTCTCTCTCAAATAAATAAATAAAATCTTAAAAAAAATGCAAAGCACCTAGTATCTAGAAAATAGTAGATGTTCAATAAGCAAATGACAACAACAATAACAAATGATTTTTTAAAAAAAAGATTTTATTTATTTATTTGACAGTGCACAAGCAGGAGGAGCGGTAGAGGGAGAGGGAGAAGCAGGCTCTCTGCTGAGCAGGGAGTCTGATGCAGTGCTCCATCTCAGGACCTCAGGATCATGACCTAAGCTGAAGGCAGACACTTAGACTGAACCACCAGGCACCCCTAATAAATGACCTGTGCATTTCTAGCTCAAGTATTTAGAGGGAGCATGATGTGTTAAATAAGAAAGGGAACATAGGAGAAGCAAGTCAGTTAGTGTTGCCCAAGGTGAATTTGAAGTGCCTGCGGGGATGCCCAGTGATGAAATACTGCCTGGAGGATCCAGTGCAAAAGGTGTGAGAGGGGGTGTCATGGGCATAGTAACAGAGGTGCCCCCAAAGGTATGGAGTAAGTGAGACATTCCAGAATGACCAAACAGATGAAGAGGAAAGGACCAGTCTGAGTGAGTAGCTGTCCTGCACAGGCAGGCAGACCCGCCAGGCAGGGTTGAGAAGAGGAAGTCAAGAGAAAGGCAAGAAAGGCACCCACGATCAGAGAGTATCAGGAGACCAAGGGTGTGATCTGCTGTGTATTGTCCTGCAGAGGGCAGGCTGAGCTCCTAGAAGAGGAAGCGGTCTAGCAAGGTGTGAAGGCAATAGTGCTGTACCATCAGGAGTCAAAGTGAGGGATCACCTGTAGTTAGTGTTTGTCAAACACATTATAGCTTATCGCCCGGTTTCATATCCCTGCTTTCCCTTGGTCCTCTCCGTAGGGGAGATAGTATTGTTCCCTCATGAAGAAACTGAGGCTCAGAGAGGTTCAATGATTTGGCCAAAGTGACATAGTTAGGGAGTGGCAGAGCCAGCCTCCAACAGAGGCTTCCTGACACCAGGCCCAATGGTGTTTCTTCAACATCCTCATGCCCAGCAGGGAGGAAGTGACAACAGCAAGTAGCCACTGGCTTCATTATTTTGCTTTGTTTAGAGTGGAAGAGGTTTGAGCATGTTTGTAGGCTAAAAGGAAGAACTTTATTCTCCTGAGTTCTTAGCCTTATTTTTAAACACAATTTCTTTTGAAATAATTGCGAACATGCAGAAGAGTTGCAGGAAGGATACAAAGAACTCTCTTGCTTCCTAAAATCAGATGCTGTGATTGTTTACTATCCCCCACATTTACTATTACGGTTATTCCTTTTCTGATCAATCTGAGACAAAGTTGCAGACATGATGCCATTTCACCCCTAAATATATCACACCGTGTATTTCCTCAAAACAAGTACTCTGTTCTATAACCTTTGTGCAACCCTTTCAATCAGGAAATTAACACTGATAGAGCATGACAGTCCAACCCACAGACCCCATTCAAAAGTTTCACCAGCTGCCCAATGTCTACTTTTCCTTTTAAGCCCAGGATCCAAATCCAGAATTATGCAGTACATTCCCTTGTCATGTCTCTTTGATCTGCTTTAATCTGGAACATTTGCTCACCCTTTCCCTATCTTTCATGACCTTGACAGTTTTAGGAAGTACAAACCTTTGTGGGCACCTGGCTGGCTCAATCTATAAAGCCTGCAACTCCCAATCTTGGAGTTGGAAGTTTGAGACCCACACTATGTGTAGAAATTACTGAAAAATAAAATCTTAAAAAAAAAAAAAAGTACAGAGAGTACAGACTTTTGAGTCCCTAGAATGTTCCTCAACCTGGATACATCTAGTGTTTGCTTGTGTCCTGACTCATAATTGTTGGCGGGAGTACTATACAAAAAAGACTCTGCTGTGTTCTTCTGTGTGTCCCATCAGAAAGCACCACTGATGCTCTAACCTTGGTCACCTGGTCAAGGGGGTGTCTGCTAGTTTTCCCCTCTGGAGAGTCACCATTTTCACTTTTGTAATTAATGAGCTATTTCCTGGGGAAATATTTTGAAACTACTCTGATATCCTGTTCCCCATCAAACGTCCACCCATCAGGCTTAGTATCCATTGATGACTACTGTATGAATCAGCAGTACTGTACTAATTGGCAATGGAATCTTTCTACTTCCATTATTCCAACTACATGCATTAGTGGGCATTGCTACTGTGAAGAGATTTCATCTTGCATTCCTTTATGTGTGTAGTTATTTATATCATTACGGTTTCCTATTTCTGTCAATGAGTGGTAGTCCATTACTACCATTATTTATCTTGATGATGAAATATGTCCCAGCTTTGGTCATGGGGCATTTCCTTAAGATGATTTCTGTGTCCTTTTGACATGTCTCTATCATGCTTTGAGTGCTTTTTTTACCTCCCAGCACTAAAAAATGTTTTGGGCTCTTCTTACTTTCCTTTGATAAGGGGTGGGAACCAAGAGAGGCCAGGAAGTAGCAACCTGTGGGTGAGGTTACACAGAGGGTACACCAGTCACACCACAGTACCCTGCTGATGAGGACTTCTCTGCTGACACAGCTACCCGCCCCTCACGGACTGCAGGTGCAACAATCATATCATGAACTCTCCCTGGGTCTTGTTTTCACTCTTTCAAGATTCAAAGTCCAGTTGGAAGCATTCCAATTGGTTGACTTAGGCCAAGTGCTTACACCTGGGCTATGAAGAAGTGGGAGAGAAAATGAATGACCTCTCCAGCTGTCGTAAAGAGGGTAGAGCCTCAGCCTACCAATATCGTCCACAGTAGGGGACCACGCAGAAACAAGAAAATGGTTTGAACACCGGGTGACCAGCAAGTCCAAATATCTACTTCAGAGCTGGAGAGACAGATACCTACATAAGCAACGGAAAAAGTTGGAAAGATTGTGCAGCAAACCAGTAGCATGCTGGTAAATTTTTAACAAAAGCTCCCTAGGGGAAAAGAAAAAAAAATAATCCAGCCCTGATTTTTGTGTTCACCTGTTTCTGTTGTGTAACTGCTCCCACCACGCCCAATTTCAAACATGATGTGATGGAACATGGGAACTTAGGAAGAGATATGCAGTAGCTCATGGTTACGTAGCATTTCCACTATACCAATACTATCAATGCAAATCACCTCAAGAGATAATAGGAAAACACAGTGAAATAATTAGGAAGTGATGAGTTTTATCGCCTTTGCTTTAATATAATTTATTTCATTGTTTTTAGGTTCAATTTTTAATTAAAGCTGTGCTTTTAACACCTGGGATGCACAGTTCTGAAATATTCAGCAGTTGTCTCTTATGAACCCATGTGGGGCTTCAGTACACCATGGCACCAAATGTCTCAGTGTTTTTCTTTTTGATGGTAGGGAAGGCATGCCTTTATTCTTATTTTTTTTTTAACCTTATATTTAAGTGGTACAATTAGGAATGTTTTTTTAAAACTTTTTGTGTCTTCAAAAAGGAATTTAATCTTAAAAATAAATAAATCCACAGAACTGTTGACCCTGGTTTCTCCACTCTGTCATGAATGGTGTCAGCTGGCTTCCCTCACCCTAGACGAAACTTCCTCCAACTGATTTATGCAAAAGGCTTCCAGATTGTAATCTGTAAAATACAACTCTTCGCTGTGCTGCTTCTTTTGCAAAATATTCTGTCACATGGAGTCCAAATTCTCAGGCAGGATTTGAGCTCTGTCTCCTTTCCAAACGCCTTCCATTCTTCCACCTTTTGTCAGGGGCTTCCAAACCCTTCCCCAGAGCCTGTGAGCACAGCTGAGGACCTGGGGAGAGGACAATGGTTGAGGCTCCAGACCTGCTTCCATCACAGCCATTGATTCTATTTCACATATTCCAGGTAAGAGTTCATTTGGAAAAACAAAACACCACATTCTGCTGCTAAAAAACAAACAAACAAAAAACAAAGCAAAACAAAACCCCAGTGTTTGAAATGAACCCTTTTAGTCTATGGGTTACTCATCCCAGTCAGGTGCTCTGAAATCTGCACGTTTCCTTGAGGCATTTCCTGTGTTCATTTACTTCACTGATAGTTGACTGGGTACCTCCTTTGTGCCAGACACTGGGCATAAAGCAGTGGACAAGACAGACTGTTCCTCCCTGGGGAGCTTACAGTTAAGAGAAGTGACAATAGATATTTGAAGAACTAAATAACAATTCTGGGGGGCCTGGCTGGCTCAGTCAGTGGAGCATGTGACTCTTCATCTTGGGGCCATGAGTTTGTGCTCTGTGTTGGGGGTAAAGTTTACCAGGAAGGAAGGAAGGAAGGAAGGGGAAAAAAGAAACAATGCCTTTCCCCCTCTTCCTCCTCACCCATCCTTTGAAGTTTATCTCAGAGGCCACAGATTTTTTTTTTTGTGTGTGTGCAAATGGTGATTTTATTAAAGCAAGGGAACAGGACCTTGTGGAGAAAAAGCTGCTTCCAGAGTCCACATATTTTATAAAATGTTTTGATTTGCCTTTCCTACAGACCAGAAGAACTCCCTTCTCCATGTGATTTTTGTATGTCAAAACTGTTTGCTGTTCTTCCTGTCCAGCATCCATTCCCTCACCTTCTGTGGTCATACAGGAACAGTTTTGAGGAAACTACCTCTCCCTTCCCTCCTCTCCCAGCTCAGTAGGTTCCAGCTGGTCTTCAGGAATGGCCAACTGACCCAGGTCTGGTTGACTGGCACAGAGAATCCCCCCCAGCATAGTGACTGGTTCAGGTCAGGCCACCCCTCTGGCTACAAAGGTTGGATAAAGGATCCCAGATGGCCCATAGTAAATCCAAGACCTGTATAGGAGGTTCAGGAAGCAGATGCTGTCTTTTCCCCTGAAAAGATATAGACCCAGAATTTTTGGCAATGATGTTGTGCTGTGGAGGGTGAAGGCAACATGGAGCCAAGTAGAACTAGAGGAAGGGAAAAGACCCGATCCTCGTGACACGGAATGCCTGGGTCAAGCCACCTCTATCCTGACCTTGGGACATTTTAGTTCCTTAAGACAATTAATTTCCCCTTTGTGGAAGTAATTTAAGTCAGGTTGTGTAGAACACTGAGCAATTTGCCACAGCAGAGCAATTGTAACATCTCTAAAGCTAAAGGTGAGTATTTCTCTGGCTCTGGCCCATCTGCTAGGAAGGAGCTTCACTACTGTCTGGCAAGTTCTCTCCAGGAAGTTCTGGAGCCCCCAGAAGACTCCCCAGTGTGGCCAGCAAGCTAATACTCTGCCATTTCCTTCTCTCTTACTAGGCTTTGTGGAGGTGAGGAGAGCCCCCTTTTCTTCACAAACTGAGTGGTAATCTTGGCCATCCAGCAGCAGCTGAAAAATAGTCAATACTGAGGTCAATGATCAGCTCACCCTCTTAAGGCGATTAAGGTCTGGGTCCAGGGAGCTGAGGTCACCTGTGCTCCTATCCAAAGACACAAGGCGCTGCACCTGCGTCTTTATCTTCATAGGTCCACTTAAGGGGCACTTGTTTAAGCCCGCACTATGCTGGGCATTTTACACCTATTCTCGTATGTAATCCTCATAGCAACCTGAAGGAAGGAGATAATCACTATATCCCCCGTTGAACCGGTGAGAAAAACTGAAGCTCAGAAAGTTCAGTGATTGGGTCGAGGCTCCAAGGTTAGTAAGTGACAGAACGGGATTACAAGACGTGCTTAAGCGCTGCCCCACTAATTGGGTGGATGTGCACGCAGCCGTGCATGGGGAACTTAAAGCGGGAGGGGGTCGAAGAAGAGACATTTGGGATTGCAGGAAGTGATATGATCACTTCGGAAGCTGCTTAGGGGCGCAACTGGGCGCGGTCCCAGGGCCCTGCCAGAACCACAGTGTGCCACGCGGCTATTCCTGCGGCCAAGGGATTTTCCGCGTGCAGGGAGTGCGGCTTGCCAGGTTGGGGCGGCTGCTGGGCGGGGCTTCCCTGGGCCCGCCCCTTGCCCAGGTGAGGCGCCGGAGCCTGGGGCGCGACCGGATGGTGCGCCTCCGCAGTGCTCGAGAGGTGTAGGGTGCCTGGCTGTCGGGTTGTCGGGCCAGGCCTGCTTGGCGCCCCAGGACTGGCCCGGCCGGCCGGGCCTCTGGCGGGGGTGGAGGAGGGTGCCGCGCCCTGCCCGGCCCAGGTGTCGTCTCCGGGGGCGGAGTTTGGGAACCGGGCTGCGGGAGCTTCCCGACCGGACGGGCGAGCGGGCGTCGAGGGACAGCGGCGAACGAGACCAGGCACGGCCAGGCGGCTCTGGGAACGCACCGAGTAGGTAAAGGCGTGGGGCCATCAGCATGTTCTCGCGAAACCACCGGAGCCGGGTCACCGTGGCCAGGGGCTCCGCCCTGGAGATGGAGTTCAAACGCGGCCGCTTCCGACTCAGCCTCTTCAGCGACCCGCCCGAGGTGAGACCCGTGTCCCTGCCTTCCTTCTCCTTCCCCGGCTCCCGCAGCCCTGCCAGCCTGGGCTCCTCGCCCCAGCCCGCGCGCGCGCCGAGGGGCGGAGATGCCGCGGTGCAGGTACAAACCCGTTATTGTTGACTTCCCAAGAGAGGCGCGGACCGTCTGAAAGTTTATCGGACCCGTCTCAGAAAGCTCAGATACTCTGACCAGTTGGGATGACTTGCCTCTGCCTGGAAAAACTCCGGGTTGGCTTCAGTGTAAGGGTCCGCAGGCTCGATTCCCAAAATATGCCTGGACCTGCCTCTCCCGGGCACCCCCCCCCCTCCCGCCCCGGCAAAGGGCGGTGGGCAGGTAGGCGGGCCCTAGACCTCTCGGACTCGGCGGCGGCGGCGCCCGCTTCTTCCCTGGCCTCCAGGCCCATCTCACAACCTGTCTCAGCCGCCTGGGACAGCCTTCATCATCAACTGGGCTCCTAGCCCACGTCTGACCACTTCGTTGAAGCCCTCCCCAGATGCTCCTCTGTGCCCCATGAAGGGCTGGGGTTGGGGAGAGAGAGAGAGTGTGTGTGTGTGTGTGTGTGTGTGTGTGTGTAGGGGGGTATCCCTTTTAACGATTTGGGTTATTTACCACACCAAAACTGTAGTCCCGCCTCTAGTCTGACAGGTCCTCCCCCGGCCCACCGCTCTACCCCTCGACCGGGTCGAGCCCTACCTGTTACTTCTGGTAGAGACTCAGGAGTTGCTGAAAGGTCTGGGACTGAGAGGGCGAGGAGCGACAGCAAAGAGGCTGTCCCTGAGGTCAGCTCTCCTACCCTGCTGGGCCTGGAAAGGGTTAAGTGAGGGGGCCTCCCTCCCGCCCCCTCTCCCTCCGGGCCAGGATTCCAGGCCTGGCTTCTGCCCTTTCCCCCCTAGCCTGCCAGAACAAAGGCCCTTTCACATCTCTGTCCCGCGTCCCAGGCCTTTTTTGACTCAGAAGCTAGGGGACCTGGGGAGAGGGGCTCAGTCGGGTCTCTTACCAGCAACCCGGTGCAGGGCCAGCGTGGGGGAGGGAGAGGCGAGGCCCGGGGACCAGGAGGAGGGGCCTGTGGGCTGGGGCCGCCCCCGGGACAAATCGGGCCTACCGGGCCAGGGCGGAGGAGCCGGGGCGGAGTCGCAGGGCCCGCCGGCCGCCGAGGGGAGTGTGACTCTGTGGGCCCGGGTTGAGTGGGGGGGAGGTGGCAGAGCTGCAGCTGGCTGGGAATCGGGGCTGGTTTCCTGTCTGGAAGGGAAGGGGCCCGCAGAGGGGAGCGGGGGCAGCAGCAGACAGGCACACCCCAGCCTTTCTCCCTCCCACACCTCCCTTCTGCTGGAAAAGCGAGGTAATTGTGAGCCCAGGGTGGGGCGGGCTGGATCAAGGCCCCAAGTTGGAAGAGGTGGCTCTGGGGGTTGGGCCGCATTTACCCCTTTGTCCCGCTCCCTGGGCTCACTCTCCCCACAAGTCCTCAACTCCATCCTCTTCTTTCTGAGAGTGAGAACCCCCCCTCTGAAAGCTGCGACCTCCTGCCAAACCCCACAACTCCGTAAAACCTGCCTGAGGCGGCCCCGCCCTGCCCCCTTCCAGCTGTGCCTGCCCCTCACGCCCTCCCGGCACACAGATTCTCTGTCCACCCCGCCAGGGATGTGGGCGGGGGCTGGGGAGGGGCCAGAGTCGGAATGAAAGGACCTTTTTCTTCCACAGCTGGGAGAACAGCTGCCACCAAAGCAAGACTGGACACTCTGTGCCTAGAACCCCCTCTGCAGCTGGCCTCCCTTCCTGGGACCCTGCTCATTCTCACCTCGCTTTCCTTCCCTCCCATGCCTGGCTCCCACCAGGGCCCTGGAACAGTGGTAGGCAAGGAAGGTTTGTCCCAGCAGCCTGAGGGGTGTGACAGGAGCGCAGAGGGACAGGGGCAGCCTCTGCCCTCCGCCCACTCTTTCAAGACCAGGGGAGCAGCGGGAGGAGGAATTGTGGAGCAGCGAGGAGCCTGCCCAGCACCCCCTCTCTGGAGGGGTCCACAGGGGAAGGGGCACTGGGGGCACAGAGATGCAGGACAGATTGCGCATCCTGGAGGACCTGAATATGCTCTACATTCGGCAGATGGCGCTCAGCTTGGAGGTAACGCCCCCGCCCCCAGGACTCCTCCGCGTGCAACCCAGCCTGGGTTTGTGCCCTGCGGGTCCCTGCAGGGACTGAGGAGGGAGGGGGGCACTGCTCCAAGTGGGGAGAGGGACAGGTGGTTCTGTGTGCCTTGCTTGTTAAGTGCCAACCAGCATTATGTTGGCAAAAGGGCCTTCACACCTATTTCTGAAAGCTCTGGGGGTGGGGGTGGATGTGTGTTTTGGGCCCCAGGGGTCCTTTTAGGTGTGGGAAGAAGAGAAGACTTCAGGGTAAGAGAAGTTTGCAGGAAGGATGTGGCCTTGCTGGAGAAGGGAAGGCGACTCTGACAGGATGTAAGGATCTGATGGCCTTGGAGGTGGCAGGGAGCTGTTTATTCATTTATTTATTCTTAAACACTTTTATTGAACACCGCCTATATGCCGAGCTCCTTGTTGACCATGGGATACCTCAGTGAACCATTCAATGGGAGTACACAATAAACATGTAAACACAGAAATCATCCCCCCAGTAACATGATGATAAAAACAGGGGTGTAACACCCATCAGGTGGGGAAGGCAGCATTCAGCATGGAGGTCAGAGCAGGCCTCTGTGATGAGATCATGAGCTGAGACCAGAAAGATATGAAGATATGTGGAGACTAGAGGAAGAGCTTTCCAGCTGGAGGGCATAGCAAGGGCAGAGGCTCTTAGATGAGGTTGTGCTCCAGTTCCAGTGTGGCTGGAACATAGGAGTTGGGGCTGAGATCATGGACAGACCCCAGATTAAGGCCTTACACAAGGCCTTTTACTCTAGGTGCGATGCTGGCCCACCCAGGGGTTTTAAAAGGGAAACAACTCATCTAATGTTTTGGGTTTTTTTAAAGATTTTTATTTGTTTATTTGATAGAGATCACAAGAAGGCAGAGAGGCAGGCAGAGAGAGAGGAAGGGAAGCAGGCTCCCTGCTGAGCAGAGAGCCCAATGCGGGGCTCCATCCCAGGACCCTGAGATCATGACCTGAGCTGAAGGCAGAGACTTTAACCCACTGAGCCACCCAGTTGCCCCTCATCTAATGTTTTAAAATAAGGGCTTCTGTGGTGAATAGGCTAGGCAGGCATGGTGGGAGGGAGAGAGGAGAGTTGACAAGAGAGGTAGCAGAAGACCACCAGATAGGAAGTTGTTATGGCTTTAGGGGAGTGAACCTGGTGCTGTGGTTGGACGTGCTCATGGTAGAGACATAGAAGGGGGTGGATTTCAGATGACGGTGGTAGATCTGATGGGGCTTGTTGGTGGATGGGCCTTGAGAACTGAACATGGATTTGCCTCATGGCAAAGAGGGAGCTCTGGAATGATTCCCAGGTGTGCCCAAGCTGGGTGGTGTGGCCATTTACTGAGATAGGGGAGGTAAAGGAGGCTGTGGAAGTGACCGCCTGGACAAGGCAAGAGTTTGCTGCTGAGGAAGGTCAGAGGAGGGACTGTAAAGAGTCCAGATCAGGAGTGGAAATTTATTGCCAATGTCACCCCTCTGCCCTGGAGCCCACGCCCTGGATCATAGCAGACACTGCTGGTCAGTCACAGCACTCTTAACCAGCAAGCCCAGACGTGGACTCGCGACTTTTCTCAGCATGTCCCTGGCACAAAGTGTGCAGGTTGTTTCCCTTACAAGGGCACCAGCCAGAGGCAAGAGTCCCAGCCTGGTTTAGGGCTATATCAGGAGGGGACACCTTTATCTAATTTGTTTGCCTAGAGAGGGTTACCTTTTTCTAATATGCAGAAAGGTGCTCAGCGAGCCCATTGGGACTCTGCTACTACCTATTGCCTGTAGTAGCACATGGGGTGAAACCTATTCCTCTGCACTGTCCGCATTACTAGTTACATGTGGCTACTTGAATGTATAATTTAATTAATTAAAGTGAAATAAACAATTTCTTGGTTGCTCTAGCCATTTCAAGATGGCTGTGGAACATTTCCATCACTGCCAGAGATGTTATTGAACAGAGCTGGTCTAGGTATTAAAATGTTTAAATTCAGCATCTTCTCTACTCCCCTGTGCAGCCCCCCCTTCCCCATGTAATTTTTCTTCATGGGAGGCCTGTCCGAGTTCTGGAACAGAGGATGGGGCTTAGATTTCACTTTGGTCACCTCTCCTACCTCCGCTAGGGTACAGGCTGAGGATGCTGTGTTCCTTCTCCATCAAACTCAGCAGTCCCCCCTCCGCCCCAGTCCCCACTCAAGAAAGAGAGATCCATTGATATTTCAGAGATTGGCCAGAGAGGTAGTCATGGCAGAGTAAATCGAAGAACTTTCTGGAGGAAGCAACTTAAACTGCAAGTAAAGGGAATATGGGAGTGAGAGAAAGGTCGTTCTTAAATATGTGCTGCTCCAAAGTAGTGATTAGACTTTCTCACTTAATTCTCAAACAGTACTATGAAGGAGGTGGGGCACTCCCCAGTTTACAGTCTCCAGAGGCTAAGTTCTCACAGCTAGTCAAATTCCCAAGCCAGAATTTGGATTTAGCCCCAGTGGAGATTCTGAAGGGAACAGAGGTGATGAGAAGCAGAGCAGTAAGTCAGGGATTGAAAAGAACAGGAGGAGGGGGACAGGAAAAGACATCCACGAGGGCCTAATGTGTGCTGGGCTTCTGCCCATGACTCATCCTCCTTCAGCCCCTTGGGCCTTGACCCAAGTCCTGCTGACATCCAACTCTGGGCTCTTTCCCAGGAGAGTAGTGAAAACACTGCCTACATCTGGAGAAAGGGGTGTGTGAGTGGGGAGGGGGGACAAGAAGCTATCCCTGGGGCGGCAAGATGGGGACAAAGCATAGGGATCTAGAAACAGTGCTAGGATTCCTGAGATGCTCTGCCCAAAGGGTGGGAGCCAGAATTTCTGGAGCCCTGTCCTCCCTGAAGCTGTGGGAGAGTGGGTCTGGGGCCAGAGTGGGGGGGAGGTGGTAGCAGAGGTGTTGGGCTCATCCAGGCTGAGCCCAGAGACTTTTCCACCGCTCCAGTTTTTCCAATTTACATACTCTCCTCCCTCCCCTGTGCTCCTGGGCAAGGGGTCACCTTGGAGGGCTACCGCAAAGCAGGAGGAGCCTCTGGGCTTCCTGCAGCTCTAGCAGCACCAAGGCCAAAGCCCTATCCAGGGCGATGGGGGAGCTCCGGGAGCAGTGTTGCACACGACTGCGTCTCAGGGTTCTGCTGCCCGGATCCTAGCCCCGCCAGGCGCAGGGAGGAACCGCCTGCGCCCGGGAGCCCCTCAACCCGCTCTCGCGGCAGTTGGGAGCTGATGTCACCAGCGCCCTGAGCGCCACGGCGGGCGGGGGCACTTGCAACTCCCCAGACCCAGCAACTCCCCAGACCCAGCGCGCTGCCAGCATTGGTGCCTCGAGCGCAATGGACAGGGCTAGGGAAGGATCCGTGAGTGCTGGGGCCCGAGTAAAGAGACTAACCGGGAGAGGGCTTGAGCACGCTTCTCTGTCCCTTCCCTCCCCCCTTCTCTCATCGTTTCCTGGTGTTTGTGGGTGAAGCTGGAAGCAGAATGGGATGGGGGTTGGCAAGCAGGAAAGCTTAGCAGAGGTGGGACCCTGGTGCAGACCGACATAGAGGGGCTGGGGGAGTGAGGCTGCAGGGGCTGTGTAGTTTGGGAGGGCTTCCTGGTGGAGGGGGCATTGGGACCTGGTTGACCTACTTCTGAAGGGTCAGGAAGAGAAACTGTGGGAGAGGGGTGATGAAAGTCAGGCCCAGCCCAGTGGTGGCCCAGGAAATAAATTGTGAAGGGGGAGTGTGCAGAGAGGTTGGACAAGGCTTTTGAAAGCAGGAATCTAGGGTGTTCAGGTCTTGGAGACTTGAATGCTGGAGACACAGGGGACAGAATCAAGTGCACAGTGTGAGAGCTGATGTGAGGATGAAGACAGGTTTTGGGTGATCACGTTCACCCCCCTCTTCCTACCTGGTGCCTTCCCTGGGCTTCCTCTCAAACTAAGCTCACAATGTCATGCAGTTAGGCTTCCCCCTCCTTTCTGAAGCCTTCCCCATCACCTCAGCCAGAAGCAAACAGGGGCTGTCTCCCATGAGTGTGTTTATGCCATGACATGGCACTTACGGGGCAGCCAGTAGCGTCTGCATCTCTTACTGCCCAGCTGGACTTTAAATGTGGGCCCTCAGACAGCACAGGGATGCTCCAGGGTTTGTTGGGTGAACGCTACTTCTGCCAAAGTAGCATTTAAAGAAAGCATCCTCACCATTCATCCACACTATGCGCTGGGCACTGTGCTAAATGCTTTACATTCCTGGCTTACTGAATCCTCACAGTCCTAGCGTGTGCGACTACTTCCAACCTCATTTTATAGATGGAGAAACCAAGTCTTAGGGAGGTGGAGTAAATTTTAAGTAAGTTTCTTCTCAGCTTCTCAAGACTGGCAGGACTGACTCAGACCCAGATTTGTTTTATGTCAAACTGGTGCTCTCAGCCTTCCCTCTCTGCCAAGACCTCCAGGGCTCTTTCTGAGTGAATGTTCCTGAGAATCCTGGTGCCTGTCTCAGTACCTAAACACCACCCCCCATCCTTATTCACAACCTGTATTGCCCCTCACTCCTGATCTCCTGCCCCTCCTTGCCTCTCTCCTCAACTTTCCAAGCTGAGAGCGCCAGGCAGAGCCCCTAATCTGGAGTGTGTATAGGGTTCTGTGAAGTATGGGTGAACGCTGTAGGGGGTATGCTCCTGCACAGATCCCTTGCCAACTAGATGTTCCCCATCACTTGAGTCTTCTGGGTAACCCAGGAGGGTCTTTACTATTTTGTCCATTTTCTTTAGTTGGTGGTTCTTGGCCCTGGCTACACCTCAGAACCATTTGGGGAATTTTCAAAAAAACACACCCACTAAATTCTTAGAGATTCTTATTCTGCAAGTCTGAAGTAGAGCCCAGTAGATTGTGTGTGTGTGTGTGTGTATGTGTGTGTGTGTGTATGCACACGCGCGTGCATGCCTATGTTTAACTGAAAGGATTTAATTTTTTTAAAGGTAACACAAGGGGTGCCTGAGTGGCTGAATTGGTTAACTGTCCAACTCTTGATTCTGGCTCAGGTCATGATCTTAGGGTAATGAGATCGAGCCCCACTTCGGGCTCCCGACTGGGTGTGAGCCTGCTGAGATTCTCTCTCCATCTCCAAAAAAAAAAAAAAAAAAAAAGGTAACACAATATCCAATAGCACAGAAGTAAAGAAGGATATATTTTAAAGTAGTATAAATCTGTTTTCCATTCCTGGCACCCAGGCCTACAGCCTACAGTGTCTGTTTTATGCATATATATATATATGAAGTGAGAAGAGAGTATCACAACATGCTACCACTTGTACAACATATATATATATATATATATATATATATATTTTGGATGGGGGTGAGAGAGAAAGAGAACCTGTGCAAGCACAAGCAGGAGGAAGGACAGGGAGAATCTCAAAGCAGACGCCTCGCTGAGCACAGAGCCTGACCCAGGGTTCAATCTCAGAACACTGAGATCATGACCTGAACCAGAATCAAGAGTCAGATGCTTTTAACTGACTGAGCCCCCCGGTGCCCCCTCACTTCATATATTTTGAAGAGTATTTTATATCTGCATATATATGTCTACCTAAATCTTTGATGTCTGTAGTATTCCATATTCCACAGGAATGCTGTGACTTATTTAACCAATGCCTGAGTGAAGGACTTTTTTTTTTTTTTTAGATTTTATTTATTTGACAGAAACACAGCGAGATAGGGAACACAAGCAGGGGCAGTGGGAGAGGGAGAAGCAGGCTTCCTGCTGAGCAGGGAGCCCGAAGTGGGGCTCCATCCCAGAACTCTGGGATCATGATCTGAACCGAACGCAGAAGCTTCAGGGACTGAGCCAGCCAGGTGCCCCTGAGTGAAGGACTTTTAATCTTGGTGTTTTAAAACAGTGTTGCAATGAATGTGGCTTTGCTTATATGTGTAACTATATTTGTAGGATAAACTCCTAGATATTGAATAGCTGGATCAGAGGATATGTGAATTTCTAGTTTTCATAGATTTTTCCAAATTGTGCTCAAAACAAGCCAGTGGAATTTATGCTCCTACCATCAAATGCATAAGGACATCTGTATTTTTACAAAGCTTCTCTGGTTATTATTGGGCAGATGAGGCTGAGTTGCCTGAAACATGTTTCTTAGTTTCTTCTGGAGCACATCCTGCTTGGGGTCTGGAACCTGCTTCAGCCTGTCCCCAACTGACATTTCCATCTCATCCTTTCCCCCACTCTGTCTAGGACACAGAGTTGCAGAGAAAGCTAGACCATGAGATCCGGATGAGGGAAGGGGCCTGTAAGCTGCTGGCAGCCTGCTCCCAGAGAGAGCAGGCTCTGGAGGCCACCAAAAGCCTGCTGGTGTGCAACAGCCGCATCCTGAGCTACATGGGGGAGCTGCAGCGGCGGAAGGAGGCACAGGTGCTGAGGAAGACTGGCCGGCGGTGAGCACAGGGTAGTGGCCCAGGGTGTGTGTGTTCGGGGTGTAGGTCACCCTGAGACTGACCTCCCCACGAAGCCTTGTCAGAGCCTGGGAGACCCCTTGGTGTTTTCTCACTACAATGTGCTGCCCAAAGGTGCACTGGTGAGTAGCTCAGGCTGGGCTCAGGAAAGCCGCGTATCTGGTGAACAGCTGGCGGGCTGAGGGCTGAGAATGTAAACTTGCTCCTTGCCTAAGCACTGCCGGTGGTCTGAGGGGGTGGGCTGGGTGGCTTCTGGAAAGCTAACTTCCCGGAAGTCAGTTCACCAGGTGGCCAGCTGACCACAGACTGACAAGAACGTACCTGAGGTACACCAGCATGACCACTGCTTGAGAAAGGGAGTAATAAAACAGTGTTTAAGGGAACGCCTCCCTGTTCACATAAATTAGATGGTGTATTTTAAAAGGGGTCGGCTTCCGGATGTGAAATGCCAGCTGCACCGACAGTTCGCGCTGCCGGTCTGACAAAGCTGCAGCCGGATGGCTGAGGTGATGCTCGGCTACAACTAAATGTTGGAGAAAATACCTGGCAAGTTTATCATTCTGAGAACTGGCCACTTGGGTAAACTGATCATTTGGAAAACTGGCTGCTGACAAAATAAGCCTGCTTGACCCCACAGGGCTGAGTGGGGAGAAAGTGCTGGCTGCTCACTGGCGTGACACCCATCCCAGCTCTGCTGTGAAGGCTGCCACAAGAAGGGGTCACCAGGAGCCCTCCAGAGCCCATCCATGAAGCCCCCAGGGGAAGGCAGATAACCAGCTCTGTGGCTTCTCCACAAAGCTAACGGGCAAGCAGACGGGGTTGGGGGGCAGGTCCTAATGTGAATTTGAGGTCTCCTGAGAGGCAGCCCTCAATAGGCTCTGCCCTGCCCAAGTCCCACCCGGCCTAGGCAGTGTGGGGTGAGGTACACCCCAGATTGCTGACAACTAAATGCTTTGCCCTCACTCAGTGGCACATCGTTTAGCTTAAGGCCTTACTAAGTTGCTAATGACATTAGTGACCTTCTGAATTGGGTGGCTGAACTGGCTTTCCACCTGAGGATGACACATGCTCAGAGAGTGCTGCTGATGGGTGGGGGGAGAAAGGCCAGGTGTCTGGACTGCTGCACTGGGGGCTGAGGAACTTGGGGTACTGGGAAGGCTCAGCCTACCTAGGGATGGTAGAGGAGAAATCAAAGCTGAGGAGGAGGGAAGAGAGAGGTTTGTGGCAAATGGAATACAGATGTTCTTTACTTGTGTTCTTGATTTTCTAACCACCCCAGTACTGTCCTATATCAAAGAAGTGATAAAATGGTAAAGCACAGCCTCCCCTATTGTTAAAAAGAAAGCCTGCAAACTCCTCCAGGTCTGGGGTTTAGTGGAGATGAGCCCTTGAAAAGGAGTCTCTCTGCAGGTACCTGTTCCCTCAAGCCT
This sequence comes from Lontra canadensis, assembly GCF_010015895.1. NCBI lineage: Eukaryota > Metazoa > Chordata > Mammalia > Carnivora > Mustelidae > Lontra > Lontra canadensis. The sequence goes on from NW_022631065.1 coordinate 10,882,062, forward strand.
CACTTGTGCCTGGCAGGGGTCTGGAGGAGATGGTCAGAGAGGGTGCTTGGAGGGGGAGGAGCCTGGAGCTTGTACTGCCTGTGAGCTAAGGTGCCTCTGGTGTCCCCAGGCCCACTGAACCCCTGGGTTCAAGTGACAGCTCAAACAGTCCCTCAGCCCTGTCCTGTCAGTCTGGCTGGGGACCTGGGGGCTAGGCCCTGGGCTGGAGGCGTCCTAGAGCCCTTGAGAACCACAACGGGGTTGGGGGGAGAGTAATGTCTAGAGGCCAGCCCAGGATGCTGTGATTTGTCCACAGGCCTTCTGATAGTGGGCCACCTGCTGAGCGCTCCCCTTGCCGAGGCCGTGTCTGCATCTCCGGTAAGAAACACAGCTCTTCCCCACCACTGCCCACCCCTACCCTGGCCCCCTAGCTGCTGGCGTTCCTTGCCCAACCACATGATCTCCTGCCCTGTCTCAACATCCCTTCCTGCTCCTCTGCTCCTCAGACCTCCGGATTCCACTCATGTGGAAGGACACAGAATATTTCAAGAACAAAGGCGGTGAGTTCCACACATGCTGGGACAAACTGAGGGGAGTGACCTGAGGTTGGAGGCTCTCGTGGGGCATTGTGCTTACTAGCTTGGGCCTCTGTCCCCAGACCTGCACCGATGGGCTGTGTTCCTGCTGCTGCAGCTAGGGGAACACATTCAGGACACAGAGATGATCCTGGTGGACAGGACCCTCACAGACATCTCCTTTCAGAACAACGTGCTCTTGTGAGTGCCTTGTCCCTGGGGGCTCCCTCCTTTCTCCAGTTTCCTCCAGTCCTTGGATGGAGCTGCAGGGGAGGAAGGAAGATGGGCCTCACCTGGACAGCTGTCCTGTATTCGCACCACATCCTCCTCCACCCTGCACCCCCCATGCCTCCCTGGACTTCCCCAGGACCAGCCTTCTCTCTTCCGCCCACCCTCCTATAGCACCGAGGCAGGGCCAGATTTTGAACTGCGACTGGAGCTGTACGGAGCCTGCTTGGAAGAGGAGGGGGCCCTGGCTGGAGCTCCCAAGAGGCTTGCCACCAAACTCAGCAGCTCCCTAGGCCGCTCCTCTGGGAGGCGTGTCCGGGCGTCACTGGAGAGTGCGTCGGGTTCAGGGAGCAGTCCCATTCTGCTCCCCACCCCGGCTGTGGGGTAAGGCCCTACATGCCCCCACTGCCCTCAGCTGCGTATATCCTGGCCTCGGGTGGCCTCTGAGCTGTGTCGAGCATGCAAACCTATTCTGTGCCACTGCCACAGCGTGCAAACCTACATGAATGAATGGCGGCCACTTGGCTGGGAGGCACCCTGGCCTGTGCCCTGGAGCCAGGCCCAAGTCAGCCAAGAGGACCAGTAGGAATGTGGGTAGAGCTAAGTTTGAGGGACTTGAATTTTTTGCAGGAGCAAATTCATATTATGTGGGTATCACAGAGTGCCCTGGTTGGCGCAAAGTAGCCTGGGTCCTGCGGGGTTGCCTGCTGGTGCCTGGAAGCACTCAGAGACATTGGGTCTCTGAGCAGCAGTTGGAGAAGCTCTAGGGCAGTGACTTTGCTGCCTTTGGAGACAGACAGGAGGTTAAATTCCAGCTCTACTACCTACCAGCTGTAAATTATGGGCAAAATTCTTAACTTCTCTAAGCCTCAGGCTCTCTCATCTATTCACGAAACAATGCCACCAACCTCCCAAGGCTGTCGTGGGAATACAGTGGGATAACATACGTAAAGCACAGGAAGCACAGGACATGGCATTTAGCAGGAGCTCGGGAAATATCCTTACCCCTGTGGGGGAGGCCAGCTAGTTTTCCTGCAGTCTAGGATGCCCGGCGCCAGGCTGAGGCCCACTTCTCTGTTGTGTAGTGGTCCTCGTTACCACCTCTTGGCTCACACCACGCTCACCTTGGCAGCAGTGCAGGATGGGTTCCGCACACACGACCTCACCCTCGCTAGCCATGGTGAGTCTGTTGTGGAGGGAGGGGACGCTGGACAGTGAGAAGAGGGGCTGTGGGATGGTCCCTTTCATTCACCACCCTTACCCTAAACTTCCTATCCCCCAGAGGAGAACCCCGCCTGGCTTCCCCTCTATGGTAGCGTGTGTTGCCGCCTGGTGGCTCAGCCTCTCTGCATGACTCAGCCTACCGCCAGTGGTACCCTCAGGGTGCAGGTGAGGGGCCCTGAGGCGGAGAAGGAAACCTGGAGGAGGCCAAGGACAGTTGGATCATCTAGGCACCTAAGGACTATTGGAAAGTCAAGATCTGGGTGGAGGAAAGAGGGTTATGGCAAGAAGACAGGAGGATCAGACACGAGGGTGGGCAGAAAGGAACAGACTCTCAGTGGGGGAATGGGAAGAAGGGTGTTGGGGGTGTGATTCCCCCAGGAAACCTTGAGTCATTTGTGCAGCAAGCTGGGGAGCTGCAGGACTGGGCGCGAGTGCATGGAGTCCTGAAAGGCACAAGCCTCTTCTGTTACCGGCAACCCGAAGACGCAGACACTGGGGAAGAGCCGTTGTTTACTATTTCCATCAACAAGGTGATGGGTCCCTTGGTGGTAAAGCTATCAGGTGCCAGGGCCCAGGAGTGTCTCCTTCAGGTCCCAGGAGGGTCTCCTTCAGGTCCCAGGAGGGTGGGTGCAGAGAGATCCAAGTCAGGCCTGCTGTTCCTAACAGCACCGCACCCAGCTTCAGGGCCAGGAATGTTCTCACCAGTGTCACTGGAAAAGGCTCTTCTACTCACTAGCGTTAGTCAAGTCCCAGAGAGTCCCACGGCCAGTTTAGGATTTTCATCCTCTTTCTGCCTTTTCTCTCAAATTCCATTCTGCATCTTCTTCCCCCTTTCCTGGCTTTGTCTTCCAACCCAAGTCCAATGACCCCTCTTAATTTCCAAGCCCTTTTGCTCGCTTTCCTGATGACTTTTATGAAAGTACTGAGGGATATTAGGCCTCAGCATTCCTGCTCGCCTCTGTGCCTCCCTCAATCCCGTCTCTGTCTGCTCCTCTTTCCTGACTAAGGACACTCTGTCTCATCCCCAGTCCTTTCCTGCTGTTCCTTCCTGCTCTGCTCAATAGGAGGCAGATGAGAGACCCAACCAGCTCTTCCTTCTAAGGCAGGGATGAGCAAGCCTGCCTGGTATCTGTGACCGCTGACTTCTGTGACCAAGGTGAAGGTGGAAGCAGACCCCTTCCTTCTCCTGCAGGAGACTCGAGTCCGGGCAGGGGAGCCGGACCAGGCTGCAGGCCGGCCCTTCACCCTGAGCATCAGTAACCGGTATGGCGAGGATGAGGTGACACACACCCTTCAGACAGAGAGCCGAGGAGCCCTGCATAGCTGGATGGAGGCTTTGTGGCAGCTTTTCTTTGACATGAGTAAGAGGAGGGGGCTGGTTTGAACCTTTGGGAGGGATGGGGTTTATTTTTATCAAAGGGCTCTATTTCCAGAAAGTGTGGAAGGGAATGTAGCAGGGGAGGGGGCGGCCTGGCCCTCTCAGTCTTCCTCCTCCCACCCTAGTCATTGGTCTCCCTTCAGGCCAGTGGAAGCAGTGCTGTGATGAAATCATGAAGATCGAAACCCCTGCTCCCCGGAAACCACCCCAAGTACTGGCCAAGCAGGGGTCCTTGTACCATGAGATGGGTGAGTGAAAGTACACTCCATGAACCCGATGGCAAGTGGGGTTGGGGGCTTCAAGGCAGCCCAGATAATGGGAACAGAGAAAGCAACAGGCTGAGGCAGAGCTCTGGGCACCCAAGGCCCTCTCGGCCCTGTTGTATTTGTTTCTCTTCTCCAGCTCTTCTTAGAGCCATCCTCACCAAAGTTCCAAACCAACCCCCAAAGAGCCGGATTCATTTCATGGATTTCTTTCCTAATTTCTTCTTCTCTGTTTCCCTTTCTGCATGCGGATTCCTGTCTCTTCCTCTGACCCTTCACTTGCTTGGCACTGCTTTCATTTTCCTCTTTTCTTGATTTTTTTTTTCACCCACTTCTGCCCACCCCCTCATCTCCATCCCCCCTGCACCCTGTATCCCATAGTCTTATCAGAGCCCATGGCTCCAGGGGGCCCAGGTGAGGGGCTTCTCCTGCAGGATAACACAATCTCAGCTGAGATCCGGGCTTTGCTTTCCTCCTATTACAGTGACAGGTGATGGTCAGGGCTGGGTAGGCCTGGGGCCTAAGTTCTGACTGGCCCCCTCCCCTCAACCCCTTCCTGGTGTCACAGCTATTGAGCCGCTGGATGACATCGCAGCGGTGACAGACATCCTGGCCCAGCGGGAGGGCACAAGGCTGGAGACACCCCCACCCTGGCTAGCAATGTTTACAGAACAGCCTGCCCTGCCTAGCCCCTGCTCACCTGCCTCAGTGGCCCCAGCCCCAGCTCGGACCCACCCCATGCCCTGGGGGCGACCCCGAACATTCTCCCTGGATGCTGTCCCCCCAGACCACTCCCCTGGGGCTTCCCGCTCCGTTGCCCCTCTCCCCCAGCAGCGATCCCCACGGTCCAGAGGCCTCTTCAGCAAAGGCCCACCCCGCACTTGGCTCCAGTCGCCAGTCTGAGAGAGAAAGGTGCTGGCCGCAGGATCTGGCCAGAGGAAGAGACAACCTACGAGCAGCTGGGCTCCAGGTGCGGCGAGGGTGGCAGCAGGTTGGCCAGCTTGGCCTCCCCTTCCTCTGCTGGACTGGGGGTAGGCTGGGGAGCAGGAGCAGAAACTCCTTCTCAGCTGTGCTTGCCAAGGTGTTGAGGGGCTCCTTCCTGGGAATGCCTCGGACCCCCCAAACCCTTCCTGGGAGAAAACTGGAACCAATCCTGCCCTACCTCCCTGCACTAACCAGCTTTGAGGATGGCACTGAAGAGCCTTGGGAGGGGGTGCACCTCCCTGTGACACTCACATCAACCATTAAAGTTATTTAACGGCAGCCCTCACCTGGTTCTTGAGGATAGGTTGCCTCTCCGCTTGGTCTGGAACTGCCCCCTCCCCTCATCCCTGGAGCTTAGTTGACCGGTCTGTGATACTGAGTAATCAGACAAGGGCTGGGTGGAGGGTTACTTTATAAATACCACAAGGAGAAAGGAGGGCTGCTCTTCTCTCACACACTGCTGAATCTCAGGATCTCAGCAAGGTCATAGCCAGTCACAGCAAAGGAGCTGCCTGAGGGGTCACAGAATCGGGCCCCGCACACCTGGGTGTCAGGCACACACTCACCATGACAGTGTTCCACCTGGGGGAGAAGAGGGCTGCTCAGGGCATGCTGCCTCATGCGCGGACCCCCCTTCCCACTCCTCCCACAACACACACCTCAGTGCGGCCACTCTCTGGGCTTCTGCTCAGCTTCCAGATGTGTACAAAGGTGTCCTCGGCTGCAGAGAGAAGCTATAAAACCAAAGGTGGGAGGATGAGTGGGCATTAGCAGGTGCTGAGGGGACGAGTATAGGCTGGAGTGCCTGGCCCAGGCACCCAGGGAGAGGGCTCCACTGAGAAACAGACAAGCCTGTGGAGTTCCTCTCAATGTCCCAGCACCAGGGACACAGGTACGTAGGGATGGAGGAGGAGACTGACCTTGCCCACCTCGGGAGCCAGGTCCAGGGCACAGATGGCCCGGGCGTGGGCGCTGATCTGGACGTGCAGAGTTCCTGTACTGGCCTCATATAGACGCACTTGCCCATCGCCATAGCCTGCTGCTACTGTCCCATGCCACAGCTGCACAGAAGGGCATGGGACCCTGCAAGGGTGATAAACCAGTTTAATTTCCTCTGACCCCTCAGGAAGGCGTCCACCCCCTTCCGCCTCACCTACCCAAATCCTGGAATTTGGGTCACTAATTTGAACTTGGGCCCTGACCGCCAGACACACAGCAAGCCTGAGTTATCTGCTGTCACCACGTCAGCCATGCAGTCCTGAGGAGAAAAGCAGGATCAGTCCTTCCCTTCCTCCCCTGCTGGGTCCTATATACAGGGCAGGAGGGGAAGGGAGGTAGCATCTGCATCTTTGCCTCTCCAGGGAAAGGGCAATATGTGGAGCCCTTATCGGCTGGATGCGGGGTTCCCTCGGGATGCATAAAGTGCCTCCCTTGCATTCCTTAGAATTTCACTCCCCAGACCTGCAAACCACGTGTGAGGAGCGGGGTATATAACCGCCCTCACTGGATGGATGAGGAAGCTGAGGCCCCAGTGTTATGATCTGGAGGTCCTGCAGTAAGCCAGTCACAGTCATGACTAGAGTCCAGGCCCCTGGACAGTCCCCAACCCCAGGCAACAAACATAGTCCCTGGGCCCAGCGCTGGGTCAGGTGCAATGGAGGATATGAATGAGAACGTACATACCCTGTTCTCAAGAGGTTTGTAATCCAATTAGGGAGACAAGAGTTGTCTTTGAGGCTAGTACCAATTCAGGGCTCAGCTAAGGGAGATCAGTGGGAGCAGGAATAGGGGGATGGCTTCCTGAAGAGAGTGGCACTGGAGGTGGGCAGGACTTGGCAAGTCCAGAAAAGGAAGCTGCACACGTCAGAGTTGGAAAGTATCTTAGACACCATCTGTCCCAACTCCTCAGTTCACACCAGGACTGAAAAGTGTTCGTGAGCTATTAAATGCCACGTAAGTGGAAAATCCGATTTCATCACTGGACTTGAGGTTGCTGAAGCCTGGGAAAGGGCAGCAATTTGCCCAAAGTGATCCAGCTGCTTAGCAGTGGAGTCAATTCTTAAACCCAGGTCTGCCGCCCGCCAAAGTGGGAGGCTCCCAGGCTCACTGGAATAAGTAGGGGGAATCCACTCACCTGTCCCTGGGCAGGCTCGGTCGCAATGTCTGTGACTGATGTCTGGTGCCCAGCCAGCTCTTCACTTAGTACAATGTTGGGACCCTTGGCTGGGATGTCAAACACCAACACCCGGCCCGACCACGTTCCTGCAGAACCAGTGCCCCACTGATGGCTTCCTGATCCTCCCGCGTCTCCAACCACCACACATAGCACTCCCTCCACCCCAGAAACCTCTGTAGCAAACCCACCACTCACTGCTCCAACAGCTCCGCTCCTCGGTTGACTACAATTACTCTATCCTATCCTGCTCCTCTGAAGCCTGCCATGGCTTTCTGCAGTCTCTATAAGAGCCCCCTTCACTCCCACCCTTCCCTCTAACCTTCAAAAATTCCCTCAAACCTTCAGCATCATCCCGGGCAAAGCCTGCACCCCTATGCCGTAGCACCCCCCAATGCCCTGCCTTTGGCCCCCTTACCCACACAGATGAAGCGGCCACTGGAAGCAATTCCTCGGGCAAACACAGCCTGTACTGAGTATGAAAGGGGAAAACTATTAGAAATAGCACCTCCGCCGGCCCCACCAAATACTCCCTACCCCCACCCCACTCAGTCCTGCAGGTACCTGGAGATGCATCTCCAGAGTCCAGTGCATGCCAATAGACCATGACAGAGCCATCTGACTCGTACATCTGGAAGACAAGAGCAAGGATGGGGGCACATCCAGCTGACTTTTGCAGAGCTATGCTGAGTAGTTCACATACAGGTTAGCCTTAGAGTCGCACTCCCCTGAGCTGACAAACCATGTGTGAGAAGCAGGTATATAACCCTTGAAACAACTGTGGGAGGCAGGCACTACTTTTATTTCCATCTCAGGACACTGAGGCTCTGAGAAGTTAATTAAATTGCCTGAGGTCATACAGCTAGTAAAGGGGCAGGTATAGGAGATAGCACTTGGGAACTGGAAAAGATGGAAGGAATGAAGATGAGAAATAAGGAAGAATGGGCTAAACATGTAAAAAGTTTGTAAGTGTTTAGAGGTAAGTGGGGAAGTATTTTCGGGCCTGGGGGAAGAGTTGAAAAGACTCTCGTGGGGGAGGATAGGAAGCTCTTCTTACCTGTATTCCTCTATGTGAGGTGAGTACCAGCAACACTCGGAAGGGGAGGACACACCAATGGACCTATAGGGAAATGGCCCAGAGTAGGAAGAAGTGGTCAGACTGAAGGACAGAGGTCTCCAGAGTGGAAAATCAGAGGGTTAGGGAAGACCTATTCCTGAGGCTTGGAAAGAAAGGACAGAGATGAGGACTGGGTTCAGCAACACCATTCTCAATTCAATGCCTCACCTGGGTGATAAGTGGAGGGCTCACTCCGGCACCCTCCTTAGCGTGGAGCTGGCGCTGGGCCAAGGGGACACCCTCAGGAGCAGCGCTGAGAAGCTGGGCGCTGGGTCCATGGACTACCCCAAAATGTGTGAGGTTTCGGGAGGGCACCTGCAGCACACTGAGGTTATTGCACAGGGGTGCGGCCGAACCTCGAAGGGGAATCGGGCGCTCCCGGCGGAACATCCTAGCGGAGAAAGGTCCAAATCACAGGCGCGCAGGAAACACGACAGTGGTGATTCCTGCGGGAGGAATGGGGGGTGCTGTCGTGAGGCACTGAAGGAGACCACTGAGGTCAGAATGTGATGGGGGAACCCGAGGACTGCAACAGGGGAGTCCGGCGTGGGGAGGTCTTGTGGAGCAGGAAAGGGGAGCCCCAGAGCTGCGTTAATGGGGCGATGGGGAAATCCCAGAGGAGGAACGGTGATGGCACAGGACCTGGTGGCGCCAAGCGCCCGAGCGAAGGCAGATGAGGCAGGGTAGCCCCCAGACCCTTCTTCTCTCAGCTGGCTCCCCGAACCCCCCGGCCCGGGCCAGAAGTCACACCCGCAGCCCCAGGGTGGCTTGCCTGACTCGGGGAATCGATCGGTCCCTCCGAACCCGCCGCCACCATAGAGACGACGCACGCACGCACGGCCATTGGGCGGAGCCGAGCAACCCAAACGTGCGGAGCGCGGCGCGGTTGCCAGGGCAACCGTGAGCGGGGCGAGGCTCTCTCCTCTAGGTCCGGGGCTAGGTGCAAGGCGCGGTTGCTTGGGAGACGGTTAGGCGGAGGTGGCAGCATCAAGGAAGGGAAGCCGAAGCAGCGGGGTTGGAGCGACAGCTGCGGCAATGGCTCACGAAGGCTCGGTGAGCTTCAGCTCAGATGGGGGTGGGCCAGAGTCGGACTGGCTTTTAAGGTCGGCGTGGGGAACCGTGGGTCCGCCCCACGCCAGCCGCCGCCAGCCCACCACGCGGGCGTACATGGCGACCAAGGAAGCCACGTCGGTTTGGGGCAGAAAATCTGCACCTGCACCACGCACACTAACACGCTTTGTCACACTCGGAACCTGAAGGAAAAAGTCAAATGTATGGTTCAGTGCCCAAGAACGGGAATTGACTTTGGAAGCAGCTAAGGCATGTAGTAAGTCTCTTACACTGAGGCACCCATTCAAATGGATAAGCCAGAATTGGTCGGGCACTGGGGAGAGGTGTTTCTAAATAAACTCCCTTTCAAGGATTTTAGGAGGAAGGAATGGGTTAAACAACAGCTCTGAGGCTGTATTTGAAAGTCAAGTTGTTTAAAAGCCAGACTTTTTTTTTTTTTTTAAAGATTTATTTTTATTTGAGAGCGAGAGAGCCCACGAGAGACAGGGAGTTGTGGAGGGGCAGAGGGAGAAGGAGAGAGAAAATCTCAAGCGGACTCCGCGCTGACTGGGAGCTCCATGCAGGGGCTTGATCTCACCACTGTGAGATCATGACCAGAGCCAAAATCAAGAGTGGAGGCTTAACCTACTGAGCCACCCAGCTGCCCCCCAAACCAAGAAATTTTTAAATAAAACAGATTTGAGGAGACTTTGTGCGATAATATCTCTGGCCTCTAGAGGCTACATCTAGGTACAGTCACCGTCAGGAGTGGCAGATGAGAGGCTGGGAGGGTAAGTCTAAGGAACTGGCTCTCCTCTCCCAGCTCTACCTGCCTGGACTGGTCTGTGGGCTATTCCCTGGGCTTGCCACCAGGGCTGTTTTCATTAGCAGAGAAAGGAAATGAGGCTTAAGGGACTTTGAGTTCAGTGTAATGTTTAGGAAACAACAGATATGACAGAGAATGAATTTGAGGGGACGTCTCATAGGAGGCAATAAGGTTGGGGTGAGGAGGTAAAGTTTGGAAAGATTACTTTTAGAGGTAAATTTTGGAAGGAACCAAGTGAAGGGAGACATGTAGGAAAGGAGAAGGCTCCCAAGAATCTTCCTATAAGTTTCCTATGTCCCTAAAATGAATTTATGTAACTAGTTTTTTTCTTTTATATGATTTTTTTTATTACAAAAGGACACAGACTCATTGTAGAGAACTTACAAGATAGAGCGCAAGAAAGAAACATATCCACTGTGACAATTTTGATGTTTTCCTTTTCTTTAACATATACTGATTTATACATCAGAGTTGACACTTGGTATGTAATTTTGTATACTGTTTCTTTCATTTATCATTACCTATATTGCAAATTCTTCCTAAAATTATCTTTAATCATTGCATAATATTCCTTAGTATAGAGGGCACACAATTAGCCATATATTCTCTTTTTGTTAGATATTTTCAATATTCTGCTATTATAAATGACAGCAGAGGGTCTATTGGAGGGTCTACTGGAGGATATAATTTTATTTTCATTTCAGGATATGCCTTTGGATGTGTTCATAAAATTGGAATTGATATTTTTGAAGGTTGGACATCTTTTCAAATGTTTATTAGTCATTTACAGTTCCATTTTTTGTGTAATGTTATGTCCTTTGCTTATTATCCTTGGGGTCTTATGATTTTATTTTTTATGTGGGTTTTTAATATACTTGGGGATATTTATCCTTTTTCATATTTTTTGCAATTTTTTCTTTTATTTTGGAAAGCAGGATAAAGTCAGGCTCTAGAGTCAGACAGACCTACATATGAATTATGATTTCACTACTACCTTGCTGTGTGATCTGGACAAATTCTGTAAAATGGGGATAAAAATAGTATGTAGTCTAAAAATGTAGGACTTGAGTCAGTGTTTGTAACTGATATGCTTAGGTGCCAGTAAATGGTAACTACTGTCAACTTGTAATTAGGAGTGTCTTAAAAATAAGTACAGGAAGGTGTGCCTGGGTGGCTCAGTCATTAAGCATCTGCCTGCTGTCTCTTTCTGTCAAATAAATGAATAAAATAAAAATTTTTAAAAAGTACAGGAAAATTTTGCCTATATGTATGTAACTCTCTAGCTATTTTTTTTTAAGATTTTATTTATTTATTTGACAGAGATCACAGTAGGCAGGAGAGGCAGGCAGAGAGAGGAAGAAGCAGGCTCCCTGCCCGGGCAGAGAACCCGATTCGGGGCTCGATCCCAGGACTCTGGGATCACGACCTGAGCCGAAGGCAGAGGCTTTAACCCACTGAGCCACCCAGGCGCCCCTCTCTAGCTATTTCTTTATTATTTCTTTTTTTAAAGATTTTATTTATTTGACACACAGAGAGAGATCACAAGTAGGCAGAGAGGCAGGCAGAGAGAGAGAGGGAAGCAGGCTCCCTGCTGAGCGGAGAGCCCGATGTGGGGCTCAATCCCAGGACCCTGGGATCATGAGCTGCACCGAAGGCAGAGGCTTAACCCACTGAGCCACCCAAGTACCCTCTTTATTATTTCTTACATAATTTTTATGCTTCGGCAGTTTTTTTCTCACCCAGAGATTATATGACAATTTAATCTATTTTTCCTACATTTTATTTTTTGCTTATATTTTTGTTTTATTTGTGTGTGTGTGTGTGTGTGTGTGTGTGTGTGTGTGTGTGTATCCTTTAATCCATTATTTAGATGAGTGTTGTAAAATGATCATCATCTAAGTTGATTTGGGGGAGAGAAGGAGACTAGTGTTCTTTAAACACTAACCATTTATTGACTTATCCTTAATTTTTCTGAACTCTCAAGAACTTTGAACCTTTTGAACTAGTGCCAATAGCAAGAGACTGTGGTGTTAGAGCTCTACATAGCCAGGGTGTACTCTGTAATCTCAATCAAGCGCTGGTTAACCTGTGTCCTTCCAGTTTCTTTGTAAAATGGGTTTAGTGAGCTGTCATGAAAATTAAATTAGCAGGGTTCCTGGGTGGCTCAGATGGTTAAGCATCTGCCTTTGGCTCAAGTCATGATCCCAGAGTCCTGGGATCAAGCCAGCATCCAGCTTCCTGCTTGGTGGGGAGCCTGCCTCTCCCTCTACTGCCCCCTGCTGGTGCTCTCTCACTCAAATAAATAAATAAAATTTTTTAAAAAATTAAAAAAAATGAAAATTGAATTAGTTAGGCCAGGGGTGCCTGGCTAGATCAGTCAGTTAAGCCTCCTACTCTTGATTTGAGCTCAGGTCATAATCTCAGGGTCCAGAGATCAAGCCCCATGTCCAACTCCCCACTCAGCAGGGAGTCTCCTCCCACTCAGCAGGGATTTTCTCCTTCTGCCCCTCCCCCCAATAAATAAATAAACTTTTTAATGATTTTATTTATTTATTTGACAGAGAGAGACACAGTGAAAAGGAAACATAAGCAGGGGGAGTGGGAGAGGGAGAAGCAGGCTTCCCACCAAGCAGAGAACCCGATGCAGTGCCCAATCCCAGGAGCCCAGGATCATGATCCAAGCCAAAGGCAGACGCCCAATGACTGAGCCACCCAGGCACCCCTAAATAGATAAATATTAAAAAAGTAAATTACCAAGGTCAAATATCTAAAATAAATTTGACATGTAGTAGGCTGTTAGTAAATTTCTCCTTTCAAAAGGCTTTTCCTTCCTACTGGACGGCTTGAGAAAGCTTCCTCCTAGTCTATAGCTGCTTCTCCATTCCACTTATCTGTTTCCTGCCCTGATTGCCCTGTTCTTTCCTCACAGAGGCAGGAGAGACAGATCCGGGACCGTGGGGTGACCCGATCCAAGGCAGAAAAGACGCGGCCCCCTACAGTGCAGGCGCCACAGGTGGACATCGTGCCTGGGCGGCTCACGGAGGCTGAATGGATGGCACTCATGGCTCTGGAGGAGGGAGAGGATGTTGTGGGGGACATCTTGGCTGATCTGCTGGCGCGAGTCATGGACTCTGCCTTCAAAGTCTACTTGACCCAGCAGGTGCCTGGATCCAGGTTCTCCAGACCCATCTCCACCCACACCCACCCATCCATCCAGCCCACTCTGGGCTGAGATCCTTTCTCATCTCCACAGTGCATTCCATTCACCATTAGCCAGGCCCGGGAGGCCATGCTGCAGATCACTGAGTGGCGCTTCCTAGCCAGGGATGAGGGAGAATCAGCAGTGGCTGAGGACCCCACGTGGGGCGAGGATGAGGAACCGTTGGCATGCACGACAGATGCCTGGGCTCAGGGATCAGTGCCTGTGCTGCATGCCCCCGCCTCCATGAGCCCAGAGGAGACTTTCCAAAACGAGGTAAGCCCAACCCCCAGCTCCCTCTGATCCCCACACCCCTACCCTGAGCCCCACCGAGCCTCTCTGGACTCCTCTACCCTTAGTTCCTGTCTCCTCTTTCCAAGGTCTCACTATGTACCCTCTACCCCCTACTCCCAATGCATTTCTCTAGGACCAAGGGAGCGAGGATCGGATGTCTCTAGGAACATGGTGGATGGGGAGAGGCTCTCAGGAGCAGATGGAATCTTGGGAACATTCTCCAGAGCTGCCAGTCACTCAGGGCCCGCCACCTACCCCAGAGCTGTTTCAGGACACAGGGTCCCAGGGTCCTTTAGAGGACTTGGACGTCCAGGCCAGAGACCACCAGGCCACAGTGCGGTCCTTGAAAGCGAGCCGCCAATCGTCGGTGGAGATGGCTCCCAATGGCAGTGTCCACCCTTCTATGGAGCTGTCCCAGGTAGCCAGCACCCAGGCCTTGACCCAGGCGGCACAGCCCGGGGGCTCCCAGTTCTCGCTGGAGGGCCTCTATTGTTGCACGTCCCAGCCACACGTATCTGGGGACTGGCTGAAGCTCAAGGAGGAGGACGTTCCTCTCATCGAGGAGGATGTGCCCCTCATCGACTCGGGCGTGTTGGGGATTGGCCTCTCTGCGGGCAGCCCCACCACGCTCCTCCCCTCGGCCTCATTAGAGCCACAGCAGCCTAGGTTGGAGGACCCGCTGCGGAGCCGGCCTCGCTATAGGATGGGTCGCAAGACTGGGGTGCGTCTGGACCCCAGGCGCCTGCCGCGCCACTGGGTGCGCCCTCTGGCCGAGGTTCTGGTTCCGGACGCCGAGGCACGCCCCTTGGAAGCCTACCGCGGGCGCCAGAGGGTCAGGAAGACCAAGACTCCTGAGGCTCCCGCTAGATCCCTAGCGCCCAGACCTGGTGCCCATGTCTCCCCGACAGTTTTCTTCTCTCTCCCGCCTAGCGTTCATTTCCCTGCCTTGGGCCTGGGCCCTGGCCTCCAATCCCCAACTTTAAGCCTAGGCCTACCATCACCAGGCTTTGGGTCAAAGTTGCCCTTTCCCAAACCTGGGCTTGGCTTTCTTGCCACTCATCTGGCTTTCTCTGATCTGGCCCGGAGCCCCAAACCCAAACTGTGGCCTGGTGCCAAGTGGCCCAGTGGCTGGGAGGGGGAGGCTGAGTTGCTGGGTGAGATATGGGCTGGCCGCAGCCGCGTAAATCCACAGGGCCTGGATCCCGGCGACCGGGAGGGTCAGGATCCTCGCAGGGGGCCATATACGGTACCCCGAGTCCTTGAGGCCACGTCCCAGGTGATGTGGAAGCCCATGTTGCTGCCTGACGCAATGAAGCTGGCTCCTGGTGTGAGCATGTGGAACCCAACCACCCAGGTGCTGCTCAGGGCTGCAGCACCCCAGCAGGAGGACAGGGAAAGTGGCACCTCTCTTCCCATTGAGCAGCAGCCCATCCAGACAGGTGTCCCAAATCCTCAGGTGTCCGTGAGACAAATAATGAAGAACCCAAAGCCCAAAGTGTGGTCACTCCTCCCCGAGCACCTACCCTATTCTGGGCCCTAAAGCTCAGGTGGTGCGTTCCTTCTTTCTGCTTGCCCAATAAACACCTGAGTTGCCTGAAGAGTTGACCTGATGTCTTTGTCGGTTTCTTCCAAGGGCGCTCAATCAGGAGCAGTTGCCCTACAGTCCTAGAAGGATACAGAACACTGGTTCCAGGGAATGACCCCGTTTCCACCCTTGGGAGACCCTGCACTGGGTCACTGTTGCTCCCCAGCAGTGGCATTCTGGAGAACCGTCCCCCTCTCCCCAGAGGAGTAGACATAAGGGCTGCAAGAGGGGTCTGTCTCCGTTGGAATCACTCAGTCTCCTTGCAGTAGGGGCTGCTTAAGCATACATTGATTAAAGATGGGGGATTTGCTATCTTGCCTCTCCAACACCTGCAATTCACCAATCCAGCTTAGAGTGAAAGTCCAAGTTTCACTTGGAGACAACCATCAGCCTATACACACTTCAAAGAAGCACTGGCTCTGGGCTAAAGAGAGCCGTGAGGCAATCAAATGTCCAAAACTTGCAATTTAAGGTGGAATTTACTCCCCAGTCCAAACAGCATGTTTGAGCAAATCTGAGAGTGAGTAGCCTCTTTAAATTTTGTGTCCTAGGCACTACCCCAGCCTGATTACTAATCTGCATTCAGCTTTGACTAGTTCCTCCCCAGTTTACCTCCACCACAGCCCAGCTCCCCTGGTGGCAGACCACCAAGTCTTTGCTATGGCACTGTGGTTACTACTCAGCACCCTGGTCTGGAGCCCTGGGTCTGTCCTGCTCATGCTGGTTCTCCTGCTTCGACTAAGTGTGTGGTTCTGGCATGAGTATCATCTTTGGGACCTCCAGCAGTGCTCCACAGACCTAACTGGGAAGACAGCAGTGGTGACCGGTGCCAACAGTGGTGAGTGCTCTTCTCATCCTGTGGCCTCACTAGGTGCCTCAGGCCCCAGTGGCGCCAGGAGGGAGGGTGGGGGCGAGGACCAGCCTCTCTGGTCACTCCCCAGGCTAGGCTACTCTGAAGCTGCTCTCCTCCAGGCATAGGGAAGGCTGTATCCCAGGAGCTGGCCCGCCGTGGGGCCCGTGTGATCCTTGCCTGCCGGAACCAGGAGCGTGGACAGCAAGCCCTGTCTGAGATCCAAGTAGTCTCAAAGGGTAACTGCCTCCTGCTCGGCCAGGTGGACTTGAGCTCAATGGCCTCCATCCGGAGCTTTGTCCGGTGGCTTCTGCAGGAGTCTCCTGAGATACACCTGCTGGTTAACAATGCTGCAATCTGTGGTATGTTTCCCCCGGACTCATCTCAGGAGCCTCCTTTCCAGTTCAGGGACCCTAAAACAGGCATCCACCAAACCTAACCTGTGCACCCTGCTGAAAAACCTGGAATTCATACACGACCCTAAAAACCTGAATTCATACTTGCCATGTTCTGTGGCATTTCTGTTAAATGCCAATTTGTCTCCCAGATCTCGTCTCCTTCCATTACCTCACCTGTGTTCTCATTTCCTCCCAGGAATCCCCAAGACACTAACCCCAGAGGGCCTTGATTTGACCTTTGCTACCAACTATGTTGGGCCCTTCCTGCTTACAAATCTACTCCAAGGTAAGGGAGAATGGGGTACCTCCCTCCTGTGCCACCCTTGCTTCTCCATTCCCCTGGCATTTTCGTGGTTTACTGTCCCCATGGCCACTTCCTTCCGCTTGGCACCAGCTGCTCACTGAGTGATGACCCGATATGCTTTCCCCCCTCACACAGCAGGGGAACCCAGCTGACACAAGTCAGGAGTAGGAGGCTGGTAATAAAATCAGTGAGCCCCAAATACAACCAGCGAGAGGGTTTAAGATCCCACCTCTCCTTCCCCCAGATCTGCATTTTAGCTAGACCAGTAGAGTCAGTCATCCCAACAAAAGCTTCTTAAGGGGAGCACTAGACCACTAGGAACATAGACACCAAGAAGCCCAACTTCCTGCTCTCAAACAGCTCAAGAACCACCAGGAATCTAGACAGAACGCATCTATCTCTTGGGCTTGAGTCCTTTGATTTTCTGATTTTTTAATTCTTTCCGAGCAAGGAAGTAAACCTCCTGGGGAGGCTGGGACAGAATGAGGGGCAGGTGCCTTCTTCCTAACATTTTCTCCTGGACTGTGTAATAGCCTCTTTAAAATAAAATCAATTGTTTGGGTTAGGTAATATGTGTCCAAAACACAAAATTGAAAGTGTACAAAAGGGATTACGTTTTTAAAAATTCTCCTCTCCTTGAAAATGAGCTACCATTCCCCTCTTGAGAGGCAATTCGTGTTGCCAGGATCTCATGGACTCCTTAGCGGCCGATTAAATGAGCCCCAACTGGAAAGAGAACAAAGAGCAAGGCAAAACTCTATGGGCTCTCAAGTAGTAACTTTCCCCCTTTTGACAAATTGTAACATCCTGTCTACAGCTTGCCTAGTCCTATTTTCTCAAAACTTGTCTTCTCTCCCCCCACCCCCCCGCTCTCTTTCCCTTTATAAAGATTTTATTTATATATTTGTCAGAGAGAGAGAGTGAGAGCACAAGCAGGGGGAGTGGCAGACAGAGGGAAAAGCAGGCTCTCCACTGAGCAAGGAGTCTGATGCAGGAGTCAATCCCAGGACCGCCCGAGTCAAAATCAGACACTTAACTGGCTGAGCCACCCAGGCATCCCATCTCCTCCCCTTCTTCATTCTTTCTCCTGCTTGTAGGAAATCATTATTCACCACATCACTTGCTTAATATCCTTGGAAGGTATTTATCCTTTAGAGGAGAAACTCTAAGCCTGTTCTTTCCATGCACAGACCCCCTGCAGACTAAGAGCCTCACCTTCTCCCCTTCCTTAATCCACGCTCTGCTCTCCAGTAAACAGTCTGTAGCTATGCTCTGTAGCTCTTGGACCTTGTTCCCCCCCCCCCCCCCCCGCCCCTCTGGCTCTGCTTTTGGCACATGTGCTTGTTTCTATGAGGAATATCCTTTCCTGCTCTTTTAGCTGACTTAACTTTAGTTCCTCTGCCAGGACTCAGCACAGATATCACCTGTGCTGTGGATCCTGCCAATGCCTCCCCCAGCGGCCCCCCCAACTTGCAGGGCTCCCCCCACCCTTGTGTACATTCCTGTTCCCGCATCAACACTGTTCCATGAGGATCTGTCTCCAACTAGGCTGTGAGCCCCTTTGGTCTTTATGTCACTATGCCTGCAAATCTCAGGTCTGTTTTCTTTAAGAATAATTTTCTCCCCAACAAATTTTGCCTAAATACCACCTGTTCGGTTTTTCATTTGTGATTCGTAATCTAAATGTACGGCTCAAAATAGTTCTGGCATTTTCAACACCGTAAACTCGTATGTGACAACTACTATTTTTCATATTTTATATGATCCAAATTTTGTATAGATAGAGATATATAGTGAGGTACTTTTTAAAAAGATTTAGCTTATGCTATTTTTTTTAAAGATTTTTTTTTAATTTATTTGACAGATCACAAGTAGGCAGAGAGGCAGGCAAAGAGAGAGAGGACGAGGAGGCAGGCTTCCTGCTGAGCAGAGAGCCCAAAGCGGGACTCGATCCAGGACCCTGAGATCATGACCTGAGCCGAAGGCAGAGGCTTTAACCACTGAGCCACCCAGGCGCCCCAAGATTTAACTTATACCATTGATTGTAATTTTATTTTCGTTACCCTGGAAGATAGCTGGGTTTTTAAAGATTTTATTTATTTATTTGTCAGAGAAAGAAAGAAAGAGAGAGAAAGCCCAAGCAGGGAGAGCTGCAGGCAAAGGGAGAAGCAGGCTCCCCACTGAGCAAGGAGCCTGATGTGGGACTCCATCTCAGGAGCCTGATGTGGGACTCGATCTCAGAACCCTGGGATCATGAGCTGAGCTGAAAGTAGATCCTTAACCAACTGAGCCACCCAGGCCTCCGAGAGCTGGTTTAAAACACACACACACACACACACACACACACACACACACACACACTTTCCCAAGTATCTCTAAATACATTTCTTCCCCCTTCAATCCAGCACCCTTATGTCCTTAGTATCTGTCTTGGTGTCTACCATAATCCAGATACCTAATGAACGTTTGTGTGACATATACGCCAAAGATCGCTTTCACAGTGTCTCCAACCTCTGCTTTTCTCTCTTAGCCACCAGTGAGGTAAAACATAAACAGGGATCAATTAAAGCAACTCCAGCAGACAAGTGGAAGAAAAGCAAGATAAAAATCCAAATACTACAATAAAAGAGGAGAAAAAAACATTGGGAAAGCAACTAATGAAAATGAAGACTTTGTTTACATTAAGCTGTCCTGTGCTTAGCCTGGGGAACATGGGGTGTGGGGCTCAGTGACCCTATCTTGAAAGCCCTGGATGGTCTCTGCTCTCTTGGAGTCTCCTAGAGAGGCAGGCTGGGGAGTGGGCATGGGAGTTCACTCCAGAACTTGGATTGAAGGAGTGTGGTCCTCTTTTCACCCAGGGGCCCTACAACGGGCAGGGTCAGCCCGGGTAGTGAATGTGTCTTCCTCTCGGCATGCACATGGCTATGTTGATGAGAAACATCTGACAGGGGCTGGGAAGCCTTTGGCTTTTAACCAGAACTACAATTGCAGCAAACTGCTCTTGACCTCCTTCACTGGGGAGCTTGCCCGGAGACTTCAAGGGACAGGTAATTGCCTCTGACACACCCTATTCCTCCATCCCAGTGCCACCTCCAACACTTCACATCTCACCCAACATGTTCTGGCCATAACCTATTCCTAGTGTCCCCCAGGCCAGCTGTTAATCTCCCCACTGGTCATCAGTGCAGTCGATAGTTCCCTCAACCCTGTCTTCAATCTCCTTTTTTGATCTTTCCAACTCTCTTATCACTCACAACAGATCTCTCCTCTCAGTATTCTCCCAAACCAACACCATCCACTGTGTTCACCCAGGGCTTTCCGATACTCCCATCTCCTCACTGGCTTGAATATATCACCTATTTGTGTAAGTTCCAGAGGACTGACTTCCTTGGCACCACCCCTAAATATCTGCTTACCTCTGCCCCACAGACCTGGTAGGATCCTCCAATCGTTGCCCACTGGAGAGCCACACTTACCCCTTTCTTCCCAATATCCCCCTCTCATTTCACTGTGCACTATTATCCATGTCTCCTCCTCTCAGGTGTGACTGTGAACTCTGTGGACCCAGGTGTAGTATACACAGAGATCATGAAGCAGTTCTCTTGGCCATACCGATTCTGCTTCTGGCTCTTCAGCTTCTTCTGTAAGGTGGGTAGGGGAGGAGCCGGCTTAGCCTGAAGAGGGTGGGGCAGCGCTGCGCTTCTGTGTGTCCCCAGCAAGGGAAAGTCAGTTTGGCCTGACTCCCTCTCTTCCCCTCTACAGAACGCCAAACAAGGGGCAATCCCAGTCCTCTACCTGAGCTTGGCAAAGGAGCTGGATGGTGTTTCTGGAAAACATTTTAGCAGTTCCTGTATGATAACTCTTCCCACTAAAACTGCTCGGGATCCTCAAGTGGCCCAAAGGCTCTGGAATGCCACAGTCCAGCTAACAAACCTAGAGAAGATGGACTGACCCTCTGCGACCCCTGCCCTAACTTGCCGTCCTCACAGGCTCCCAGCCCTCCTCTGATCATGCCTTTTGTTTATTGGCTCCAAGTATCAATCATCTTGTCTGGGTAACAATCACTTCCTCTTCCTACTGGCTCAGGGCCATGAAAGCTCAGATTAGCCAGAGGATCGTTTCAGCTTCTAATTTCCTGCCAGTTCTCTGATGGAAGTATTCATCCTGTGGCCCCTAGGATCTGCAAACCTATGGAGTCCCACTTGGTGTTGAGACGGAGTAACAAGCCAAGCAGCAAGATCAGTTAATGCAGGTGCTGGGAGCCCATTGTTTTTCTCCCAGTGTCTTTGTTCTGCCATATACATTTGGGAATCAGCTCTTCAAATCTCAGACACACACAAACCCTTCTGTGATTCCATTGTATCTACTATTTAATTCTTTCCAATATCTTTACAAAATTTTAAATTTTATCCTTAAAGATCTTACACTGGTTTTATTACATTTAATTCAGGTACTACATTTTGATGCTATTGTGAATGATGCTTTCACCTTTGTGTGCTGATTGTCTATTGAATGACTGTAATAAATTATCTAAGTTTCATGAATTATCTGTAGGTGCTTTGATTTTTCTACACAGAAAATCACACTGTCTAGGAAAAATAACAGTTTCAGTTCTTCTCTTTCCACTATTCTTTTATTTCTTTTTCTAGAAGACCTTTATAGATTTTCTAGTATTAAGCCAACCTTGCATTTCTGGTCACTGTGTTGGGTAGACATTGCTAAATGGAGCATACTCAGGTTTTTGTTTAACACTTTGTACCATGTTCATAAATGAGACTGGCCTGCACTTTCTTTCTTTCTTTTTTTTTAAATGTTATTTAAGCCATCTCTACACCCTACGCAGGGCTCCAACTCATGACCCCAAGATGAAGAGTCACACGCTCTTCCAACTGAACCAGCCAGGCACCCCTGGCCTGTACTTTTCTTTACTCATATTGCCATTGACTTGTTTCACTGTCATGGATCTATTCACTTCATAAAATGAATCGGGGATTTGGGCTAGTCCGGGAATATCATCTGAGAAGCAGACGCTAAGTTGGGATTGAATGTACAAGAAACTCTTTAGGGGAAATGGCTGTGAGAGAAATTGGGAAGGAATCTGGGAGAAGCTGAGGGGGCCACCAGACTGGGATCTGAGTCAGACCCTAAGTGAGGGAGGGGAAGAAGTCTGGTTGGGAGCCTCAGAGAGTAATGAAAGGATTTTTTCCATTTTTAAACTCCCTCTCTTATTTTGAAAGTATTAATCTATTTTGGTTCTTTAGTGTTTAATCAAAAAATTTCAACCTGTACATTTGACTTAACAGTCTCCCTTTCTTAAGGATTTTTTTTTTAAGATCTTATTTATTTATTTATTTATTTGACAGATCACAAGTAAGCAGAGAGGCAGGCAGAGAGAGAGGAGGAAGCAGGCTCCCGCTGAGAGCAGAGAGCCAGATGTGGGGCTCGATCCCTGGACCCTGGGATCATGACCTGAGCCAAAGGCAGAGGCTTTAACCCACTGAGCCACCCAGGCGCCCCTTAAGGATTTTATTTATTTTAGAAAGAGGGCTTGCAGCAAGGGGTGGAGGGGCAGAGACAGAATCTCAAGCTAACTCTTCAACGCCTTGCTGAGTGCAGAGCCCAGGAGAGTCTCAATGCTCAAGGCTCCATCTCACAACTCTGAGACTGTGACCTGAGTTGAAACCAAGAACCCGCCGCTTAACCGACTGAGTCATTCAGGTGCTGCAGACTTAACATGTACGTTGTCTCTTTAGTAGGTATTTTTATACTTCTTTCAAACAATACATAGATGTTAGAATTCTTTAACATTAATTATTCTCTTTGAATTTGTATGCTTTTATAATCTGATATTTTGATGATGGTTAGTTTGTTAATTACACAAATCAAATGTATTGTTATTATTTTAAATAGTTCATATTTGTGTAGACTTACCCACATGTTTAATATTTTCTTTTTTTTTTAAGATTTTATTTATTTATTTGACAGATCACAAGTGGGCAGAGAGGCAGGCAGAGAGAGAGGAGGAAACAGGCTTCCGCTGAGCAGAGAGCCAGATGCGGGGCTCCATCCCAGGACCTTGGGATCATGACCTGAGCTGAAAGCAGAGGCTTAACCCACTGAGCCACCCCAGCACCCCCATCCTTTCATATTCTTGTCATGAGGATTTAAGGTACATAGAATTTTACTAAGACAGTCCCCAAGATTCCTACCCGCTGTGTGCACATTTTGTATAATCTCCTCCCCTCCAGTGTGAGCAGAACTCATGAATGTGATGGAATTTCACTCCTGTGATTACCTTATATACTGACAAATGGGATTTGCTGATGTAATTAAACTCTGTCGTCAGCTGACTTTGAATTCACCAAAGGGAAGATTATTGTGGGGGGGCTGACCTAATCAGATGAGCCTTTTAAAAGTGTTCAGGTCTTCCCAGAATTCAGAAAGATCCTCTTGTTTACCATGAAGAAATAAACTGTCACATTGTGGAGGGGAATACCTGGCTTCCAGGAGTAGAAACTTTGGTTCCCCAGCCATAATGAACTGGATTCTGTCTTTGAATCTGGGAGAGGACATAGAGCCCAGATGAGACTGCAACCCTAGGCAACACCATGATTTTACCCTGGTGACACTCTGGGCAAAGGACCCTGCTAATATGTACCCAGCCTCCTGCCACAGAAACCATGAGACCATACATGGGTTCTTTCAAGACACTAAGTGTAGTGATTGGTTATGCAGCAATAGAAGACTCGTATAGGAGCTGATGATAATAAACCTCAGTTTTATTGGCTTGAAAAATTTTTTTTTTTTTTTAGATATTACTTATTTATTTGACACAGAGAGAGAGGTCACAAGCAGGCAGAGAGGCAGGTGGGGGGCGGGGATCAGGCTCCCCGCTGAACAGAGAGCCCCATATGGGCCTCGATCCCAGGGCCCTGAGATTATCACCTGAGCCGAAGGCAGAGGCTTAACCCACTGAGCCACCCAGGTGCCCAAAGATGGAGAGGTAACAGAATGCCATCTTTTTTTTTTTTTTTTAAGATTTTATTTATTTATTTATTTGTCAGAGAGAGAGAGAGAGAGAGAGAGAGAGAGAGAGAGGGCACACAAGCAGGCAGAGTGGCAGGCAGAGGCAGAGAGAGAAGCAGGCTCCCTGCCGAACAAAAAGCCCGATGCGGGACTGGATCCCACGACCCTGGGATCATGACCTGAGCTGAAGGTGGCAGCTTAACTGACTGAGCCACCCAGGTGTCCCCAAAATGGCTTTATTTCACCATTTTTGAAGGATCATTTTGCTGGCTAAGGAATTATAGGCGGGCAGGTGTTATCTTTTAACCCGTTGAAGATAATATTCCTTTGTCTTCTGACTTTCATTGTTGCTATGAGAAGTCAGGGGTTAATCTAACAGTCCTTTATTCTCTCTTGCTCCTTTTATGATGTTATCCTTGTCATCACACTCCTGCAGTTTCACCACTGTTAATCCAGATGTGTATTTCTATTTGTTTATCCTGGAGGCAATCGCTTGGGTTTCCTGAATCTGAGGACATATATGTCTCCTGTATTTCTGTTTGTTTGATAGATTTGACATGTTATCTTTTGCAAATTTAAGGTATACAGTGTGTTACTTTGATACATTTATATATTGTAATATGACTGCTATAGAAGCAATGTTTATCACGTCACATCATTACAGTACAACATTATTGTTTATATCCCTCGTATAGTTCATCAGACCTCTATGGCCTATTTACTACTAATTACAAGTTTATACTCTTAAATACCATTAATCTTATCCTTCCCATCCCCCTCTCCTAGTAACCACCATTTTACTTTGTTTTTTCATAGGTTTGACTTGTTTTAGGTTGCATATATAAATGATGTCATACAGTATTTGTCTTTCTCTGTCTATGTCTCACTAAGCATAAGGTGCTCAACGTCCATCCACATTGTCACAAATGACAAGAGATCCTTTTTTCTCATGGCTGAATAATATGTCATACACATTCATGTGTCTGTATATATATATATATATATGCTCTCTGTATATCATCTTGGAATTTTTTTGGCCACTCATGTGATATACATTCTGGTCCCAAACTGATGTGAGTACAAGCTTATTGTTTCGAATTACCAGAGAGGATTTTCCCCCATTACACCACGACTAAGGATGAGAAGCTTTTATCCTTACTGTTTCCTTTTGTGGAGCACTTTTTTTTTCTTAAGTCACTGTCTGGGGTGTTACTCCTAGACTCCTGGTTTTATGTGCATGTATGTAAGGGGGTAGTAGTTTTCTATTCCAGTCTTCTCTGCTCAACCCCAGATTTGGTCTTCTGTCCCTACTTAAGCCTCTTTAAACCCCAGTTCCAGGCCACCTAAGGGTTGGGTAGCAAACACTGGCTCCAGTGATCATCTGTGCCTTGGGATTTGTAATTTCACATTATCTCTAGCTTCTGAGGAATTCCCTTACTTTCCCACCAATTCATTTAGGCAACGTGGGCAGGTGCGTGTGCGTGTTTGCGTGTGTGTGCGTGCATGTGTGAATGTTGCATTCCAGCATTTTTAGTTGCACTGTATCAGGTGGATTTCCATGATATTTTGTCCTCTATTGCCAGAACTGGAAGCACCCATTTATTCCTTCCTTTGTCCTTCCCTTCCTTCTCTCATGTCTGTATAGCCAGTTATTGCAGCACCATTTGTAGAATAGTGTGTCTCTCTCCCACTGGCCAATAATATAAATTATGACTAATATCAAATGTTCCTATGCATTTGTGTTTGTTTTAGGTCTAGAATCTTTTGTGTTCTAATGGTCTATTTTGTTTTCTGTACCTACATCGGTACCCTATTGCCTTCATTACAGTAACTTTAAAATAACCACAGACACCCCTGAGCTGTGTTCTTTTACTTCAAGAGCTTCTTGGCTATTTTTGGCCCCAGGGCTCTTTTCTACAGATTTACTAATTTGTTAGCATAAACTCCTAGAATATCCTGGTGGGTTATTGACTGGGATTGTTTCAAATACATAAATATGGGATAATAAGTTCCTTGTGACATTGAATTTTCCTGTTCATAAATATGCCATATCTCTCATTCATTTGGACTAAATTTAATGCCTTCCATAAGATTTTATAATTTGGTTATGCACATATTTTGTTAAGCTTATTACCAGGTGCATCAATTTCATTAAAAAATCTATTATTGAGGCACCCAGGTGGCTCAATCCATTAAGGGTCTGCCTTCGGCTCAGGTCACAATCCTGGGGTCCTGGGATTGAGCCCCGCATCGGGTTCCCTGCTCATCTGGGAGTCTACAACTCCCTCTCCCTCTGTTGCTCCCCCTGCTTCTGCTCTGTCTCCCTCTCAAATGAATAAATAAAATATTTAAAAAATTTTTTAAAAATAGAAATTATACTATTTAACTTTTCATTGTTGGTTATGGAAATGTAATTGATTTTTTATGTTGATTTTTACCTCTAGCCACTTTGCTATTTTTAAATCAATTCTAATAATTTTTAGATTCCTCTTTTAAAAACTTATTTTTAATTTTTTAAAGATTTTTTTTAAAGATTTCATTTATTTATTTGACAGAGAGAGATCACAAGTAGGCAGAGAAGCAGGCAGAGAGAGAGGAGGAAGCAGGCTCCCCGCTGAGCAGAGAGCCCAATGTGGGGCTCAATCCCATGACCCTGGGATCATGAGCTGAGCCGAAGGCAGAGGCTTTAACCCACTGAGACACCCACGTGCCCCAATTTTTTAAAGATTTTAATTTTAAATAATCTCTACTCAATGTGGGGCTTGAACTCACAACTCTGAGATCAAGAGTCACATGCTCCATCAATGGAGCCAGCCAGGCACCCCAATAATTTTCAGATTCTTTTGACATTTCCTATGTAGGTCATCATATCATCTGTGAGAAATTACAGTTTAATTTCCTCCTTCTAATCTTTATTTTTAATATTTTTTCTTATTTTATAGTTATGTCCCAAAATACAATGTTGATTAGAACCAGATGTATTAGACATCTCTGTAATTCCTGATTTTAGAGAATCTAATGAGATTTTGTGTACTTTGGTACTCTGATTTAACAAAGTATCTGTATCTATAGATATGGTTTTTCCCATGAATTCTGCAGTAGGATTTGTGTGGTCCTAAGTTCCCACTGTAAGAGGAACTTTTTATGATTGTTCTGGCTTATCCCAC
Source organism: Lontra canadensis (assembly GCF_010015895.1). Classification (NCBI taxonomy): domain Eukaryota; kingdom Metazoa; phylum Chordata; class Mammalia; order Carnivora; family Mustelidae; genus Lontra; species Lontra canadensis. Next base: position 10,908,682 of record NW_022631065.1, read on the forward strand.
ATAGTGGGTTCTTAGTACATTGTCCTCAAGGTCCCCTGAGGGGCCACCCTCATGCTGTCTCCACCCTTACCCCAGAAAGAAGTGGGGAAAAGCAGGCCTGGCTCTCCCTGGGCCACCTTGTTTCTTCACACTCTATCAGAGTGTGGTAACAAAGCCAAGTAATGATGAGTTGAACGTTAGGTTCTTTTTTTGAAAAGCTAGAGCTCTCATAAAAGCATGAAAAAGCAGGGGGAAGAAGGGTTGAAGTTCTGCTCTAGACTGATACAAAAGCACTGGCCACATGTAGCTACTGAGTATGTGAAATGTGGCTAACGTGACTAAGAAACGGAATTTTAAAATTTTAATTAAATTTAAGTTTAAAAATGTATAGTCAACCTGGCATTCAAACACTCCTAAATATGTTTGAAACAAGTTGCATATATGAATATGCTTCTTCAATTATAAATTTATATTTATTTAAATTAATTTAACTAACATACAGTGTATTATTAGCTTCAGAGGTAGAATCTAATAATTCATCAGTTGCATATAATACCCAGTGCTCATTCCATCACCCAGTTATCCCATTCTTTCCACCGCCCCTCCAGCAACCCTCAGTTTGTTTCCTATAGTTAAGAGTATTTTATAGTGTGTCTCCCTCTCTGTTTTCTTTTCCTTTTTTTTTTAAGACTTTATTTATTTATTTGACAGACAGAGATCACAAGTAGGCAGAGAGTCAGGCAGAGAGAGAGAGTGGGAAGCAGGTTCCCCGCTGAGCAGAGAGCCTGATGGGGGGCTCGATCCCAAGGACCCTGAGACCATGACCTGAGCCGAAGACAGAGGCTTTAACACACTGAGCCACCCAGGCACCCCTCCCTCTCCGTTTTCATCTTATTTTTCCCCTCCTTTCCCCTATGATCCTCTGTTTTGTTTCTTAAATTCCACATATGAGTGAAATCATATATTTTTCTTTCTCTGTCATATTTCGCTTAGTATAATACTCTCTAGTTCCATCCACATTGTTGTAAGTGACAAGATTTCATTTTTTGATGGCCAAGTAGTATGCCATTGTGTGTGTGTGTGTGTGTGTGTGTGTGTGTATACACCCCACATCTTCTTTATCCATTCATCTGTTGATGGGCATCTGGGCTCTATCCAAATATTTTGGCTATAGTGGACATTGCTGCTATAAACAATGGGGGTGCAGGTGCCCCTTCAAATCATTATGTTTGTGTCTTTGGGGGTAAATACCTAGTAGTGCCATTGCTGGGTCATAGGGTAGCTCCACTTTCAACTTGTTGAGGAACCTCCATACTGTTTTGCAGAATGGCTGCATCAGCTTGCATTTCCACCAACAGTGTAAGAGGGTTCCCCTTTCTCTACATCCTCCCAACACTTGTTGTTTCCTGATTTGTTAATTTTAGCCATTCTGACTGGTGTGAGGTGATATCTCACTGTGGTTTTGATTTGTATTTCCCTGAAGCCAAGTGACATGGAACACTTTTTCATGTGTCTGTTGGCCTTTTGTATGTCTTTGGAGAAATGTCTGTTCATGCCTTCTGCCCATTTTTTTTTTAAGATTTTATTTATTTATTTGACACAGAGAGAGAGATCACAAGTAGGCAGAGAGGCAGGCAGAGAGAGAGGGGGAAGCAGGCTCCCCGCCAAACAGAGAGCCTGATGTCGGGCTCGATCCTGGGACCCTGAGATCAGGACCTGAGCTGAAGGCAGAGGTTTAACCCACTGAGTCACCCAGGCGCCTGGTCTTCTGCCCATTTCTTGATTGGATTATTTGTTCTTTGGGTGTTGAGTTTGATAAATTCTTTATAGATTTTTGGATACTAGCCCTTTATCTGATATGTCATTTGCAAATATCTTCTCTCATTCTATTGGTTGTCTTCTGGTTTTGTTGACTGTTTCCTTTGCTGTGCAAAAGCTTTTTATCTTGATGAAGTCCAAATAGTTCATTTCTGCCTTTGTTTTCCTCGCCTTTGGAGATGTGTCTAATAAGAAGTTACTGCGGCCAAGGTCAAAGAGGTGGTTGCCTGTGTTCTCCTCTAGGATTTTGATGGATTCCTGTCTCACATTTAGGTCTTTCATCCATTTTGAGTCTATTTTTGTGTATGGTGTAAGAAAATGGTCCAATTTCATTCTTCTGCATGTGGCTTGTTCTCTGCCTTTATCCAATCACCTCCCCAAGTCTCTCAACCTGAAAACCATCTCCTCCCCCTAGGAACCAGTATTCTTTTCCTCAAGGGGAGGTTTTCCCCTCTTGGTCCCTTCCCATGTTCTGTAAAGCACAGGATTCCACCCAATGAGCACAGATATTCTCTGTTCAGCATCACAGTTTGGGAGGATGGATTCCAGTCATGCAGATTGGAATTCCTAATCAGAGGGATGCTCAGGCTGGCACCTTTGAAAAAAGACATAGAACAAAGACACTATTAATTTTCCTTGAAGACCATGCAGCCTAATCCAATGTAAAAGAAATAATATTTCTCCTATTAGCACATCCCATCCTTTAGACTCAGGGGCACCCCCTTTTATGGTGCTGACAAGCAGTTGGGTCTTTCCTGTATCCCTACTCCCATTCCAGTCAGGCAAACTGAAGCATGTATGTCATCTTGAACTAAGGGGAGGGCGGTAGAAGTCTGGAAAATTTTTTCCTACAAAGGGAAGGAAAGCAAGTCACAGGCACATGAAAAGAGTAAATTTTGGTGAATAAATAGTTGCTGGGCCATCCAGAAACAAGGAACACAGAAGGAATTTTGATCAAACAAGCCTTGTTATGTTCCTCCCTTTCTACCATTCTTAGTTCATATTGTAATGTAGTTATCTATAAGAGAGCTCTCTTCCTGAAGCAGGTCCTCTATCTAAATTCTTTAAGACAGTTAGGTGGGAGGTCAAAATTTCTTCCTCTCTTGGTCCTTGATTGTTTTTAGTTTGAAATAATCTACATGTCAAAGTGGCACATTTTGGGGCAGACTGCCCTTGGTTCCTAGAGTTGCACAATAATGTAGGTGTACTTAGTTCCACTGAACCATATGCTTAAAAATGGTTAAAATGGGAAGTTTTATGCATGTGTTATCACAATAAAAATTATGTGCATATAGTATCTTTTAGATTAATTTTTATATGCTGTTTCTCTTTGACTGAAGGGGATGGAAGCCATTTCTACTACAATTACAGATGCATTTATTATTTGATCCAGATGTATCCTACCTGTACATACCTGATCACATATGGAGTGTCATATGTACAGGATGATTCATTGTAGCCTTGCTTGCAGCAGCAAAAGCCTGGAAACAAAGTATCCCACTAGAAGAGGCTGGCTCATAAATTATGTATATCCAGACAATATAGTACTATGTAGCTGAAAAAAATAAGAGGGGCACCTGGGTGGCTCAGTTGGTTAAGCATCCAACTCCTGATTTTGGCTCAGGTGATGATCTCAGGGTCATGGGATTGAGTCCCATATCAGGCTTGGGTGTGGGGCCTGCTTGAGATTCTTTCTCCCTCTGCCTCCTCCACCTGCCCCACTCCCCACTTCCTGTGCTTTCTTTCTAAAAAAATAAAAATAAAAATAAACTAAAAAGGAAGATCTCTATTTACCTATTTAGAAAGATCCAGGATATATTAAGTGAAGAAACCGAGACACAAGTGTATATAGCATGCTATCTTTTGCATAACAAATGGGAGGACAAAGACTATATATTCAAATTTGCCTGAATTTGCATAGAACATTGAGAAGATAAACAAACTAAAAACAAAGGTTACCTGTAGTGGGCAAAGGGAAAGAATGGATGGAAACAAAGTCTGAAGGGCGGTTTACTTTGCTTTCTGTTTTGATTTCTGAATTATCCAAATAGATTATCCATTCTATATATTAGAAATATTTAAAAGGTGAAATGGGGAAAAAACAGGGCCATGGTAGAGACGTTGCCCAATTCATCCTTTCTACCATTTATACCTCCACCCCCACCTCCACCTCACCATCAATTTTATGGACTTTTCAGGTTGTTTTCAATGTTAGATTAGCTGAGATAAGCATGACATCACAATGATTATTATTCAGTTTCTTTACATGGGTTCATTTAATTTTCCTAACAACTTGGTAATATGGACAATATCATTAACATTCCCATTTTACAGATGAGGCAACAGGGGAACATGGACGGATTAAGGAACCCACCCAAGACCTCACACAGCCTGTAAATCAAAGTTAGAATTCAAACCCCTCATATATCAAATCCTCCCAACATCTTTGTACAAGTATCTCTGAACACTTGCCCTACTATTTCACTTAACTACACTATTATAAGTGGGTACATTGGGTCAAGGGATTTGTCCTTTTACTGTTTTGTTTTTTTCTTTGTAGATTAGACAAGCCAAAATGCCATTAGGTGCATTTGCGTTATTTTACATTCCCATTGTAAAGGCGTGAGATAACTGTATCCCCATATGGATGACGCCGAGTAGCCGCAAAATTTAAATTTTCTCCTCAAGCTAACTGACGAAATACGGTTATCACTAATGTTTTAATTAGCAGTTTAGCGCTCAAAAGCTTAGGGACACCTGGAGATACATTTGCCCAGAGCAAGGAGTCCTCCAATCCCTAAACGCTGTCTCCCGACGGCCGGCAGAGGGCGCAGGCCTAGAGGCGCTTTTCTCCTGTGGTCCTAACTGGCTGCCCGGGCACAGTGCGCACGCGCACATCTCGCTCCAGGTGTCCAGCTTTGTGCCTGACAGAGGTCTCCTCGGCTGCGCTCAGCGCGCAGTTTTCAACCCCGGCTGGTCTTCGGGGAAGAGTAGCGTGTTCCTGGAGCTGGAGCGTCCCTGTGCCTCTGGGGCGAGAGGGTGTGGGGCGGGCCTCAAGGGGTCGGGCGGCGCGTCGGGCAGCCCACGCGGGCGGGGCGGGGCGGGAGGGGCGCGACTGGCAAGGACTTGGGCGTCGGTCGCCGGTGGTGGGGCCGGAGCCGGGCGCGGAGCCCCTGACAGGACAGGTACGGAGGCGGCCACCCTGCCAACCGTCTCCGCCGCCGCCCCCCTGCGTGTTCGTTAGGTTCCCGGCGGCGGACGGGGGGCCCGGTGCTGGGCTGGGCTGGGGCGCGGCATGGAGCCCGGTGTGCGGAGCGGGGACGGTAGGGGTGGGCCGCGGCGGGGTGGGCGCCTGCCTGATTCTGGGCCTGTCCGACCCACCTGCGCTCTTCCGCCTTGCCCTGTGCTCCCGGGGTCGGAGTGGTTGCGCCCCTGAATTCCTCCGCAGCGGCGAGGGTCTCCCTCCTTTCCTGGGAGCGTCTGAGGCACCCCTGAACCCATTCCGAGCCACAGGTTTCTGTGGGCACATGGTTAAGAAGTTTGTGTCAAGTGAAAAACAAAACAAAACAAAAAACCCAAATCCCATAGAGGACTCAAGCATGGCGACCTGGATATGGGTCTGGTATGTCTGTATCTCCCACTCCCGGGGACCGCCTTAACTGGCAGGATGACCCTTGAGAAGTCATCTTGCACATTCCGCTTGTCTTTAAGGCAGAACCACAGGTAAATCACACAGATGAGGAACTCCGGTGTTTTTAAAGAGACAATGATTTGGAAGCTTCCCCTCATGTGTTGCAGTGATGAGAACAGCAAGCCCACGTTGACCGCTTACTAATCCAGTATGCTTAAGGTACCGAGAGTCCGAGAACTATGAGGTGGAGGCTGACGTTCTTTACCTGGTGTCCAGCGAGAGCATGAGTCACGGGGATGTTAAAGGAGATTGCCATAATTCTTTTTTTTTTCTTCCTTAAGGCATTTCTTGCTCAAATATGTTTAGAAACTTCATGGTTAAAGTTTTCTGTGGAATATTTCAGAGCCTTTACTATGCTAAAGATAGTTACCATGAATCTCACACTGGAAGTATGGTATGGAGAGTTTCACAGATTTGAATGGGGAATGCTGTTTTTCTTGGGTGCTGATTCTGTTTAACAGTTGAAGTAGTTTGGGAAATGCAATTCCAGATTGGGAAAATCAAGGTTTGGAAGGGACAGTGTAGTTCAGTGCTTTTCAAACTTTAATGGTGCATACACCTACCGGTCTTGTTAAAGAACAGATTGCGGTTGGGTCTGCATTTCTAACAAGTGTCCAGGTCCTGCTGCTGCTGCTACTGCTGCTGCTCAGATCACACTTTGAATAGCAAGGGTGTAAGTCACTGAATTGAAATTTAGAGACTGTGTTCTCCTTCCTGCTCTCTGACACAAACTTTGCTGCCTTGAGCAATCCCCTTGACCTCTCCAGGCTTATAAAATAGGAGGCTGGACTAGAAGAGCGCGAAGGTTCCTTTCAGATCTAAAATGCTGTGATTCGAGTTCAGTTACCCTTTTGATAGTTGAAGTCCATCTAAAATATCCTTCCCAAATGGCCAGTTTGGGCTTGAACACTTCTAATAACAGGGAATTTACTACATTTCATCTTGAGATAGCTTAGTAAGGAAGTTTTTCAATTTTTTGCTGAAATGCGTCTCTGCAACTTCTATCCTATTGGTCCCAGGTTCTCTTTGACAACTGAACAGGAAAATAAGTACAGTCCCCCTTCCAAAAGTGACTCTTAAAGTGTTAGATGATAGCTATTCCCACCAAGTTTCCTCCACTGAATTATCCTTAATTCTTCCATGACATTGCTTTAGATGCCTCTCTTAAATTTTGTCTTTCTATAGGGAGTGTAGTGGGGCTTTGGCTGGCCTCTGAAGGACGGGTGGGGCTGGCAAGACCAGGGAAAGCATCCTAAGCTGCTGACAGTGGTGCAGAGATGACACTGCATATGTCACAGGGAGGCCTGTTTGTTTAAAGTAAGAAATGGTGTGTCAGTGGAAGATTTGGAGCCAGGGGCTATCTGGACAAAACAGTATTTTAGAGTGTGTCATAGTCTTACTCTGGGATATAATGTGTGGCTGGAAATGGGGAGATGGGGAGGGAGCCAGATGTGCTGCACGAATCAGTAGTAGAGGACTCAGGTTGGTGATAATAAGCATGCCTTCCATTTATGTATAAGATTTTACAGATTACAGAACCTTCCACCGGCATGATCTCATTTTATTTAATAATCCTGTGAGGTAGGCAGAGCAGCTGTTACCCTGTTTCGTAGATGAGACTCCAAAGAGGGAAAATCGTTTGCCTCAATTCTCAAAGCTATTAAATGGCCAACCAAAGAGATAACAGTGGTAATGGAGAAGAAAAAAAGGATACAGGAGGCGGTACTAAGAATTGGTGAGTTGGGCCTGATGTGAGGATACAAAGGAGAACTTGTTAGGGAAGATTCAGAAGATGTGGGAGCATTGTGATACTGTTGACAACTTCCACTCTAGGTTTTACTCTGTCATCTCTGTCATTGCAAGTGGCTGCCTGGAGTTATGGGTTGGGAGGGATTGTAGTAGAGGATTCCCAGGCTCCTTGACTTGTGTATAGCTATTAGTGGTACTGTCTTAGGGTCCTTTCCATTTTGGAGACTCTGGATTTGGCTTTCTATCATTTTTCTTTTCTTTTAAAATATTTATTTACTTAACAGAGAGAGAGAGAGAGAGCGCATGTGCGCGTGCACAAGTAGGTGGAGTGGCAGGCAGAGGGAGAGGGAGAAGCGGGCTCCCCACTGAGGAAGGAGCCTGATGGGCACTTGATCCCAGGACCCTGGATCATGACCTGAGCCAAATGTAGTTGCTTAACCCAGGCGCCCTCATTTTTCTTTTCAAGTTCAGGCTAATAATACCAGTAGCACTTGGCTGATGGACAAATTGAGTGTCCCCACGCTCCTACACATCCCCTGAGGGCTTCACTTAAGCAAAGACTAGACCTTTGTCACCTCCAAAGCCTCGCTCAAGCTGTTTTCCCACATCGGCATTTGCGGTATAGCCTAAAAGCCTCTCTCTGAGTCCTTTCACCATGGAAATATGTGAGATTGAGAACCAGTGTCATTACCAAATTCCGTACCCTCTATTTTTAGTTTCTTAGGCTCCTGTCTGGAGAAGAAAGATCTACATCTGCTGGGGTTTGTGTGTACATGTCTTAATTTCCTCTACGGTGGGGGTGGGGTGTCTTTGAGGGTGGAGTTACTCTGGAAAATTTGTCAGAGCCGGCTTATATCCCAGAGTCTGGTATTGGTACAGGTTTGTATTTAACATTGAATGTCTTCTGTGTGCAGTGGTTAGGATACTGAAATGAATAAAAACTCTTCCCTGGAGGTGTTCGTGATGGGATAAGGGGGACAATATTTTAATAAAAATGTGATGTTATAATAGAGATATGTCCAGAGTGCTGTGTGAGAGCACAGGAAGGAATGACTAGCTCTGTATGGAGACATTGGGAATTTTCAGGACAAAGGTGGTAATCGAACTGAGCCTTGATTATTAGGAAAGGGAATGGCCTTGGTGATTTTTGCAACAGTTATAGAGGCATAATGGGGAAGGTAAGTATATCCATGTAGCTGGAATGTTAGAACTTTGAGTTCAGAGGAGAGGTGCTCCATGAGAGTAGATATTCATAATGAGGCCAGGTTTTTAATGACGTGAAGTGCTGTGCTAAGGAGATTCAGTTTAGTGGACAGAGAGGTGATATTGATTGTATTTTGGGAAGCTAACTGTGGAAGTAGACTAAGGGGAGACTTTAGATCAGGGACATCAGGAGACTCTTGTAATATAACATAGGCATGGTATAACGCTGAACTAAGGATTAGATCAGTGGTGGTGGAAAGGAGATGAATCTGAGACAGTAGAGACAGTCAACCTAATGTAATGATTAATGGGTTGTTGAGAACAAGAGAGGGAATTGTTAGGGATGACTCTGTTTTCTGTTTTGGGTGGGTGGTGGTGCCAGTAGAAAAGAGGGAATATAGAAGAGGAACATTTTTTGAGGGAAAGATACCAAGTGTGTTTTGAGTTATGTTGAACCTGGGGGGTGTCTGTGGCACTTAGCAGACAGGTAGAAGTGTGGGTCTGAGATTCAGAAGAGAGTGTGCCTGGGGCAGTAGGTGTAAGTGGGGGTTGATGCCATGGGAATGGATGAGCCCAGCTCTGCTTCTAGGAGGCTGAAGATATCAGAGGAGTCAAGAAGGATTGTTGTGCAAGGTACGAGAGAATGTTGCCTGGGGACCTAGGAGAGGAAAAAATTCCAGAAGAGGAGCAGCAGCTTCAGCTGCTACAGGGAAGTCAAGCAGGGTGAGCTTAGAAAATGCACCTTGAGACTGGACAGTTGGGAGATTGTGGTCACCAGGGCTCCTACTTTTTTAGTGTGAGCAGCTACTGAGAAGTGGTAGGGACAGGAGTGAGATTAAGCCAGATGGAGGAGTGGTTGGGAAAGGAGGAGAGAAAAGGTGTACTCGCTTTGAATAGCCTGGCAGGGAAGGAAGGAACAGAGGTGGTGGCATCTTGCGGAGGAGGTAGCAGAAACTAGAGACAGTTTTTCCTAGAATAGAAGTCTCGAGCATAGGTTACCAGATAATGTATAAGAGCGAGTAGAGAGGGTGCGTGCAGTTGAAGGGACAAGGGAAAAGATGATTGCTAAGTCAGATCCTCAGAGGAGGGTAGAAGGGTTGACCTTGAAAAGAAAGGGACATCATTTTCTTTGAAAGAGGAATGACAGAAGAAAGGAAAGAATGTAGGAAGAAAGAGGCAGTGGTGGTGGCAGATATATCTAAATTTGCAAAGGAATTCTGCTCTAATAGGTTCAGGTTTTTTTCTTAGGAACTTTATCTGCTGAGGGGAGGTGTGGTGTGGGCTCAGATAGGAATTACAGTAGTAAGGGAGGCTTGAAATAACTGTCCAGAGGAAAGGAACAGAGATCAGACCTGAGATTCTCTCCAAGAGTGTTAAGTACCCTCAGAACTTAAACCTCACACTGTAGGCCCCTCCTTCCTCTTTATCCTAATAATAATGGCTGATGTTTATTGAGTGCTTCGTACCAGGCACTCTTATGAGCGCTTTTCAGGCATTCTCACAACAGTTCTTTTAAAGGAATTGTTACAGTGTCAATTTTACAGAAGAGAAAATGGAGGCATGGAGGATTACTTAGGGTTAGTAGTGCTTTGATGAGTCTCTTACCTCTGCAGAAGTGGCATTCCTTCCTCTGAGGCATCAGAGGAGGCAGAAATTGAATCCCAGCTCCAGGCTTCTGGACCTTGAGGGGCTGGGGTCCAGGGCTGCTACAGAGCGGGTCTTACCTGGCTGGTGTGTGGGCATGCTGGTGGCATGGGTGGGCAGGGTAGTGGGGTCAGTGTGGCTGCTGGCCTTTTATAGCCACGTCGGGAACTCTGAAGTCTGTGAATGAGACTAGCGTCCCGACCAGAAAGACAAGTGACTGAGAATGCTTTGTCAAGTATTCCGGGCTGAGACTGTGTCACCCGAGACAGTGAATACTTAAAAGGGAATTGACCCCATTCAACCAGAAAAAGATAATTTTTTTTCTGCCAGATATGGGAGTAGGCAGACTTAAAACCTTACATAATAGCATAGATTATTAACACTCACCTTTTACGTTTTCCCCTTTGATATGATAGGATTTGCAGGTAAGGTACGCTTGAGTGAAGGGGGAGAATGGTGGGATAGCATGGATGGTAGAGAAACAGGCTTACCTTTTGCTGCTGCAGCTACTGGAGCATCATTTCTGTGTCCTTCCTCTTGTGGTTGCTATGGATACGCCTTTGCGTGGTGACTTGAGATTGATTTCCATTACGATCAAATGATGACGTGGATTTAAAAAGAGAAAGGACAGAATGCTCTGCTTTTGGGGAGTGGCCGGTGAGCTGCCCAGAAGGCAGAGCCCAAGCACAGCCAAGGTGGCTGTGGCTTTGTTGGCTGCCTTGGCTTTTGCTGAAGTTGTGAAATGGTGCATCTCTCTTTTTAGAGCGCAGGCTCCGGGTTCCTTGTCTGCAGGGTCCTAGTGCCAGAGAATTGCTGGTTGATTCATGGGGAGGAACCAGCAGCAACTTCAGACAGGCTGTCAAGTAGGACTCCTGCTAGCATAGGGAAAGTTGCAGTTCTTGAATATGGGGCTGGGGGCTTCTCTGTACCTGGTGCTGTCCTGCAAAAGTTCCTTTATTGAGGATAAGTGGGGAATATTGTATAGATTTCCTTCCTGGCTCTTGGAGGTCTGGGCCTTTGGAGGTGGGCCTGGCAGTCACTGGGTATTGGGGGAAGGGGATACTTTGGGAGGAGATTGAGTTGCATTCAGAATGAGAGTGGGCTGCAGACATTTCTGGGGAAAACAAGGAGCTGGAAAGGAAAAGAAAGTCCTTCTAGGATTTAGGCCCTATCTGTATGAGATCTGTAAGGCAGATACTGGAGTAGGACTTTGGAGCAATAGGTTGTGTACCTGTCTTCTTTCTGGGTTCCTGTGTGTCTGAAACCCAACCTTCCATACTTCTAGGCCCATAGCTTCTGTTCCCCACTCAGTGAGCAAATAGCTCTTTTTTTCCTGATTCCTGAGGGACTTACATCCACACTTATCCCTTCCTTACCAGTGCTTTCAGAGATGTACAGTTTTGTCCTAGTCTGAAGAAAATCTGAATCTTGCTAGTTACTATTGTGTTTGTTTTATCTTTGTAACCAAACTACTCTATACCCAGTGCCTGATATAGTTCAGTTCAAGTGTGTGGACCCTGCTATGAGACTGCCTGGGATTCAAACCAGCTCCTCTATGAGAGGGATGAGGGAAATCAGACAGCTGGGGTAGCTCAGGATTAAGGTTGGGTGAGATAGAGATAAGAGGAGGTCAAAGGCTCAAAGGATGCTGGGGTGCTAGTAAAAGCAAGGTAGGAATAGTGCAGGCTCAGTGCCAAAGAGGCTTCTTTTTACTTGTTCCTTCTTAATTCTTAACAAGCTACTCGCTTTCCTGTCATTTTCTGAAATAATCTCCAAGACCATTGATTACCTATTTATCAGACACCTATTTTCGTAGATATTTCAACAGTATTTAATATCACTGGGGAAGAAAATGAATTAGAAGTCTAGGGCGTATCTATCTTGTCTCTGGCTGAGGGAACATATAACTCAGAATTGTCCTGTGTGACATGGCATGGGGCCCAATGGTGCTGTGGTATGATCACCTGCCTGTACAGCTAGTCACATGTGCCCCCCTGCCATTTTCTGGCCATGAGACTCAGGAGAGTCATTTGACTTCTGAGACTCAGTTCCATCACCTATAGGACAGAGATGATGCAATCTGTTTTGTCTGCATCACAGGTGCATTTTGGAAGGAGACAGTGAAATATGCATGGTAGTGTACAGTTAAATTTGCTCTGGAGAAGGTCCTACGAACAGGACTTACCTTCTCTCTCCTAACATGTTCAGTTTGCCTTCCCATTTCCTCCCAGTTTTTTAAATGTTTTCAGTCATCATTCTTCCATTACTCATGCTTGAAAGCTCCTGAGTTTGTTCGCCCATTTTTTTGTTCATGCATTCCTTCATCCATCCATTTATTCCTGTACCTTTCAAGTTCCTGCTGTATGTAAGTCATCATTGATGTAGCTTCCCAATAATGATGGAGATGATATCTACATTTTGTTCAGCATATATTCTGTGCCAGGCATTGTGTTAAGTGCTTGCTTTCTTAAGTGCTTACTTAATCCTCACAACATCCCTGTGAGGTAGGTATTGTTTCCCCCCTTTTTTCAGATGAGGTAGTTGGGCTCAGAAAGTTAACTGTCTTGACTAGAGTCATACAGGTGAGGAGGGAACCAAAGCTGTGTCTAGGTCTGTCTGTCTCTGGAGCCCGTGCAGGCACTCTGCCTCTTTCCCCACATGTGATCTTCTTAGGGCCTTCTCAGGGCATTTTTGTACATTCTCTGAATTAGCTCCTATCCTTTCCTGCTTCTTTCTCTCTCCCTCCCTATCTCCTTCCCTCCCTTCTCTGGCTCAGACCCTCCATACCCCTTGTGCATTTTGCAGCAGTCTCCTCCCTATTTTCCTGTCTTTACTGGGTTGCTCCTGCCTCCACTCCAGCCTGCTCTGCCACCCATTTGATCCTCCTAAAATAACTTGTCATGCCAGTCTCCTGCTCAGGAAGAGACCCACTTGTTGTTACTGGATCATGTAGATGGACTTGTCTCTCTCCTTCTGAATGTTAAACTCCCTAACTATCCATACTTACCTTCTAATGCATCTCAATATTGATGTCCTTATTTACTCAATAAATATTTGACTCCATGAGCTCAGGGTGATGAGATCACAAAGAGGGAAGTTGTGGGCTGTGCTTTCAAAGGCTTATAGTTTGATAGAACTCATCTAGAATTCTTTACTGAAACCAATCTAGTCTTCTTTAATATTCCCTCGTCAAGCAAAAGTATGCTGTCTCTCTACTCAGTGTGTTCACAACTTAAAGTGTTTGTAGGCCTTTTCACATATCAAGAAAACAGCCCATAATTCAAGACATAGTCAAGTACCCCTTTTCTTGTTCTTATTTATTTTTTAACCCCTTTTTAGTTCACCTTTCTTTTGTCTGTAGTTCCTTAGAACATTTGTTGTCTAGATATTTTATTTTTAGACTTATATATCATCTGTTATGTCAACTAATTTTTTGCACTCTGTATTTTTGCAAAGCACTTTTACATGCTTTATCTTATTTGGGCCTAGTAACATTAGCATAGAGATGACAGGTGATACTCCCCTTTTATAGAAGAAACAGCCTCCAAGAAGTTAGGTGATCATGTAAACCTATATGGCTGGCAAGTTGTGAGGTTGTTCTTAGATGAGTTCTCCTGAATATCTGGAGGCAGTGTGGTGTAGAGGGGGAGCGCAGCCTAGGAAGAAGCCTAGAGAGATGTGTGGTCAACACTGAGGTGAGTGGAAAGTGCAGAGGGTCCTGGGGCAGCCTCTAGTTCCAGTTTTGGTTCCACGCCTCACCTTCTGTGTAACTTCAGGGAAGTTACTCAGTTCTCTAAGCCTCAGTTTCCTTGTCAGCACCATTCCTGGCCTGCCTTTCTGCGGGTTATTGTGATGTCCAAGGATGACAGCATGGATATTAGCTGACTTGTTGAGTACCTACTGAATACCAGGCAATATCCTAAATGTTTTACATGGATTATCTTGGCTAATCCTCAGAACCGCTCTCTGAGATATGTTCTTTGTTTCCAAATGACCAATAAGGAAATCAAAGCACAGAGATGTTAAGTATCTGGCCCAAGTTCATGTAGTTCCCAGGTGGGGAAGCCAGGAATTGAACATAAGCAGTCCGAGTCTCGAAACAGTACTCTTAACCGTAGTACTATAGAGTTATGTTTTTCAGGGTGCTCTCTAGACTGTAAAGTGCTCTGAGCTTGGAAGTCCAGGCTGCAAGGGGCTGCATGGCCCTGCCTATCTGGGTAAATGTGAAGGGAAGGGAGGGGGCAAACATGGAGAGTTTTACTAGAGAAATGGTTCCCTAGCGGGTCTGGCCAGGATTGAAGATGGGGAGAGGTGTTTTGGGGCCATATATATGGCTATTGGTTGTCATTCTAGTGTTGGGCTATCTGGTCTGCCTTAGAAAGAGAGTGGAGTGGAGGAAGATTGTTTGGCCAGTGAAGTCCAGTGCAGACAAGACAGGTATCCCTAGATCCACACCGCATCTGGTGGAGCTATACCGGTCAGACCCCAGGCCAACCTTGTTTGGTGCTCAGGGGCAGGGAGCCAGGTGTGCTGGCTTGTAGCCCATGTTAGATGGGTGAATGAACACAGAGGCATCGTGACATAGCCCTCTGGAGACCTCTCACTAGAATGCTTAATCTTATTAAATATTTATAATTATAAAAGTAATAAGTGGTTATTACAGAAATTTGGTGATATATAGAAAAGAAACCATCTCTTTTTTTCTGTTAAGGAGGTGGCTGGGAAGCCAAGAGTGTAAGTAAGGGGCAGGTGGTTGAGGTGGACTGGGCCTTCTGCTACAAGGGACATGTGGAGCTGTCTGCTCTTAGCATGCAGTTGAACCTGACAGTCTCGGGGTTTGAGCTTGGCCCTTTATAACAGCCAGAAGGGAGAAAGAGTCTGGCAACCTTTGCCAGTGTGGAGGAGAACGTAGGTACTTGACTTGCTTTGCTGTATGAAGTTACCTCCATTATTGCCCTTCCTTTGCTGTGTTGTGTGCTGGGTCTGGCTGCTTTGGTCAAGTGTGTGAAATTGAAATCCAGATTAATTACATGGGTTTGGACCCTGAGTCTAGAGTTTAGAAGAAGGAGGGAGAAAGACGAGCCCCTGAAAGGGGGCATGAGACCCTTACTTTGGCTGCATGGAGGCGGGTAGGGAGCTGATCTTCTTGAAGTGTCCCTTGTTGCTTATGGTCCTGCTGAGGCACATTGTGGGGGGACGTGTTGGGGGTGGCAGCAGTGATGCTGAGGGGTACAGACTAGGAGGACAGTCAGGGCTGTGCTCCTAGCCCTGAACACTTACGGTTTACTCTAGAGGTGACTGCGGAGGGTCTGTGGTGTGGGCGGAGCCCCAGCAAATCCCTGCCTTGCTTGTCTGGCCCCCGTGAAGCAGGGGGGCACTAGGACCCAGAGGCTAACACGGTTCCTGACAAGTCTAGAGCAGCACTAGCGCAGAGTGAGACTCATCAGCTGGCAAGCAGGATTCGGTGTCTCTGGGTTCAGGAATCATCAGGCAGCAGAGAGGACTTGCTCCTCAGCCCCCATCTCTGCCCCCATCCCTACCCCGGTAGGCCACCGAGTGAGGTCCATGGACTGGGGAGGGCCGTGCCTGACGGCTTCTGTGTCTGTCCATGAGGGCCTGGAGCCCTGACCCTCCTGCCTAGGTTTCTGCCTTTTCTCTCTGTCTTTGGCCCGCTGGGGGAGGGGGTAGAGGCCGGGTGAGCAACATGGCCCAGAGCAAGAGGCATATGTACAGCCGGGTAAGTGGTCCTTGTCTGGGATGGCCCTGGGAGGGCTGCTGGAGAAGGCCTGGGTGCCTGTGGACACTGCTGTGGGGGCTGGGGAGACAGGCTGGAGCTAGGCTGGGGCCACTTGCAGCAGGGACTGATGGTGTGAGGCTGGACGGGCCTCCTCTCCCAGTGTTGGGCCTTCAGTGGGGACTGGCAAGGCCTGACCTTTGACTCTTACTGGACCTCTGGCTAGAGGTTCCTGAGGGGATTGGACTATGCTGGGGACTCTCGGTGGGGTTGGTGGGTTAGAATGGCCTTACAGTGACGCCTTTCTTTAGAGCTGCTCTGTTGTTTGTCACTCGCTTTCTCTCTCTTCTGGTTGAGATTGAATCTGTACCCACTATTGTGTCCACCTGGTTTTGAGAGGCTTATTAGGGTTGGGAGGTTGAGGGAGTCTCTTTAGTTTGGGGCTAGTCCTGATGTCACTGTCAGTTTTTTTTTTATTGTGAGATCTGTGAGAGCAACCCTACTGTCCCAGGTGTGATTTGGGCTCCTGAAGCCCCTGGGAGCTATAGCCTTATCTTCCCGGATGAGCTTTTAGGGGAAGGGATTTGGGGAGTGACAGGCTCTAGCAGGGCTCCCTTCTGAAGCCAAGTGGGAGCATCGGAGGGAGCCCTGTGGAATCTTCAGAACCAGGGAGTCACTTTCTCATGCCTCATTCATCTCTTTGCTATAAGGCCCCTGGTTCATGGAGCTGCTATTGCTAAAAATGGCTTAGGTGTGATTTTCTTCTAAACCATGGCCCTCTTTGGAAACCTAATTTCAGGTTGTGTCCTGTCATCACGGGTGTGTCAGAAGCTGAGAACTTCCGAAGGACAATGTTTAGTCTATTCCTTTGCTCTGTCGATCCATGGGATGATAGCCACCCATTTGGACCACTGGGCAGAGTCTAGGGGACAGTGTAGGTCAGATCTGAGGTACCAGATTTACCTGGCCTTTGTTTTTCTTTTTATAGCAACATAATGTGGGGGAAGAATCTCTAGAGTTTGGGGTAGAGTTGCTAGGACAGGGCACAGGCCAGGAGGAAGGGAAATAAATGGTTGAATGGGCTTCAGTGAGGCATCTAGGAATGTCATGGTGGGTGTGTGGATGGGGTGGGGGGAGTCGGGTCTGGAAGGAGTGATGGTGACTTAAGGGCTGGAAGGAGGCACAGTTGTGTCCCTTTGAAAGAGAGAGGCCTAGGAGAGCTGGTTGAGCGCAGGGAAGACAGACAGCAGTGGGAGAATAGGATCCTGTGGGGTCACCCATGAGTCACCTGTCTTCTCACCTTAGGCACCTGAGTCGGGGCACTGGGTTTTGGAGAACCTGGTCTCAATTGAGCTATTCGCTTGAGCTTCATTCCCCTCCTTGGGGGCAGTGCTCCTGAGACACTGACATTCACAGGTCTGTCATTGAATTCTGATTTGTTATAAAATTTAAATATAAACTCTTAAAAAAACGGTAGCAGATTCCAAAGGAGTTTGGAGAAGTCTTAGAACATCACCGGTACTTTTCAGAAGGGAATTTGGGACCCACTTCACCCTGAAAGTGGGGTTCAGGGAAGTGACTTCTTGTCCTTTTTCAGTCCAGGATCCTGACTAAGGCCTTTCTGGTGCATTAGGCTGCTACCCTTGACCCGAGGCCTTTAACTGCATATGCTTGCACGTGTCTTTCTTTCAGACGCCCAGTGGCAGCAGAATGAGTGCAGAGGCAAGTGCCCGGCCTCTGCGAGTGGGCTCCCGTGTGGAGGTGATTGGAAAAGGCCACCGAGGCACTGTGGCCTATGTCGGAGCCACACTCTTTGCCACTGGCAAATGGGTTGGCGTGATCCTGGATGAAGCAAAGGGCAAGAATGATGGAACTGTCCAAGGCAGGAAGTACTTCACTTGTGATGAAGGGCATGGCATCTTTGTGCGTCAGTCCCAGGTACCTCTACCCTGTTTTGAGTGTGTGCGTGTGCACATGCTCTGTCGCTTGTGCAGCTTTTGTGTGGGGCTCCCTTTTCCTGGGCATGAGTGTACATCTCTGGTTGAGAGAGTGGGAGGTAGCGGGGGAGGGAAGATTGGTCATCCATCCTTATGTCCATCCTTATGGAAGCTGCCCTGTACCCCAGGCTTGCTTGGGGTGTGGGGTGGGGGCAGATCACAGCCATCCTTGATCTGACTATATTGAGTCTGTTCTCTGGCTTGAGATCCAGGTATTTGAAGATGGAGCAGATACTACTTCCCCAGAGACACCGGATTCTTCTGCCTCAAAGGTCCTCAAAAGAGGTAACAGCCACTCAATTAAGTTGCCTTCCCACATCTAGAAGTCCACAGGACTTTTGCCCAGAATACAGGGCCACAGTGGTTCATGAGATTTTTCCATCACCACCATATTCCCTTGTTACATCTCTTCTACCCCGATGGTCTCTGCCCCCACCCCTCTATACAAACACACAATTTATTTCTGCTTGCTTTCTATAGAGGGAACGGACTCAACTGCAAAGACCAGCAAACTGGTGAGTGGTTGGGAATGGGAGTGGAGAGTAAGAGAGAGAAAGAGGGGAAGGAGAAAGAGGAGGGAGACCACTCCTAGGCAGGTAGAAATAGTAGGTGAGTAAATGGAGTTAAGCCTTTCTGTCTCCAACCTCCTTGAGAAGGAAGCTTTCTGGGTGTGAGTTGCTGCTTTAGGGGTAGAATAAAGGTGGTAGCAGGGAAGAACTGTTAGGGTCCAGAAGTTTAGGGTCAAATGGGGCCAAGGCTAGGGGGTGACAGGAAAGATACGTCTGACCCTATTAGTGCTATTGCCAGCTTCCTACCTTTTGGTACCCAAGATTGCCAGGATGTTAAAGGTCAGAGGGTTGGGGTAAGGTGAAAACTAGAAGAAGAAGGAGCTGTCCTGCTCACAAGTGAATGATAAGGAGCCAGCCCCACTGCTGCCTGTTTTAGGCTGTATGCAGAGGCCCTGTTCTAATTCTCTGCTGCTCTGCACAGGGTATGTGTGGTGGGGATTCAGACCCTCCAGCTTCTCTGGATCAGGGTGTGGACATCCTGGAAGCTGATCCTTCAGGGATCTCACTTACCCAGGAATTGGTAGTGACCTGACTCTCCCTTTTACCTATGTGTACCTGAGTTGGTCTTAACACCTCCCCCAGGATGTCTGGCCAGCTAGCACACTGTGATGTCTGTTCTCTAACTCTCCCCTTTCCTACTCCTCATGCAGCGGGGACTGAAGCCTAAGAAGGTGGTGTGTTTACTATTTGTGCCTGGGTGGGTGAGGGCCATGAGCCCCCTCCCCAGCTGTCCTGCATGTCCTTGGGCTGCTGCATGCATGTTTGTGTGATCTTGGGGCTGGGATGGCCAGAGGAAATGGCGGCCTTGGCTTTCAGGGTTCCTTTGAGGGATGCAAGGATATCAGGCTTAGTGTCCAGGCTCAGGTTGCACTCATTGGAGATGACTGCTGCACCTACTTGTCCCCCTCCCCACTGCCTTAGGACTTCTAGTCAGAGACTCCAGACATTCAACTGTAAATGTAAAGCAGTAGCATGGAGTAGGGCATTTACTGGGTTATACTCGGTTTCAGTCTGAGTTTGGGGGCAGGGGGGGAAACACGGAGGTTGGGAGTGGAGAAAGTACCAAACGAGATGATTGGGCAAGGAGCAGGAGGCCAGGGAGCAGAGCACAGGAAGAACAGTCCTCTGAGTTAGAAGGCCTGAGAGTCCGTTTGTCTGTTTCTGGGCGGGCGCTAGCTGTGGATGCCCGCCCTCACTCTGCTCTGTCAGTCTTTCCCTACCTCTTCCTGCCTCTGGTGCTGCACTTGAGGCCGCCTCCCACCCCTTGTGGCCCACCTCCCACCCCTTGTGGCCTTCCATCAACCATCATTGTGTGGGGCTCAACTCTGCCACCCCCAGACTCTTTTTAAACTCTGAAGTCACTGCCGTGACCACTTCCTCACACCAGCCCGTGTCTTGGGCCTGTGCCCAAACTATCTCTGAGTTGCATGTGCCTGTCTGACCTGTATGTCCTGTGCCATATGTGTGGTTCTGTGACTTCCTTGTCGCCAGCTGTCTCAGGCCCTTCTGACCTGCATGAAGAGCTACTGGATTGGGCCAGTGGGTGGGGAGAGGAAAACATCTTGTTGATGGGTCCTCACTCTGGAGTCTTGCCATGGAAGAGACCACATTCTGGTGCTTGCCTTGAGGTCCTGGCTTGGGTGGGAGTGGGAATAGGAGAAGGAAAATAATGCTGTAAAGGGTGCTGAGCCCATTACAAGGTTATAGAAACTTGGGCTTTTCCCTGGGTTATTGTCTTCTGGTTGGGTCTCCCAGTCTTGCCTCAGGCCCCTGCATAGAGAAGAGCATGGACCTGCAGTCTGATATCCATGGAGGACTTCTCACCACAGGGGGACCTGACCCTGGGCAGGGCCTGAGCTGTGTCCGAAAGTGGGGGTTTTGGCATCTGCCTGGGGAAATGTGGCAAAGCCCAGCCTAGGCTGCCTTCCTTGCTCCTGTGCAAAGTGCCAGTCAGATAGTCAAGTCCCCAGCCAGGTCGTCATCTCCAGTGGCTCTTGCACAGCAGAACACCTAGTCCAGGGCCCTGCTCTCACCCCCCGGGGGAAACAGGGGGCTAGCACCAGAACAACAACAACAACAAAAGAAACTTTGAGGGGGAGGGCAAAAGAGAATCCAGATGTCTCTGCAAGGTGCCCAGTCCCGTCTGGAAGGTCTTTAGAGACAGGCTTTAACCTGCCTGTAACCAGGGGAGGTTTGGGAGAGGAGCGAAATAGTCATTATTAGAGCTGCTGCTGAGTGTTTCCTGGGGTTTCTTATTGTCATTGTATGACCCTCAGAACAGATGCTGTCACAGAAGGGGTTTTCTGGGTGCCTGCGCCTCATGAGAGACCAACCATAAGGGCGTTGTCCGTGTGTATAAGAGACAGGTGGAGTTAATGGGGCTGTGGACAGAGTGGAGTGTCTGAGAGGGGCTGGTGGAGCAGTGAGGCTCTGTGCCTCTGCCCAGTCATCCCTCAGCCCCAGAGAGTACCATTTCTGGGATGGTCGCTAGCCCAGTTTTTGGGAACAGACTCTTGGGGATGGGGGTGGGAGGAGGGAAGCGGAGGGAGGAATCAGAACCTGTTCCACGGAGGCAGAAGCAGGGCGGGTTCTGCGCCGGACTTTGTCCAGTCATGTGGAGGAGGAGGAGCTAGCAGAGCCCGGCAGTTGCTAGGAGACCAAGGAGCAGTGGCTCCACCCCCACAGATCAGAGGAGGGTGGGTGCATGACGTCAGGTGGAGCTGGTGCTGCGGCCACTGAGGCTGCCATCAGCCTTAGCTGGTGAGCGGGGCCGGGCTCCTCTCGGGTGCCTGCCGGAGCCTGGCTGTCCCACTGCGCACCTGCGGGGGCTTCTGCGACTGAGCCACAGCCGTTTTGCGGGCCGGGAAGCCGGCCTGCCGGGAAGCTGAGGCTGCATTGTTGGGATTTGATGCACTAATCTCCTGTCTCCGCCGCCTTTCCCTCTGTTCGGTCTCTTTCCCTCCCTCCCTTCGTCTGTCCTTCCTCTGTGTGTTTGTCCATCCTCCTCTGTCCCTCCTTCTCTTTCCTCTCCTGGCTTTCTTTGGTTTTCTGCAATGATGAGACAGGCACCGACAGCCCGAAAGGTACTCTTGCTTGCTCTGGTCCTGCTGCCGGGTTGCCTGGGCGATGGTGGCAGCAGGCTGCTGGGGTGGGGGTGGGGGCTGATTGACTTCATCTGTCTACCTGGTTGGGGGAGGAGGGTAGGGATGTGGAGGGGGAGGGAGAGGTGTGTGTCACTGCCATGGCCCACATCCTGGGCATTTGTTCTCTGCTTTGGGCTCTGACTGTGTGTTCTGGGCCTTGGACCCAGTGGCCTCACAGCCTTGGGCTTCAGGCAGGTTTTGCTGCAAACTGGCTCTGGGAGTTTCCTGTGAGAGGATATGGGGAAGCAGGTCCCGGTGTCTCCATGCCTCTAGCAGGCCTACCTCACCCTTATCCTTTGCTAGGATGCCTCTTGGTTGTACTCTCGGCATCCCTTCTCCACCAGGGTTTGTATTAAAGGGCTTTTCCAGGGTGGGATGGGGACCCTAGAATAGTTTTTGACCCACAACTATGGAGGCTCAGCTCAGGGTAGGAGGGGTGGGGTTTGGTCTCCTTAGACTCAGTGTCTTCTAGAGGTAGGGTCCAGTCCAAATCTGTTTTTGCTGTTTTGCTGTAAGACACTGGGTAGCAGGAATACAATTTGGAATTTGGGATTAATCATCTATTTTGGTTTAGGGCACTAGTTTCTCTATGCTGCTGCCTGCCCCCACGTCCTTTCTTGCAGCTGGGTGGGGTTACTTTGCTGAGCTCTGGGTTCTGGTTAATGCAGTATTCATGGTCCTGACACCTGAGCCCTTTGCCCTAGGGATGGGGACTGCTGCAGGATCTGGTCCTGGGGGAGGGGAAGACAGCAGCACTGTTTTGCCTAAGGGGCCTGAGCACCCCCCTGCTGGGGTCATATCACTCACTTCTGGGCTTCTAGCATCACTCTGGTCACATGGTATTTCTAGGGGGTCTTCTGTGCAGTCTGGCAGTTGAAGGAAGGGGCTGACCTGGGAAAGTCCTTGGGAGTGGTGGGTGGGCGGGGCCTCTGGCTCTGGGCTGGAGTGCAAGAAAGACAGTCTCTGGGGACCTCCACCAGCTGCTGCCTTTGGTCTCCTGTGGCTCAGCCTAGGAGATGGGGATTTCTGGGATTTTTAGGGTACTTGAAGGGGTGAGGTCTGCAAGGGTTGGGCATAAATGGGGCAAGGAGCCAATGGAGAATAGGATTCTGAGGTCCTGGAGTAGAAACAAGGTGATTCACTGGAGGGAAAAGGGGATGGGGTGGGGATGGGAGTGGGGAGGCAGCTAACTGTAATCCCATTCCTGGTACTTCTTCTGCTCTCATTGCTGTCCTTTCTGCTGTCTGTCTTTCTGCCATTATCCTTTCTTTCCTGACTCCTCCTCCTCCTCTGGCTCCTGTTGCCTGTCCAGACCACAACTCGGCGGCCCAAGGTGAGAAAAAAAAAAAAAGGCCTCTGTACATGCCACTGCTGAGTGTAGACTCACATTTCAGGCATGTGCTTGTGTGTGGGCATGTGTGTGAACAAGTTAAAGGTGGTTGCAGTGCATCCTGTTCTCTTTTTCAGGGGAGTAAGGGGACTTAGGGTGGTGACAGGCCTCTCCTGGGAAAATGACTTCTGACTCTTAGGAGGTTATCTGAGCCAGTAGCCTGAATGCAGACAGGAAACGAGAGTGGTTGTGGTCAGTCAGGGCCGGCTTTCTTGAAGAAGGGCATTTTGACTAGTTTTTTGGTGCGTGAGTAGGGGTAGAAGTTAGAAGAAAGGTGAAGAAGAACTTGTCAGTGTCAGGGGATAAGGACCTGGGGTTATCTGTGGGTAGCATATGAATTCTGAGTATCAGCCCATCAGGAGAACTTCAGGGCTCAGTACTGCAAGAGAGAGCACTGGGCAGGCCTGTCTGCTACATCCTGGGGCTCCAGGGAGCTCTGCCCCAGCCCCATGGGGCCCTGGGTAAATTTTGACTGGTTAGAGCCCCTTTTTCTTATGGGAGGGAGATGACAGAAGGTTGGCCCTACTGACCATGTTTCAGAGGGGAGCCTAGGAGTACAACTTTCACTCTGGCCCTTTTACCTGAAGGGCCCCCTAAAGTAGACCAAGGGAGGGAGAATCACCTCAACTCCCAAAGAAAGGCATATAGAGCTTGGTACCCCCACTTTTAGCCCAACCTTCTCTGGGAATATGAAAGTTAGAGAACGAATTCCAGTTTGTTCTTTTGCTCTGGGAATGACATTGAGGCACTTTTTCTTCCTGGGGGAGGAGGGTACAGGCCCAGAACAACAGTAGAACTGGGAGTATTAAGAAATTGCTATAATGATCACAACTGGGTCACAGAGGGGAGGACTGGGGAGTAAGGGATTCTGCTCTAAGGGGGTAGTGCCAGAACTGGGAGGAATGTGGGGTCAGTGCCAAGGGAGAAGCATTATAATCTTATGTCTTCTATCACTTCCTCCCTCTCTCCTCTGCCCGCCTCCTGCCTCCCCCGTCCTTTGTCACTATCTCTGACTCTGTGTCATTTTTCCTCTCCCCTTCACTCTGCTTCTCTGTTCTCATTGTGCTTTGATACTCTCTCACTGCCTTTTTCCTTCTCTGTCTCCTTCCCTTGGCGGATTCTCATTTTTTCTCACCCCCCACCCCCGTTCTTTTTCTGGCTTGCTCCTGCCCTCTCTGAATAGCCCACCCGCCCGGCCAGTACTGGGGTGGCTGGGGCCAGTAGTTCCCTGGGCCCCTCTGGCTCAGCATCAGCAGGTGAGCTGAGCAGCAGTGAGCCCAGCACCCCGGCTCAGACCCCGCTGGCGGCACCCATCATCCCCACGCCGGCTCTCACTTCTCCTGGAGCAGCACCTCCACTACCTTCCCCCTCCAAGGTAAGGACTGGGGTTGGAATGAAGAAGAACTAAGACATGGAGGGTCTGTGACCCCAGGCAGGATCTTAGAAATTTTCCAGAGGTGGGGGAGACCCAGAATTTGGGTCTTAAGGGTGGGGACACAGCATATGGTTCTGCCATTGACTCAGCTACCTTTTCTTTTCTGCCCTTTTCCACACTTTTCCCTTCTGGACCCTCCTTTCTCAGATGTTTGTAGGCCACTTTTGCTTTTGACCTGGGGCTGGAAAGATGTTTACGTACATCCCTGTGCTTTTGCTCCAGCTCAGCCTTGGTGGGGAGAAGGGGGAAGCTACATACCTACCAAGGGGTCTCTCCTTTGCAGGAGGAGGAGGGGCTGAGAGCCCAGGTGAGGGACCTGGAGGAGAAACTGGAGACCCTGCGGTTGAAACGGGCGGAAGACAAGGCGAAACTAAAAGAGCTGGAGAAACATAAGATCCAGCTGGAGCAGGTGCAAGAATGGAAGAGCAAGATGCAGGAGCAGCAGGCAGACCTGCAGCGACGCCTCAAGGAGGCGCGGAAGGTGGGACTTGGGGGGAAGAGGCGGCTGGGGAGCTTGGGACCCAAGCCGGTGCACCGGACAATGGGCTGGAGCCTGGAATATCCCGTGAGAAAGGGTACCTGAGGTGTCCCTCGCTGGTACTCCCTCCAAACTCCACCCCTCCTCAGGAAGCCAAGGAGGCCCTGGAGGCAAAGGAACGCTACATGGAGGAGATGGCTGATACCGCCGATGCCATCGAAATGGCCACTCTGGACAAGGAGATGGCCGAAGAGCGGGCCGAGTCCCTGCAGCAGGAGGTGGAGGCATTGAAGGAACGTGTGGAGGAGCTCACCACCGACTTAGAGATCCTCAAAGCTGAGATAGAAGAGAAGGGTGAGGGGCCAGGAGCTGATGGGGGCCAGATGGTGGGGGTGGAACCATGTCTGAGAGTGTTAATGGTCTTCCCCAGGCTCAGATGGGGCAGCGTCCAGTTACCAGCTAAAGCAGCTCGAGGAGCAGAACGCCCGCCTGAAGGACGCCCTGGTGAGGTAGGGTCCCCGCCCTGCTTGGCTCCAGGCTCGCTCTCTTTTCTTGGCCAGTGACTCGGACACAGCACTTCCTCCCTTCTCCCTCTCTGCTTCTCCACAGGATGCGGGATCTTTCTTCCTCTGAGAAGCAAGAGCATGTGAAACTCCAGAAGCTCATGGAGAAGAAGAACCAAGAACTGGAGATTGTGAGGCAACAGCGGGAGCGTCTGCAGGAGGAGCTGAGCCAGGCAGAGAGCACCATTGATGAGCTCAAGGAGCAGGTCTGGGGAGCCCAGGCCCTCACCCAGGGGACCCCTCTCTTCAAAGGCCAGTGCCTCCTCTTTCTTGGTGCCTTTCAGCAGCTCTTCCCCCTGTTCTCTCCTTATAACACAGGTGGATGCTGCTCTGGGTGCTGAGGAGATGGTGGAGATGCTAACAGACCGGAACCTGAATCTAGAAGAGAAAGTACGAGAGTTGAGAGAGACCGTGGGAGACTTGGTAAGAGAATAGACCCCTGACTTCCCACCCTGGCAAAGGGTATTTGGAAGGCACTTGCTGAAAGAGGGACTGATAGGACCTCTGACCTTTGAGCCGGCTGTGTGGTGAGTGGCCCACCCTGACCTGCTACCCTGACTCTGCCTTTCCTTTGCCGCTACTGCCTTGTGGCCTCCCAGGAAGCGATGAATGAGATGAATGATGAGCTGCAGGAGAATGCACGAGAGACAGAGCTGGAGCTGCGGGAGCAGCTGGACATGGCGGGTGCGCGGGTCCGGGAGGCCCAGAAGCGTGTGGAGGCAGCCCAGGAGACGGTCGCAGACTACCAGCAAACCATAAAGAAGTACCGCCAGCTGACCGCCCACCTTCAGGTGCCTGTGTACCCCCTGTTGTCCACCCACCATCACCCTGGGCTCCCTTGTGACCCAGCTGTGCCTCATTGTCTCTCTCTCTCCTAGGATGTGAATCGGGAACTGACAAACCAGCAAGAAGCATCTGTGGAGAGGCAGCAGCAGCCACCCCCAGAGACTTTTGACTTCAAAATCAAGTTTGCTGAGACTAAGGCTCATGCCAAGGTCAGGGGAGTGGATAGGCCAGAGAGTGGGGAGTGTTGGGGCATCCAGACTGGCTGTGGTTATAGGCTGATCTGGCGTGGGGTTCTGGACTTCACGTGGCTGGAGAGGGGGATGCTTTGCATGGTCGTCTGGAAGACTCCTCACTAGGGCTTGTCCCAGAAGCAGGGGGCCTGGTGGAATGAGGTATGATAGTTCCGAGGCTCTCTCCAGCCTGGCTGAGAGCCCACCTTCCTGTCCACCTCACAGGCAATTGAGATGGAATTGAGGCAGATGGAGGTGGCCCAGGCCAACCGGCACATGTCCCTGCTGACGGCCTTCATGCCTGACAGCTTCCTTCGGCCGGGTGGGGACCATGACTGCGTCCTGGTGCTGCTGCTCATGCCTCGTCTCATTTGCAAGGTATGGCTGGTCAGTCTAATCACTTGCTGTGTAGCAGGCCCAGAGGATGCTGAGTGAAGATCGCGGTCGGTGTTCCTGCTCACAGAGTTTATCTTGTGGTGGAAGAATGCAGTGGGCCAAGTCGCAGATGCATGCGCATTACAGATGCTGGGCTGTGAAGGGCAGGCGGCTTCTCTGAGACAGCACTACTGGGGCTCTGATTCAGGTGGAAGGGTGGCACCAAAGGAAGAACATTGGAACTGAGACCCAGAAGGTGACTAGGAGCTAGTGCGGGGGATGACTGTCAGGATAGGATTCAGGTGAAAGGGTAGTGGGCGCAGTAGCTTTAAGGCAGGAAAGAGCTTAGCCCCACTGGTTCACTACCCTTTCATCTCCACATCCCAAATCCTCACAACTGCCGGTGATCACATCATTATCCTTTCCCTCGGTGAGACTCCCTTGCCCACCTAAGAGCTGTTTCTGCTTTCCTCCACATGTGTCCATGTGCTATCCCCTCCCCCCCCCGCCCAACCCTCCCGCCTAGTTGCTCAGTTTTGTGTCCTGTGTTCCTGAGTCTGTTCTCCGTCCTCTGCTCTGAGCCCAGGTCCCTGGTGCTTCTTCCCACAGGCAGAGCTGATCCGGAAGCAGGCCCAGGAGAAGTTTGAACTAAGCGAAAACTGTTCAGAGCGGCCCGGGCTCCGAGGAGCTGCAGGGGAGCAGCTGAGCTTTGCTGCCGGGCTGGTGTACTCGCTGAGTCTGTTGCAGGCCACGCTCCACCGCTATGAGCAGTAAGTGACCCCCGGCCCCTGCCCCAGGACCACAGGGCCAGGATTGGATGGAACTGAGAGCTCCTGGCAGGCCTTGGCCTCAGAGGACCCTTTTCTGGTCTCCAGTGCCCTCTCTCAGTGCAGCGTGGACGTGTATAAGAAGGTCGGCAGCCTCTACCCTGAGATGAGTGCCCATGAGCGTTCCTTGGATTTCCTCATTGAGCTATTACACAAGGATCAACTGGACGAGACTGTCAACGTAGAGCCTCTCACCAAGGCCATCAAGTACTACCAGGTCTGGGGCGAGAATTCGGCTTGGCACAGCAGGGAGGGAAGGTTTCTTCTGCTGAGGCTGTTGCCAGTGTGGCCAAGGCTGTATGTCCTAGGCTCGCTGCTTAAGGCTTGGCTTGCTCCTAAACGGACTTGCCTGAGGATGCAGCTTCTTGGGGTCTCAGATTCTCTTATACCTCTGGAGTCCTGTGGTGACTGGGGCAGTTTGGGGAGAATTCTCCATCCTTCCAAGGTCTGAAAGCAGTCTGTTTGTCATTTCTCATCAGCATCTGTATAGTATCCATCTTGCTGAACAGCCCGAGGACAGTACCATGCAGCTGGCTGACCACATTAAGGTGAGGTGTCTGGGCCAGTGCTTGAGCCCCCTGTAGAGGTCAGCAGTGGGGGACATCAGGTCAAGAGACCTGGCCCTTAGGTGTCAGGTGTCCCATAAGACTGGAACAGTCAGATCAGGAAAGCCAGAGAACCGACATCTTTGTTGGTGGAGAGGAGGGACTTGTTAGAAATAGCGACGGGGCAGAAGGGCTCCTGTTGGGGGCTGACAACCACACGCATCTGTCCTTACAGTTCACCCAGAGTGCCCTGGACTGCATGAGCGTGGAGGTGGGACGGCTGCGTGCCTTCTTGCAGGTGAGAGCACAGCCAGGTCTTTTTCACTTCCTTTTCTTCATTAGTTCCCACCTGTTCACCTCCAACCCTAATGCTATCTTGGTTCCCTATTTCCTGTTCCCTGAGTAGGGTGGCCAGGAGGCTTCAGATATTGCCCTTCTGCTCCGTGACCTGGAGACATCGTGTAGTGACATCCGCCAGTTCTGCAAGAAGATCCGAAGGCGAATGCCAGGGACAGATGCTCCTGGGATTCCAGCCGCACTGGCCTTTGGAGCACAGGTTTAGGGCAGCGAAGGGGGAAGGAAAGGAAGCTGAGTAGAAGCAGGAGGGGCCTAGAGTGTTGAGGTCTGCATCTGGTCAGGGAACAAGAATGGTCTAGAGGTAGCTGGGAGCTCTGGCGCGGGACCTGGGGTGGGTTCCTGACTCTGAACTGTCGCTCAGGTGTCGGACACGCTCCTAGACTGCAGGAAACACTTGACGTGGGTGGTGGCCGTGCTGCAGGAGGTGGCAGCTGCTGCCGCCCAGCTCATTGCCCCACTTGCAGAGAATGAGGGACTACCTGTGGCTGCGCTGGAGGAGCTGGCTTTCAAAGCGAGCGAGCAGGTAGGCCTGGATGGCTGGACAGAGGTGGTGGCAAAGTCCTGGGGCCAGTGTGGGATTTTCACCGCTGCCCTTGCTCCTGCAGATCTATGGGACCCCTTCTAGCAGCCCCTATGAGTGTCTGCGGCAGTCGAGCAACATCCTCATCAGTACCATGAACAAACTGGCCACAGCCATGCAAGAGGGAGAGTATGATGCAGAGCGGCCCCCCAGCAAGGTGGGTAGGGAGCTCTTTGGAGGTGCTCGAGGACCCCAGAGGAGCCAGACTTACAGAGTTGCTGCTGGTGTGGGAGGGCTGGGAGAAGGGAGAAGGTGGGAGAAGGGAATCTGGAGAGCACCACCCTGCTTGGAAGGCAAGGCTTTCCCTGTGCCCAACTCTCTCTGGAAGGAGCACATTGGTGACCTCCTCTCCCCATTTCTGCCTTTTGCTCTCACCTGACCCCTAGCCTCCCCCAGTTGAGCTGAGGGCTGCAGCCCTTCGTGCAGAAATCACCGATGCTGAAGGCCTGGGCTTGAAGCTTGAAGATCGAGAGACAGTTATCAAGGAGTTGAAGAAGTCATTGAAAATCAAGGTGAGGGGGGAGGGTAGGCTCAGGATCTGCGGGGCCAGGAAATACTGCTGAGGTATAGGACAGCTTTGAGTGTTAGGGATCTCCTGGGACTGAAACTGGTTGGGGGTTGAGGGGAGAAGTGGCACCTGTGATCAGTGGGGAGAGCACCTGTGGGCCCTTTGGAGCCTTCTGGTTCGTGGTCTGTCCCGGGTCCCTGGAGCCCATGAGAGGATGTGAGGGAACTAGACACTCTCTGTCCTTGTCCAGGGGGAGGAGCTGAGCGAGGCCAATGTGCGGCTGAGCCTCCTGGAGAAGAAGCTGGACAGCGCTGCCAAGGATGCAGACGAGCGCATTGAGAAAGTCCAGACTCGGCTGGAGGAGACGCAGGCCCTGCTGCGGAAGAAGGAGAAGTCAGGCACTTTCCCTGCATCCCTGCTTGTTCCACTCCTTCCTGCCAGCCGCTCTCCCTCCTAACCACCCCCTTCCCGGGCCGTCTCCGAGTGAGACTCTCCTCAGGGGAGGTACCATTTGCCTTCCCCACTGCCAAGCCCATTGTGTCATCCCACTTGGAGCATGTGCTGCTCCCGGCTCCTCACCAGCAGGGCTACTCTGAGGCCCTGTCAGGGCTGAGAAGTGGGGCTGGTGCTCTGGGGAAGGGACCCTGCCCAAGCCCAGATTGTCTTCCGCAGGGAGTTTGAGGAAACGATGGATGCACTCCAGGCTGACATTGACCAGCTAGAGGCAGAGAAGGCAGAGCTGAAGCAGCGGCTGAACAACCAGTCGAAGCGCACGATCGAGGGGCTCCGGGGGCCCCCTCCCTCGGGTATTGCTACCCTGGTCTCTGGCATAGCTGCTGGTGAGTGCAGTGGGAGAGGCAGCGTTAGCCCAGCGGAGACTGAATGGCTTCCCTCCGGTCCTTGGCCTCAGTCTGGTTTCTCACCCCCTCTTCCTGGATGTTCAGCCAGGGATGTGTGTGCCCGGTTTTGCTCTGTGAAAGCTTTTTACCAAGTTTTTACTGCTCCTGAAGATAATACGCAGAGTCCCACTGATCAAGCTCGTCAGCGGAGCCCAGAGTTACGACGACAATTAGACTCTAACAGATGCCCCTTTTGGGTCTGGTCTTTCTGTGCCAGCCCAATATCCCAGACAGTCATCAGCCTGCAGCAGATTAGGCTCATTTTGCTGCTGTATCCAGCCATGCCTGATGCCTGATCTTGATTGCTCTTCTGCTTGCACTTTGTATTTCTCTCTACCGAGTTCACGTGCCTTTATCCTGTGGAATGGCTGTCTTTTCCATTGCTGAGTTCTCCCACTTCCACTTGGGACTTGTGTTCTGACCTCTCTCTGGTCTCTAGTATGGTCAGGGCCCTTTACCTGGAGTTTTTCTGGTTCTGAAGCCCAGTCTCCCTAGTTTTCCAGGACCAAGGGGGTGTCCACTGCTGTGCTGGTTCTCATCTGCCCTGTAGTTTTCCAGTTTCTTTCTTACTTCCAAAAGACAGGCTCCTTGGCCTGAAGCCCTCAGGATCTCTAGAGCTCCCCTGCTATGCCTGTCTTGTCAGTTCGCCTTCACTAGGTTCTTGTTCTCACTAAAGCCCTCCTCACTGGTGCCTCTTGTTCTTGGGAGGTGACCGAGGACTTGCTGGCCTTGGACTTGTGTGGTATAGTTGGCTCCTGTTCCTTGGGCAAGGGGTCTCCAGAGTTACCACACTGTGTTGTAGCACAGGCTCTCTAAACCGATACTGGTTATGATTCACAAAATTTCCCACTATAAAAAGAGCGTCTTTCGCCCCAGAATAATGGGGAACCCAAGGAGCAGGGAATGCAGCTGCACCTTCAACTTCAGCTTTGCTGCCGTGGAACAGTGTAGGTGCAGACATCTCTGGGTCTCGGGAGCAATCCCTCTGCCCTTCTTAGAGATGGAGTGTGAGGCAGGGAGCAGGAACACCTCCTGCCCCAAGTGCTCCCTCCAGTGCGCACCCCCACTGCGGCTCTTCCTCACGCGTCACTCCTCTTTCACACAT
Source organism: Lontra canadensis (assembly GCF_010015895.1). Taxonomy (NCBI): domain Eukaryota; kingdom Metazoa; phylum Chordata; class Mammalia; order Carnivora; family Mustelidae; genus Lontra; species Lontra canadensis. The sequence goes on from NW_022631065.1 coordinate 10,940,287, forward strand.
ACTTGCTCTTCCTACAGGCGCAGAGAGCAGGGGCAGGTTCTTGTCGCAGTGGGCGTGAGGGTTAGGAACAGGTGTTCCTGCAGATTGTGTCCAGGACTCCTCTGGTGTGGCTCCTTAATCCCAAGTCCTAACTTATCTCTCCTCTCTTCCTGCTCCCCCATGGGCTGTCCTGAACACAGAAGAACAGCAGCGAGGTAGAGAGCCTCCCTGGCGGGGGTTTGCCAGGGCTGTGGGAAGTGGGTCTGGGGGAGCAGGGTAAGACTCCCCCCTTGGGAGCAACCAGGACTGGAGGTGGGAGTGGATAATGAAAGGGGATGAGCAGGGATGGGGCCCATCTTCCACCCTCTTCGCTTGGGGCTGATGACATTGGTCTTGGTACATGCAGGAGGTGCCCCTGGGCAGGCTCCAGGATCTGTGCCAGGCCCTGGGCTGGTGAAGGACTCACCACTGCTGCTTCAGCAGATCTCTGCCATGAGGCTGCACATCTCCCAGCTCCAGCATGAGAACAGCATCCTGAAGGTGAGGGGGTCACAGGAATGACTGGGGTGCAGATGGAGTCCACCTGCCCCATTGATGATAGATGGCAGGGCCTTCTGTTGCTTCTTACCACCATTCCTCTTCTTCCCCCCACAGGGAGCCCAGATGAAGGCATCTTTAGCAGCCCTGCCCCCTCTTCATGTGGCAAAGCTCTCCCCCTCACCTCACGAGGGCCCTGACAGTGAACTAGCAGCTGGTGTGCTGTATCGTAAGACCAGCCAGCTGTTGGAGACGTTGAATCAACTGAGCACACACACCCACGTAGTAGATATCACTCGTTCCAGCCCTGGTATGGACCCATCAACCCATGAAATGAGTAACATACCCCCCCTCCCTTTGCCCCAGGGCTGTAACCCCTACCCAGGCATGTGCCATATGGTAGAGCTTCTTCCTAGCATTGCATTCTGGCTTCGGTGCTCAGTTTGCTTGATTCATCCATTCTCTTATGGACCTGCTCCGTGAGAGGGTCTACTGGGCCTTGATGGGCCTCACTAGCTTCCTTCCCCACAGCTGCCAAGAGCCCGTCGGCCCAGCTCCTGGAGCAGGTGGCTCAGCTCAAGTCCTTAAGTGACACCATCGAGAAACTCAAGGTTAGCTCAGACCCTACTCTTCCTCGGTCTACAGAGTTTGCTTCATAACATTCCCTGCTGGAGCCCTTAGTACATTTGTTTCCTTGGGCATTCTCAGTGTTCCTCTGGGCCCAGCCCTGTGCTAGACAGCACCCTGGGGAGGAGGTGGAGGGCAAGGCAGGGTTCCTGTCTCAGAAGCTCACTGTTTCGGTGCAAACAGAAGACAGATTCTCATCAACAAATTGGGTTGAGCTAGGATCATCTTTAGGGCATGGGGTTCGGGTGCAGATTCTTTAGTGCTGAGATCACTGCGGCGGGGGTGTAGAATGGTTGGGGGTGGCTTCCCAGAGGCTGTAGAGTCGGAGTCAAGCTTTAAAGGATAAGTGTCTGTAAAGTAAGGATGTTGGATAGGGATGGGGTTGGAGGTGAGAGCAAAAGTATGATGATAGGACCAGGTCCCTGCTTCTCCTGATCCTGGCGTCCCTGTGAAACCAGGGAGATTCTGGGCTAGCCTGGGCTGGGGGTGTTGTTGCTTAAATGAATCCTTGTTCTCCTCCTTGCCAGGATGAGGTCCTTAAGGAGACCGTATCTCAGCGCCCTGGAGCCACAGTCCCCACTGACTTTGCCATCTTTCCTTCATCAGCCTTCCTTAGGGTAAGAGGGAGAATGAGGAGAATTGAGGCCTCAGGTGGGTCCTTCCCTCTTCTCCAGAATATGAAGCAGCCTTTGGGGGCTCAGGTCAAACAACTGCACATCCTGAGTTAACTGGCCAAGTCTTGTAAGCAAGCAACTCAGATGTGCTTGCAGTGCTTCCAGAAATCCCAGTATTTTAGCAGTTGAACATCTTCTATGACTTTTGACACCTGGAGAGGCTCAGAACTCTCTTGACAGACTCTGTACCCCAGTTCTGATTGGGAATATGTAGTCACCATAGTCTAGGAGCCCCAAAGTCTGTCTCATGGGGGCTGCCTTTGTCCCAGTGCTCAGGGTCCCTGTCAGTGGCACACAGCTCAGGTGAACCTCTGACCTGGGGACCTCTTCCCCTTGCCAACTCCCAGGCCAAGGAGGAGCAGCAAGACGACACGGTCTACATGGGCAAAGTGACCTTCTCGTGCGCAGCTGGCCTTGGACAGCGACACCGGCTGGTGCTGACCCAGGAGCAGCTGCACCAGCTTCATGGTCGCCTCATCTCCTAAGTGCTCCTTCCACCCCATGCACTTCTACCCTCCGCCCTCCTGGTGCCACTCCACCTGACGCATAGCCTCCTCAGCTAGTCCCCATTGTAGAACTGTGTGCACAGCTGTTCCTGCCCTGCTCAGCTTTATTTCCACCTGTCAGTGCCCTGCCCCTGCCCCTTGACTTGGGTTCCCCTATTTCCATTCCTTGGCCTCTGCCAGGATTTGCTGGTTAGCTGCTCCCTCCTTCCTGAGGGGCCTCAGGGCATGTGGGGGGTAGGCTGAGACCCCACCACCAAAGGTTCAGTGAGGTTCCCCTGATAGAGGACTTCACCCCTTGATTAAAGCAACTTCTGCTTCAGTGCTTTCTGTGTGGTGTTGGCAGTGGGTCTTGGGCCTTTTGGTTCAGAGCAGGAGTGGAGGAGAAGGGATGCTGAGGAGGCTTTGGCTGTGCCAGATTTGAGGGTCCCTCTCTGTAGAGACCAGTGGAACGGCATGCCCCTAACACTCATGTGCACGGAGTTACTGTGAACAAGGGGAAAAGGGCTAGACCAGGGGCTTGGCACCCAAGTTCTTTATGGAGTTAGGGGAGCTAGGACTTAGGGTCAGCCACCCTACCTCCATGCATCTGTCAGCCAGTTCCCACTCACAGCAGAGGGACCGTTCCAGAATGCAAACTGGGCCATATTATTCCCTGCTTTAAATCCTGAAATGGTTCTTCCAACTAAAATTTCTAATTTAAATAAAATCCTGAAGTCGTTTCTCTACGTATCTAGAGATACTTTAAATTCACTAGAAGTGCACACAAGGCCATCTGTGTTCTGGGTCTTGCCCACCTCTCCAGCCTCTCACGGGGCTACTTGTCCACGTGTGCCTTGTTGTCTTCCCTTAGTGACTCCCTGCAGTTGCTTTGGCGCCCTGTGCTCTTTCAGGCTCCTTTCCGCTGCCCGGAATGCCGGCCACCTCCTGCCCTCTGCTCCCCTGCGTGCCCCACCCCTCCTCAGCTGACATCCTGTTCGTTTATTAAGACAGCCCTGGCATTGCCACCTTAGGAAATCTCCAATTCTGTGGCCTCTTGGGTGCTCCCGTACCGGAGGGAGTAGAGAATGTGAACGTTTTTTCCAGGTGTGCTTGGATTTAGTGGCTTTGTTCTTTGACAGGGTTTCTAACCTTTGGTTTGCTTTCTCAGTGGCAGAATGGGAAGAATGATGCCTCTCAGGGTTGCCGTGAAGGCTAAAAGAAAGAACACGTGCTGGCTTCCAGCACCGTGGCCCATGCCCCGCAGGCCTGTTTCCCTTCCCAGTGCCTGCACCCACAACACTGCTTCATACCGGGAAGCATCTCTAGTCATTGCAGTCATCAGTTAACCCTTTGGTTACCCACCGTAGACAGAGTGAGAGAGTTCCTAGAGGTTGTCTTTTATCTGGGCATCTCCCAAAACACAGGGAGAAGAGCACATGTTTGGGAAGGAGAGCTGTGAACTTCATTTTGGAAATGGATATGAGGTGCTTGGAAGAATGTATGAGTGCAGATGGCCCTGGGCAGTTGGAGCTGAGGTCTGGAGCTTAGCACAGAAGTCTGGATTGGAGATAAGTTTCGGGGATGAGTTGTGTCAGTGGTGGTTGGTTTGGATGAGGTGTAGGATGCACATGAGGTTTAGTCCAGGTCACTTAGAGAACTGAACCAGAGGCAAAGCCAAAGTGTAGTGCTTTATAGTAACTGCAGTCCCAAAGCACTGTGACTGAGGAAGAGGGCCGGAAACTAGGCAGGGAAGGAGAAGAAACAAGTTTTGTTTCAATGAGTCGCCCACTGCTTCGCCAAAGCACAGCTAGCCGCCTACCCACATGGGCTGTCTCCGGAGAGACCGTTCACAAGCACGGTACCTGGCTGCAGCCTCACACTGGGGTCGATGGGGGGGGGTAGAGAGCAGATTCGCCTGTTCTCTTTCTTGTCTTCTGTCTTCTGTGGTCCCAGTTTGCCCTGTGAGGTGTTGCTCTTCCTCACTTGCTGGGATTGTATGACTTGGCCACGGGAAAAGCCAGATCCCATGCCCTGTAGTCCCCCAGGTCCTGAAGGAGTACGGTGAACAGAAGGCCACTGGCCTGCAGGACTTGGTCAGGGCAGAGCAAGCGACTGATGGCTTGGGAATCAGGTGAGGCCACAAGTCACCTGAGGAGAGTGTCTAAGCAGAGGGAGGGCAGAGCCCTGGGCAGTTCTGAGTATTGAAGAGCCTGCTGTAGAGCCCAGGGCAGCATTCACTGGAGCAGAGGCCCCCAGAGGAAATGTCAGGGCCAAGGAGGAGAGATTCAGGAGAGGTAGTCAATAGCCTCTAATACAGCTCAGAGGCAATGTGGCTGCGTTCTAGAAAGTTGCATCTGATTCTCAGATGCCTGGCGAGCTGAGCAGTCTCAGTGGGTTAGAGGGAGCAGGAACTGGGTCATGGTGGCAAGAAGGGGGAGAGAGCAGCATGTGTGTACTGTGTCCCAGTGTTCAGTCAATGTTCAATTGTGGAAGCTGGCCAGCAGATGGCAGACCGCTGACACAAGCATCATTGCCTGTGACTAGTGATGGGAGCTGCTTATGGGGCCCACGAGGGTTCGAGAAACTGGGATGTGATGATGAGGGGAGAGAGGCCTAGTGAGGCACTTGGTACAAGGATGGGGGAGAGCATGGGAATGGCCTCCTTTGGTCCATCCACCCAGCTGACAGCTGTGACGTGAGAACCAAGCAGACTGGCTAGCCATTGGCAGGGGCAGGGCATGAGCAGCCTCAATCTTGTCAACTAGGAATCCCTCTCTTTTTGGTGTTCTTGGGCAGATTCTCAAGGTCAATGGCACTTTCCCCAATATGGTGGCAGCTTTGTGAAGTAAGAATAAGGCTCATATTCCAGCTCTTCCACTTATAAGCTATGGGAATTTGGGCAAGTTCCTAATCTTGTCCTCAATTTCTGTGTCTGTACTGGGGCTAATCGCACCTTTCTCAGGTGGATCCCTTCCGGAGGTAATCTTCAGGGCAAGATCAAGTGAAATAGCATGCTTCACCCAGGCACTCAATAAAAAAGGATACTTGGGAGAGGCTGATACTGAACAAATGGAATGACATACAAGCAGTCATGTTCCGAAGACATAGATTTATGATGCAAATAATAAATTTTGGGTCCCAAAGGAGAGGCAGTCCTTGGTGCCCAACTTTCGGCTTGTTTTTTTTGGGCAGTTACCATCTTACTCGCTACTGTCCAGGCACTATTTCCTCTTCTTAGTGGGCCAAGCCTGAGGGAGAGTCAAAGTCACCCCACTTGAATTTGCTTGCTTAGTTCCCATTTTTTGTGCTACCTGATGGTGGGGAACAGGAGTGGAGGCAGTATGGAGACTTGAATCTCTGTTGGCTCACCCTGGGAAACGTGCCAGGCCCCAGAGCCCATCGTGCCCTACCCAGCCCTGGGGCTGAAAGCAAACAAAACTTCTTAGGAAGAAATACCTTGACCCCTGGCAGAGAGGCCTAGGGGCACCTAGAGAACATGGGCTCTGAGGGTAAGGGCTCCTCCTGCCTCCCTGTGGGTGTACGCTCCATGTAGCCCTCTCCTTGAGGTATATTGAGAAACCTGTCACTCATCCAGGCTGCTTTCATCTTTACCATGTATGCCAGCTGGAACGGGCACTGCTGCTCCCGGGAACACAGGGTGGCTACTGCTGACGTGTGCAAAGGGCCAGCCTGGCATGTTTGACCTCCATTCCTCTCTGGAAGCCTGGGGAGTTGGGGAGTGAGACCTGGACTCATCTTGCTCAAATAATGTGTCAGAGTAAATATATGTCTGTCACCCTATGTTTCGTTCTCTTACTTTTTATCATGGGAAATTTCAACATTCAAATGAGAGTAGGATGTAAAGAATCTCGATTTGCCTAAATCTACCATTTCGTGACTGATCGTGTTTCCCCACACCCTTTTGCTCTCCTTTCCTTCCAGATTATTTTGAAGCAGATCCCAGCCATCGTCTTCTCATTTCATTTCAAAGTATTTTAGGATCCCTAAAAGATAGTGCTCTTATAGAAAACTATAATACCATTATCCCACCTAAAAAATTTAATCCATCAAAGATCCAGTGTTCAAATTTCCCTGATTGTCTCATAAATGTTTTGTTTTATAGTATGTGTATTTGGGTAAGTTTCAAGGGAAAGACAATACACCACAAATAGTTGCCTCTTGAGTCCCGTTTTCTAAGTTACCACTATTGCACCAATACAACATATGCTTTATATCCGTATGTCTTAAACTTCATTTTTTTAATAAAAGATTTTATTTATTTATTTGACAGAGAGATCACAAGTAGTCAGAGAGGCAGGCAGAGTCGGGGGGAAGCAGGCTCCCCGCTGAGCAGAGAGCTCGACATGGGGGCTCGATCCCAGGACCGTGAGATCATGACCTGAGCCAAAGGCAGAGGTTTAACCCACTGAGCCACCCAAGCGCCCCCTTAAACTTCATTTTTAATGTGTCAGTCAATATGTACATATATATTACATATATGTACACACACACATACAAGATCATCTTGAGAATACAATAAATACAATGTGGAGGAAGATTGAGAACATAGGCTCCCAGTTCTTAGTCACCAATGGTTGTAGTGATTTTCCTTTCAGTGTTTTGCATTTAAAACTTTAAAGATGTCCTGTCATGGCTCTGTCACCATAGACCTATTGGAGGGGGAGTACAACGAAAAAAAAAAAAAAAAGGACCCAAAGTTAGGAAGAGATAAAGGAGGGAAATCAAGAGAGAATATATTTTGAAACTAAATGTAAGAATTTCCTTCATTCAGATTGCAAGCATCAGTCTTTGCCTGGGTTGTGATAGCAAGATACCATAAACTGGGTGGCTTATCAACAACAAAAATTGATTTCTTACAGTTCTGGAAGCTGGAAGTCTGAGATCAGGGTGCCAGCATGGTCGTATTCTGGAGAGGGTGCTCTTCTGGTCGCAGGCAGCTGATATCTTGGATCCTCACATGGCAGAGAGTAAGCAAGCTCTCAGGCCTCTTGGAAGTGGACTAGTCCCATTCATGAGGCTCCACACTCATGACCTAATCACCCCCCACAGGCCCTATCTCCAGATACCATCACATTAAGGATTAGATTGCAACATGAATTTTGAGGTACACATAATTTCAGTCCATAACAGCATCCAAGTAAGTGCTAAGAAATTATATGCTCTTCTGCCTCAAAGTTATCCATTAATTAAACAAATTGATAGGGCCCCTTCATCTGTGAAGGAACAGTCTCCTCATAGCACTGTACACGGAAAGATGGGCTAGGGAGAAGGGAAAGTGGTGGGAAAGCAACCTGTTTTTGAGGTTCTCTAGGTGCTGGGTACTAGAGCCTTCACTTTGGGAAGACTCAGCTGGAGTTATGACCCTTAATAAATGATGATATAACACATTTCTACTGAAGAATTTGAAGACTGACAGAAAGGGGCCAGATACCCTGGCAGCATGGCAACATGGATATTCATCATGAGCTAAGTGGTTTCAATCTCTCTGCTCCACAGATCAGGTTAGAAGTTCTAAACCTGCCAATGATTAAACACTGGGGCGAATACCAAGTAGAACTTTGCTTCACGTGGAGCAACAGGGTGGAGCTACAAGGAAACTAATACTGCCCTAGAATATAACGGAGAGCAGCCCCTTGAACTTCCTTCATCCAAGCCATAGCTACAGGCCAAAGGTGTGCTTCTCAGCCAACAGAAAAGAATAGTGGAGATGCCATCTACACAACACTTTCCCACGTGAATGCAGGAGAGGGGATGGAGCTGCAGTCAGCATGGATGCAGGGAAGTGAGGCATAGAACAGTGCCCAAGGAAGACAACTTTCTCCATCCCTATCCCTGCCCAGATTCTGAATTATAGACACCCAGGCTAGTCCATCCACTTTCAGAGAATTAGCTCAGGAGAGAAGAAGTACAAGGATTTCTTGTCCCCTGAAATTGCTAAACAAGACTTCACAAAGAGGTGCCCAAGGATCATGAGATGACTGAAATAAATTGAACTTAAAAGGGGGAGAAGAATTTTACAGACGTTAGAGATCATTTCTCCCTGGCCTGCTGAACCCTTCACAGTAAGCCACAGGTACAATAAGCCCCACTACTCCCGCCTTGTTAATGAGCAAGAGACGGCAGATACACAGCAAGTAACATCGAAGAGAATGACATAAACCAGCTTGCGTGCCCTGGGAAAGTTAAGGAAAAGACTGTCCAGTAGTTTTAGTTCTGGGACAGAGAAGGGGTTTCCAACTTAAAGATTTGTATCCCCAGGGTCATGGGTCATTTCATTTTAATTTTTCATATTTTAATTCCTGGTATTAGTAGCTTGAGAAAGAAGAGTTTTCACAATGACTGATTTATAGTGTTTATAAATAGCCCACAAAACGCTCCATTTCATAAATAGTAACATTCCCTGATCTCTTTAAATGCAATTTAAATCCTTATTTTATAATAAGTGCAATCATAATAAAGTATAGCTAAAAATACACAAAATATGTATATCCTGGGGCGCCTGGGTGGCTCAGTGGGTTAAAGCCTCTGCCTTCGGCTCGGGTCATGATCTCAGGGTCCTGGGATCGAGCCCCATATCGGGTTCTCTGCTCAATGGGGAGCCTGCTTCCTCCTCTCTCTCTGTGCCTGCCTCTCTGCTTACTTGTGATCTCTCTCTGTCAAATAAATAAATAAAATCTTAAAAAAAAATCATCATAGCTATGTTTTAAAAAAATAAATAAAATATGTATATCCTGATCTACAGGAAGGTGAGGAACTGGTTTCTATAGCCATATTTGATTTTAAGTACGCATTTCCACAATGAACAAGAACTAACAAATATGTTAACAAAACACTACCCCAAATGCTTATTCTGCCATCAGCTCTTTAAGCAATTCCATTCCAACTACTACTAAAAGCATGTATTTTAGATGCTTTAATCTGATCCAGGAGAATGAGTTCTACGACTTGACATCTAGTATATATAAGCCCCAAAATTTTTAAGTCAAAAATCTCTCAATACAAGTATTCATGTGAAATTTAGTTTCTCTGAAAAATCACTCATTATCTAAAGAAAAGAATAGAGCAAATTATCTTTTAAAGAATTATTTATTTTTAAAGTTTCTTCTCCGTGTTCCAGAATTCACTGTTTATGCACCACACCCAGTGCTCCATGCAATACGTGCCCTCCATAATACCCACCACCAGACTCACCCAACCCCCCACCCCCCTTTCCTCTAAAACCCTCAGTTTGTTTCTCAGAGTCCACAGTCTCTCATGGTTCATCTCCCCCTCCGATTTCCCCCAACTCTCTTCTCCTCTCCATCTCCCCATGTCCTCCATGCAAATTATCTTCTAAGACATAAACATTCTTACAAAAGACTACATTCCAATATCAACTTCTACTTAACAAAAACACAAACCAGTTCACGATCTTTATTTTTCAGTTTTTATTTAAATTCCAGTTAACATACAGTGTGATATTAGTTGCAGGTATACAATATAATGATTGAACAGTTCATTATCTTTAATAATCTGCTAGATTACTGTTGTCTAGAAACTTCAAAATACATGAAACACATATTTCAGGTATCACAGTGTCAAAAGTGACATTTAGGTTTCACATTTTAAACAACTGTAGTAGAAGCTTACAATGGCACAAAGACACCTAATACAAGTACTTCTTCATCATTTAGAGTCAAAAGTCAGAAGGAACTGTGTTTTGCAAAATAATTTAACTTTTGTGTGGTCATTGAAACTCAATAAGTAATTCAAGTATGGTGATATCAAAGCAGGCAGTTAAGATCTCAAATCTCACTCTAAAATTGAAGACATGAAAATTTTGTTCATCTTTTAATTACATGAAACTTACTGCAGAAAATATCAGTTACTATCAATGGTTGCCCCACAAGATAATGAAGCTTCAGAAATTAGAAAAAGTGTCAAGATCCATAGTAGATTTCATCAAATTCTTTTCCAGACTGTTTCACAGTAATCACAGTAATCACAAGTAACTTCAGCAAACTTCCCTGGATCCTTTCAAATCAAGAAGATAAAATCTTCAGCTTATACTTGACCTTGTCTTTCTTTTCTTTTCTTTTTTTTTAAAAGATTTTATTTATTTATTTGACACAGAGAGAGAGAGATCACAAGTAGGCAGAGAGGCAGGCAGGGAGAGGGGGGAAGCAGGCTCCCCACTGGGCAGAGAGCCCGATGAGGGGCTCTATCCCAGGACCCTGAGATCATGACCTGAGCCAAAGGCAGAGGCTTAACCAACTGAACCACCCCAGGCGCCCCTTGACCTTGTCTTTCAGTTGACATTGCCTTGTGCATCATTTCAGGGATGAACTCTATGACAAAGTCTTCAAGAATACCCCCTGGCTCTGTGTGAGTATTCTGACCATCCCCCAAACAGATATATTATATATCGAAAGTGTTTAGAAGAAGTCTTTTCTGCACCTTGTCCATCTTCTTCATCAAAGATGGGGTTTTCTTCCCCATCTTCTCAAGGTCATTTTTATTCTTCGAGTCCATTCTTGATGTTCTGCTGAGGCTATTCAGTCCTGGACTTCGTTGGATGGCTGTGGTGCCAGGTTTGAAACAGAGCTGGATGCAGGGCCAAAGTCTCCCCAAGTCATTGCTCAGAGACTGGAGCTAGTGTCATGAGAGGAGTAGGAGAAGCCCATCCTAAAAGGTTATCTGTGTCATTGCTTCCATGGTTAGATTTGGAATGGGTGGTGGGGGCATGCTCATGACATGACCGCTCATGACATCCTCTGAGGATAGAGGGGGAATAATGACTTTGCCTCCAAGTGGGTCTTGGGAGTAAACTTAGGCCCCCAGTCCACTGTAGTCCTGGGCTTAGAAACCCATCATCTCTTGGTTGCAATATTAATGTTACTCAACTTGATGATCTGTCCTTCCTTGAGGCCCAGATCCAACTTGGGATGAATGTCCAGTTCTTAAGATTCACTGGACAACTTAGATACTTGTTTTACCCACTTCAAGTAATTTTGTGGGAGGATATTAAAGTCAAAGACATCACCTGATCTGTGAAGTAAATATCAATGAAAGCCTTATGCCCAGTGTCGTCCTGGGACCAGATTACACAGTAGAAGCTAGAATCTGTCACTATCTCCTCAGCAATGATAGGATATTGTTTCTACTGGTGCTCAAACAAAGAGCTCCCGTGATATTTTATACTCGAGTTGATAGGCAAGCTTCCCTTTTGAAGTGATTTGGAGGTGACCAGTCTAAGTAGGCTGGCCTGTAGCTGTTTTTGGAGGCACTGGGCAGAGTGTGGTAGATGTTGACATCCAGCTTCATACAGAGATCAAGGTTTGTATTTCGCCTATGCTCTCTTGGCCCTAATTTCCATGCCTACTAAGTCTCTTTTAATCTCTAGGTTCTTTCTTGCTTTCTTTTTCCTTATGATTTATTTGTTGAAGGAACTATTTCTCAGAGTCTGGATTTAAAATATATCCTTATAGTGTTAATAGGTTCCTCTGCCTTCCACATTTCCTATAAATTTTTAGATTTATAGCTGTGATTCTCAAAGTGTGGTCTGCTCACCACCAGCATCTGCACCACCTGGAAATTTGTAAGATATGTTAATTCTTACACCACAAGAGGGGCTGGCCACCTCAGAGGGTCTGGCCATCTCAGAGGGTCTGGCCATCAAAGTCACCATCTTGGTGAGGCTTAGCATCCCATTTTTGAAGTCATCCATTGAAGAATAAAGGTCAATACCACTGGGGTAGGGAGGAATATAATATTGGGTAAGGTAGTAGTTGGTCTCTTGATGGGATGGCATAAAGTATTTCCAGGTTTTAATCAATGAATAATTAAATTTTTTTGCATCATGTCAGAACAAACAGAATGGTGGACTTATGGTTAAAAAGTTAACTTAGTTGATTTCATGTACTTGCCTACTGAGAGTCCAAGTTCCCCTGCCTTTCTTGGAGAAGTATAGGGACAAGTGTTCACTCTCCCTCAATGCTTAGGCTATCAAATCTTGACACTTTCTAGATGACAAAGTAGCTCAGAAATGGCAAACCCTCTCCTGCCATTTAGTTTTAGGTCACTTCTGGACTTGGCAGCCGAGGGCACCTGGTTTAGACACTCCTTGGTTGGACCCTTCACCTGCAGCAATGGCTTGTCAAGTGTCTGTAAAGAGTTGAAAGCAAGGCTTGTTTTCCCTTCTGATCTTGGTGGAAAGGGTCAGCCCATGACTGGCTATTCTAAAAGACAATCAGAACCTATGCAAACAATTGAGCAAGGACCAATGGGTGAAACTGAACTTTTGTGAACTCATGGAGAAAACACAACTTGCCTACTGAATTGTGAAATCAAGCTTTGTTTTCCAAAGTCTCATATTTCAGTGGACAAAATCTAAGATAAATTAAGTGAGACTCATGTTGATACTCCTTTGGAAAAAAAAAAAAAAGAAGGCAAAAGATTGGCTGTATGCATTTGTCAACACTCTTAGAACTGAATGGTAAAATGGATTTTACTGTAAATAAACTTTTAAAAGTGGATTAAAAAAGAGTAGATTAGATTAAAAAGATTTCAAAAAATGATAAACAAGTAGTTGACCACAACTTGTTAGAGTTTTCTTACATATTTACATGATACAGGAAATTCATTTTTCAGTGGGGGGTGGAAATTCTAACTATTTTATAAAGTAGGTAGTCAGGCTCCTGTTTTAAATGAAGATAGATGGTCTGAAAAAGAAATATCCCCACTGATGCTAGGTCAGTGGGGGTCAGAGTGGGGAAAGGTACAGAGACTGGAACTTACCCATTCTGCTCTTTTTTTTTTTTTTTAAGATTTTATTTATTTATTTGACAGAGATCACAAGTAGGAAGAGAGTCATGTAGGGGGGGGTGGGTGCGGGGTGGGAAGCAGGCTCTCCACTGAGCAGAGAGCCTGTTGTGTGGCTCAATCCCAGGACCCTGAGATCCTGACCTGAGCTGAAGGCAGAAGCTTAACCCACTGAGCCACCCAGGTGCCCCTCCATTCTGCTCTTGATGGACATTCAGATTGTTTCCAAGTTTAAGCACTACAAACCATGCTGCACAAATATCCTTGTTCGTGTGGTTCTGGTAAATATATGCGAAAGTGGAATTGCTTTGTTGTTTAGTATGTGTATTTTCAACCTTATCAAGTATTACCACATGTTTTTGCAGAATGGCTGTACTGGTTTATCCCCCAGCACCAGGATGGGTCCCCTTGCCTGGATTCAAGTGCTCTCCCATAGAGAGTGGGGGGAAATAAGTCATGGAAAGAATGAGGAAGCTGGGCAGGGGAAGGCCTTGGGTGCCAATCCAAGGAGCTCAGACTTTATTTGACTGCCCTGGAAGGCCTCCGGTGATTTGGGGACAAGGAACAAAATTCAAAAACAAGCTTTTAGGAATGTGAGCCTTTAATGCTCTCAGTTGGTTTGTGTTGTGGGGACAGTGGGGATGGTCATGGGGTTGACTTAAGCCAGCAACAGGATTCAGGTTCACAAGAGAGAGTTGTGGGGAGAAGGTGCAAAGGGGGAGCTGAGCAAATGCTGTGGGGCAGAGATCTGGAGCATCCCAACTCTACCAACACTTGTCCTTAAATAATCCCGTTAGAGTGTTTCATACTGCGTGTGGGGGTGTGTAGTACTATCGTCCTTCTAGAGCACATTGTGGCAGTATTCAGCAAAGAAGAAGATGCACATGCCTAAAGATCCAGATGTCCCAAAATATACCAAAACAAAACAACAGGCAAACAAAACCACCCCCAAAAGAGGGGATTTCAAGAAGGAAACAATTGTCAACAATGTGCCAGAGAGGTCTATCAAGAAAATATACCAGAGGGGCGTCTGGGTGGCTCAGTGGGTTAAAGCCTCTGCCTTCGGCTCAGATCATGATCCCAGGGTCCTGGGATCCAGCCCCGAATCGGGCTCTCTGCTCAGCGGGGAGCCTGCTTCCTCCTCTCTCTCTGGCTGTCTCTCTGCCTACTTGTGATCTCTTTCTGTCAAATAAATAAATAAAATCTTAAAAAAAAAAAACAAAAAACTCTAGTTCAAGATGAACCGAATTCTTACATTTACTTCTCTTTCATCCCTAAGTTCAACTGAAACTACATTTTTTTTAAGAAAAGAAAGGAAAGAAAAGGAAAATTCCAAAGCAGTGCTGGAAAACAAGTATGGTAGCTCTCCCTTATCTAGATATGTTCCTAGACCCCCAGTAAGTGCCTGGAACCACAGACACACTGAACTCCCTATATACTATGTTTTTTTCCTAACATACATACCTATGTTAATTTATAAATTAGGCACAGTGTAATTAACAACAATAATAAGAGAGAACGACTATAATGATATACTGTAATAAAAGTCATGTGAATGTGCTCTCTCTCTTTCTCTCAGAATAGCTTATTGTATGGTACTCACCCTTCTGGTGATGCTGTGAGATGATAAAATGCCCAGGATGAGATGCAGTGAAGGGAATAATGTAGGTGCTGTGACCTACATAGCCTTAGGCTCCTGCTGACCTGTTAATGAAGGAGGAGCACCTGCTTCTGGACCACAGTGGACTGCAGGTAACTGAAACCATAGAAGGTGAACCTGTGGGGAAGGAGGGGACTGCTGTACAGTAGATTCTTTGGGATCAGACACTGAGCTCTTGTCCATTTGGCAGGAAAGTCCTCCAGCCTCACTCCACTCAGGTGGTTCAGGTTGGATGGCCACGTTCCTGCAGAGCCCGCTTCTGAGTCCTGGCTGAAAGGCTCAGGCTGGGGCACAGTGAGGGGAAGGGATGCCTCTCAGCTGCCCCTCCCGCCCTCACCTTGGGTTCTAGTTTCTGGAACAGACACATCATCGTCGATTAAGACCAAATATAGCTTTACCATTGGTCAAGGCTTAGAAACCTTGTGGTACATTCTTGGATAGGCTCTCTTAAGCTCCGTTTCACCCTCCTAGTGAGAGAGATGGGAAAGCCCCAAACCTTACTTCTCAGTGTCCCTTCCTGCTAGACTTCTGGATATAAACTGAACTTGCATCACACTTGCTGAGGAACCTGACTCCTCATAAGGAGAGAAGAGGGGTCACCTAAGAATTAGGTAGAGTGGGAAAGCCCTGCGGCCCCGAGACAGCAGGCATTGTGGCGGTTGGTGGCAGTGGGGGCATGTCAGGCCGTCTGCCCCAAGCCTCCACCCTGCCTGGCCCTTTGCTCACACACAGCAAATGAATGACTTCTACAGCAAGACAGAAAGGCTCTCAAAGTAAATAAGAACTCTTGGAATTATGTTTTTGTCTTAAGCCAAAAAAAAAAAAAGTAATTAAGAATGTGCATTGGTTGACAGCAAAGGTGTCATTAGAGCTGGAGAGAGGAACAAACAAGCTTTCAGTGAACTCCCAATGGACACTGGAAAGCACTTTGCTGCCAGAGCAGTCCTCTCCCTACTTCCTTTTTTTTTTTTTTTAAAGATTTTATTTATTTATTTGACAGAGATCACAAGTAGGTGGAGAGGCAGGCGGAGAGAGAGAGGAGGAAGCAGGTTCCCTGCTGAGCAGAGAGCCCGATGTGGGACTCGATCCCAGGACCCTGGGATCATGACCCAAGCCGAAGGCAGAGGCTTTAACCCACTGAACCACCCAGGCGCCCCCTCCCTACTTCCTTTATCAGGAAGGATCCTCAGCCTGCAAACCTGTTCCCTTTGTGCATCCTGTCCCTCACTAACCCAGAGTGAACCTCATCCTCTAATTCCTACACGAAGTGAAAAAAAAAACAAGAATAAAAAGCTAAAATATCTGAACTAAATTTAAATCCACATGATTTAAACAAAACCTGGGTGAGTAGAAGCCAAAGGGTCTCCCTGGAATGCTTGGCAGTGACGGCCCAACGTGTCTTCCCACCTGTGCCAACCTGTCCCACCCTGAAGCCAATCCTTCCATTCTTTTTTTTTTTTTAAGATTTTTATTTATTTGACAGAGATCACAAGTAGGCAGAGAGACAGGCGGAGAGAGGAGGAAGCAGGCTCCCCGCCGAGCAGAGATCCCGATGGGGAGCTCAATCCTAGGACCCTGGGATCATGACCCGAGCCGAAGGCAGAGGCTTTAACCCACTGAGCCACCCAGGTGCCCACAATCCTTCCATTTTTGTACAAAGTCCCATTCCATATTCCTTGGGGCTCAGAACATTTGCTGATAATTATGTCTCTCCCTAGAATGGCCCAGTCCTTTTCCTCCCCAAATCCACACTGTACCAGGGAAACTGCTCCCTAGTTCCTGGGGTACACTGCATTATTCTGTCACTTAGGTCTTTGTTTTTATGGTTCCTTCCCTCCTGTCTGCTATTCCAAATCCCACCATTATAACCATAATACCCTTTCCCTTTACGTCCTACTGAAGGCCATTTTCTCCATGAAGTGTTTCTTTTTCTTTCTCTTTTACTTTTCCTTCCTTCCTTCCTTCCTTTCTTCCCAGAGCGTGAGGACATGCACGTGTGACAGGGGCAGTGCAGAGGGAGAGGGAGAGCATCTTAAGCAGGCTCCATGCGCAGTGCAGAGCCTGACATGGAGCTTCATGAGGGACCCATGCAGGGCCTCCACAGGCTGAGTCTCATGACCCTGAAATCATGACTGGAGCAGCAATCAAGAGTTGAACGTTCAACTGGTTCTGCCACCCAGCCGCCCCTCTATGAAGTGTTTTTGTAACACATAGGGCCTAAACTATGGCTGGGGACTTCCAAGGTAATCCGTGACCATTTGTGAAATGAGTAAGTCCTCTAAACACATATGGTTTTTCTTTTACTAAACCTCTCCCTCCCTTTGTGCTGTTTTATGAGGCCTTGCACTCTTCTGCTTGTGTATTCATCTAATCCCTGATTTGGTGGAAATGCCCTGAGGCTGGAGACCACGTCTTCTGGGCCAGCCTATCCCGATCTGCCCCAGACAAGGTGTTTCGTAGGCTGACGTGCTTTCAGAGCTAAAAGTGGGAAAGTGTCAGGCAAACCAAGGTGAGTCGGTCATCCTAGTCTTGCTAGTCTTTGAGTCCATGGATTATGGAAAGAAAGTAGGACGTAAGGTTAAAGTTATGGTTCAGCCATGGTGTCTAAACCACACCTTCCTATAAGTCTGCTGTATGTGTGGCTTTTCCACTGGGGGAAGCCCCAGGGAGCTAGGAACACAGTGAGGACTTTATACAGAACATAAGTTTCTTATCTGAAAGAAAAGGTAAACCCTGAAATATGGGTCTGAAGACACTCAGTAGATCTACAATAGGGCCTGTGTAAGAAAAGAGGTGGAGTTCATTTTTTTCAAGGAGCTCCCAGCCCCCTGTTCTTCCTCCCTCTATGTGTCCATGGGCTAGTATTACACTCTCTTGAGTCTCAGTTTCCATATGTAAAATCCTTGCCTGGCAGGACTGTTGAGAGTTAAATAAGAGAAGCTGTGTTTATCACTGAGCCCAGTACTTGGTGTCCAGAGGCTCCCTTTCCTCATCCCGCCTACTCTGTGTGCGCACAACCCAAACTATGTGCCCTTCCCCCAACACTGTGCCCACCCCCAACACTGTGCTCACACCGCAACTCTGCGTACCCATATCCCAGCCCTGTGTGTTCACACCCAACCCTGTATGCTCACACACCCCAACACCATGTGCACACACCCAGCGCTGTATGCTCACACCCCAACCATGTTTGCCCACACCCAACACTGTGTATCTGCCCCCCAATATTATGTGCCTGCACACCCTACAGTGTGCCCACATCCCCCACACTGGGTGCTCACCCCCCAACACTCTGTGTCTGTCCGCCAACACTCTACCCACACCCTCAGCACTGTGTCCACCCCCCAGCACTGTGTGCCCACACCCCAACACTGTGTGTCCCTCCCCCACTGTGAGCACTTCTTTTCCCCTCACTTCTACTCACTGTCTAGGCCTTCTCCCTGCTGATCGGTCTATCTTTCCTACTTACAAAGCAGTTAAAATGAGGTTAAAATTCAGCACAAGACTTAGAACAATCATAAAGTAAATAATCACAAAGTACACAAGGCTTTTCTTGTAGGGTTTGATTTGTTCAAATGTCTTGTTCATTTCTCTTGGCCATTTCCTTCTCCAAAGAGTCAGGAATTGGGGGTTGCAGAGCTGGAGGGGCTGTGGGATGTGGAATGTGTTCCTTAATCTTAGGCCTCTGAGGAGATGAGGCAAAAAGGACATCTTTCCTGAGGATTGTCTCTTAAAGAAGCTGATTCTCTCTGGGGAAACGGCTCAGTTGGCCCCATTGTGCTTGAGCAAACTAAACCCACAAGTAATAACCCTCCCTAGGACATGCTGATTAGATAAAACAATAAGAATTGAGGAAGACAAAGACATTAGATTTAAAAACTTAAATCAAATGTTACTTTTACGGTGTCTGTGAATAGACAAAGACTTTTTGGTTCTAAAATAGTTGGTTGGTGAGGTAATAGAGGAGGGGCTATGTTAATAGCAGAGGTAGGAAAAAAAGGAGAGGTGGGTGGGTTCCAAAGGCAAGGCCCACCCTAAAGGATTGGATTCAACAGTGGCAGTGGCAGTGGAGCAACCAGTTACTGCACTACTGCACGCGGGTGAGTAGAGTGGATTTTAAATACATGGAGTTAACAGCTTGGTTGTAGGTTCAGTTTTGGGGATGTGAATGAATGAACCCAATGGTATAGGCAGGTGTCTCCAGCCCACAGAGGGTCAGGTGAGAATTTTGTTGCTTTTTGCTAAGGGCGGGTGCGGGATTTAGAGAGCAAAGATAAGGGACAGTCTCTTGTTTAATTTTTACCTATTTCAACATAGTGAAGGACAAGATAACGACCAGGTTGTCGTGTGGTGGTGTTGCTATTCTGCGTTCCCCTACCCCCATCTTTGGAGAGGGGAGTGTCTAGGGGCACGTGCATCTGTGCAATGTTAGATGTGCACTGAGGGGCTGAGATCTAGATCTAGTTGTATTCTCTGCATGTTGGTCTAACTGCCCTTCTTAATCCAGGTTCTTCAGCCATGGTAGTCATGAGGCTTGGTCCTGTTCTTTCTTCGAGCTTCTTTCAATTCAATAAGGGTTATGTCCAGCATCTTCTTGGAGGCTTCTATGACTCAGGGAAACATGAGACTTATATAAAAATCCCTACTTCACCTAAGCTTTCCCACCCGAAAGAGGTGACCTTTCCCAAGGATCTGCTTCTTGGGCTCTGGGAATGGGAAGCAGATTATGCATGAGAAGCAGGGGAGCTAGTCCTCATCTCTCTTTCTATATGTAACAGACTGTAGTTCTTGCAAATCAGGACTTCTGGGGATTAGTTGTCTATCCAAGAAAGTGTCACCCAGCCCTTGATGAAATTCTAACTTAGAAATCCAGAGCCCTTAGCTCTGTGAGCTTCTGTCCCCAAGAAAGAGTTTTTTACTTTCCTGGAATTTGGGACTGAGCTATGAGCTCACAAGCTGAAGCATGTTCTCAGGAGTATCCTAAAACCCCACCAACTATGCTCTTCTCCCCTTTGCCCCCCACCCCCAGCTTATTTTGGGTTGCCCAGTCTGAGGAGAGCCGTCTCTCCCCACCCATTGAAGGTGCTCAGTGAGTGGCTTGTCGCTTGACTGAATGCCTGCCCACTCTCCCTTTGGTTAAGTTCATCTTATCAGAGAGGCAGTAATCAATACTCAGAGTTATTGATGGAGATACTCAAATAGCTTCTCTTTTACCTCCCTGCTGTGTGACCATTGATGGAGGCCGGGCCAGCAAAGGAGATACTTCAGCAGAAGTGATGCTGTCACATAAAATAGAAGGCAGTGTGTGTTCTCTGATGTTACCATCCGCAAACCAGAACCAACCGGTCTTGGGTTTCCCTTTCATAACCTTCATCTGGAGAAAACTTTGCTTCTCGAGCTACTCAGCTACTCGCGATCTACTTCCCTGTCTGAAGAGTTGGGGTCTGTACTTCTTCAGCTAATTTATTCTCTCAGAAGTACATAATTTGCATTATTTTATATAATTTTGAAGGCAGGAGCCCTATAAGTTTCCTTACGCAAAAATGGATTCAGCTTGGTTTAAAGCCTAATGGGGCACTGCAGCATTCATGCCTGCTCTCATAGGTCATGAGCTGGGTCTGACTGCATCCTCCTCTTGTGTGTTAGCCTGCTTCCCCTTAATTCAGAACAGGAGCGGCTCTAACAGAGAAACAGAACATGATCATCCACACCTACTTCATTTCTATGCCTTTTACCCCAAACCTGGGCACACAGGTCATTTTATATCAGTATTCCTTGAACACAGGTTCTTTTAAAATTTTTTAAGATTTATTTGAGAGAGAGAGAGAGAGCTCATGAGCAGAGGGAGGAGCAGAGGGAGAGGGGAAGCAGACTCACCACTGAGTGGGGAGCCCAACACAGGGCTTGATCCCAGGACCCTGAGATCATGACCTGAGCCAAAACTAAGAGTCAGATGCTTAACCAACCAAACCACTTAGCCCCTTTATAAAGTGTATTTCATGAACTTAGTGATCTAGCTAAGGAGTTTTCTGGGATGAGTTTCCAAAGTACTGCCTTGTTGCTTCTAGCTGCCTAGCCAATTTTTACCATGGTGCACTAGTCATGTCGCCAGCGACCCTGTCCCCATGCACCGAATCATATAACCCCGTGGCTTACTGTGTACATGCAAGGCACTTTGCTGGGCTGTGGTGGCAATATGCAGATCAATAGCCCATGGGCCCTGCCCTCAGAAAGCTTACAGTCTAGCGGGAGGTGCAAGATACATGCATGTTGAGTAACAGTTGAAGGTAGTGTAAGTGTTCCATTAAACAGCATGACTCATGGGGTAAAATCAGAAAGCAGCCCGAGTTTTACCTCTGATTGCTCTTTTAGATTTATTCGGTGTGGCTGAATCTTGCTTTGCCCCTGGATAAAATTTAGACAAGTCATATGATTGTTCTGGTCACCCTTGGTCTCAGGCTCATTTCAGAAATTATAATGTTGATCCCATTAATAATCCAAACCTCAATCTCAATTAAAAATTGGGGCCTCTTCCCATACCAATCTGGTGTTGCTGAAGAAGAGAGGCCCGTGGTGGTTGGCGGTATGGATGGAAAGTCCTGGTTTCTACTCCTCCTCACTTATTCAGCTCCCAGGGTTCTGCAAAGGCTTCAGGGTTGCCTGGGGAGGGAGAAGAGGTGGGAGGTGTAGGAAAATTCTCTCTACAAGTGTCTGATCTCCAGCCTGACCGGGGTCCTCAGTGGAGACATGGCAATTCTTTTACACATCCCTGGTCTGACCCCTTGAAGGTCAACATTTCCATTACCCTCAAAACCCATCCCAAAGGCACACACTCCCAACCCTCACCACTTCTCATGGAGAAAGTCTATGTGGTCAGGTGGGAATTTCCTCTGCTTCTGCCCCTACCCACCATCTCTTCCCTTCCTTTTTCTTCCCTGTCTTAGATGAAATTGCTTGCCCTCCTTCCTTGGTCCTGGTTCAGCCTTTCACATCTGCTCTGTATCAGGAATCCCCCAGAAGCCAGTCAGCATAGTAGGTTCGCCTGGCATGGAGAACACCAGGGTTCAGAGACTAAGGGTCCTTTTTTAGGGCTTTTTCCTTGTTGTGTCTCATACATTATAGCTCCTTGTAATCAGACTCTACCTCTAACATAACTCCAGTCAAAGCAAAAAAAAAAAAACAAAAACAAAAACAAAAAACAAAAAAACCCCCACTATTTTAAAGAAGTGTTTAAAATTATATATTACCTTATTTAATATTAAATCAAAATTATTTACTTTTTTGTGGTAAAATATACATAACAAAATTTACCATTTTAACTATTTTTGAGGATACAAATTTAATAGCATTAAGTACATTCATATTACTGTACAACCATCACTACCATCTATATCCAGAACTTTTTCATCTTCCCCAACTGAAACTCTGTACCTATTAAACAGTGACTCCCCAATGCCCCCTTCCCCAGCCTCAGATCCACTATTCTACCTTCTGTCTCTATGAATTTGGCTATTCTAGGTACTTCGTATAAGTGGAATCATACAGCATTTGTCTTTTTGGGTCGGGCTTATTTCACTTAGCACAATGTCCTCAAGGTTCATGCATGTTGTAGCTTGTGTTAGAATTTCCTTCCTTTCATTTAGAAACATTTTTTAAGACTTTATTTTTATGTGATGTCTCCACCAAGTGTGGGGCTCAAGCTTACAACCCCAAGCTAAAGAGGCATGCGCTCTACCAGCTGAGCCAGCCTCTCTTCCCTTCTAAAGGCTGAGTAATATTGAATTGCATGGATATGCCACATTTTGTTTGACCTTTCATCTATAGATAAACATTTAGATTGTTTCCACCTTTTGCCTATTGTGAGTAACGAACACTGGTGTACAGTATGAGTACCTCTTTGAACCCCTGCTTTTTAACCCTTTGGGATATATATATCCAGAAGTAGAATTTGTTTTTGAATAGCAAACACATCCCTATGTGGACAATATAAAAGGGATAAGAGGTTATACCAGTGGCCTATGGGCACCTGCCTCCTGGTTCTGCTCCCAGGAATCTTCAGTGAAACCAGGTTCTTGTAACTTCTTCCCTGGAGAGACTATGCCCCCATAGGTGTACCTGCTACTCCCTGCACCAACAAATGGTGGCAAACCATAAGCACTATTCTACACTTTGCTTTTCCCCCCAACTTAATATTTCTAAAAATCATTTCATAGCATTGTTTAAAGAGTATTCACTCTATTTAAAAGCTCATGGTTTTCCAGTGTACAGACAAAACTTTTTTTTTAATCAGTCCCCAATAGATGGACATTCAGGTTGTTTCCAGTGCTTTGCTGCCACAAACAATGCTGTAATAATAACAGCGAGAATTTACTGGGCATTTGTTATGTGTCATCTTCAAATCCTTTACAGTTCTTTCCATGTATTGTATCATTTAATTTCCATGATAATACTCTGACATAAAATTGCAGGGAGGTGGGTAACTGCCCCAAACCACACATACGTCTTTATCCACAGGTGGGAGTATATGCCCAAGATAAATTTCTAGACAAAAAGTCACTGCCACCCTAAGGTATGTGCATTTTAAAGTTTTATAAATATTGCCAAAGTGGCCCCATCAACCCTGCATTTGCATATGCCCAATGCAGGGTCACCAGCCATTGTGTGGAAGAGGGCCCACTTCCTTCCCCTGTTACTGTTATGAAACCTTTTGATATTTGGTGATTTGAAAGTTAAAAAGTGGCATTTCATTGTGGCTCTAATTTGCTGCTTCTTCTTTTTTTAAGATTTCATTTACTTATTTGAGTGAGAGAGAGAGAGAGAGAGAGAGAGGCAGTATGCAGGCATGAGTCGGAGAATGGGCAGGGGGACAAGCATACTCCCACTGAGCAGGGAGCATGACTCTCAG
Source organism: Lontra canadensis (assembly GCF_010015895.1). Taxonomy (NCBI): domain Eukaryota; kingdom Metazoa; phylum Chordata; class Mammalia; order Carnivora; family Mustelidae; genus Lontra; species Lontra canadensis. The sequence goes on from NW_022631065.1 coordinate 10,963,975, forward strand.
ATTCTAGGACCCCTGAGATCAGGACGTGAGCCAAAGGCAGATGCTTAACCACTTAACCGATTGAGCTAGCCAGGCCTCCAACCCTATTTTTAAAAAATGAGGTTGAATATCTTTTCAAATGTTTAAAGGCCACTTGTTTTCCTGATGGCATTTTAGAAACCTGACAAAATGGTTCTACAGTTTATCTAGAGATTATGGGCAAGGTAGACTCCATTCCTTAAAATTTCCATTTTGCATCTGTATTTTTCTGAATAGGTAATACAGTCACAAGATTCAAAATGTAATAGAAGTAAAAGGGTATAGAGTAGAAATCCCCTCTTTCCAAGTGTTTAGCTGCCTAGACCCTAACCCCAAACACAATTTGGGTTCCATTTCTTGCCTGCTCCCATGAGCATAACCTGGGCCATGCTGATATTGAAACACTCTGAGCTGTTTCATGTGTGAAAGATTAAGTTCAAACCTCCCTCTCTAACCCCACCAGTGTTCTCTTAACTCCACACAGCACCTGACCTTCAACCTTACCCAGACTCCTCTCATGAGACAGTGCCTGACTCTTCCTTTCCCGTCCAGGTAAGATTCTCAGCCCCTCCGGAGGCGTCACTTCATTGCTCCACTGACCTCCAGCCGCCCCTGCCTGGAGGGTATGAAACTTTCTGTTTCATGGCATCTAGCTAAAAGTTGCTCACCCACAGGATTGCTTGAATTTTAAAATCTTGACAGAGTAACCACGTAACTTATTGCCCAAACTGGAAGCCTTTTGAGAATGAAAGGGGGCAGTACTAACAATGAAGCCAAGACAAGTGGGCAGATGGTGACTGTCCAAGGCAAATTGAGATGCAAGTTCAACCCCAGTCTTAAGGACAATCACATTTAATTTCAGGGCAGAGATGAATGTGCTGAGTCCAATAAATAAATACATTGCTGCCTTTGTCCACTGCCCAAGCCTCTCCTCTAAATGGAAAATTTTTTAATAGCACATTTCTCCAACGCTATTTTCTTTAAAAATCTATCCTTTGGAATCCAGTTTCAGCCTCTAAACTGAAGTGTATAAGAAGCATTCACTTATTTTCTAACAATCTCCATCTGTATTTTGAGTCCCCATTTTAAAAAGGTACTGTCTTTTTAAATCCCTGTCAGTTCCAGTTTCCATATTGGGGGTCAGAGTGGGGTGGGGTACTGGACTATTAGGGACCTACAAAGGCCCCTACCCTTGACATCATCTGTCCTTGTCTCATCTGCTCTTGTTTGTTGGTACCTATAGGTCCCAGTGGAGCACCGAGTCTCCCTCCATGTCTTTGTGCCACCTCGGGTGAGGGGGAGGGGACAGCCTTGATCATCATAACCATCTTCCCCCATACCTCAGTCTAGGTTTGCTCAGGAGTCTTTTCAATTGCGCTGAGGGAAGAGGCTCCTTTTATCTCTTTTTTCTGCTTTCATATGCCTTCCCTGAGGCAAAGCGTGGAATGGTCTGGCTGTTTAAATGGGAGGCAGGAAAGGAAGTAAAGAAAATACCAGGCTGTTATTCATTCATTCATTCATTCATTCATCAGTAGCAGACACTGGCTAATCATTCAGAATATTATTTTGCAAGGCATATATGAATGCCTTATATAAGATGTGCTTTGTTTTAACCTTATGATGTAATTTTCTGTATCTTTTAGGAAAGCCTCCCTAACCACATCCCCCAGGCTAGTTCAGACATTTACCAGCTGTGGGTGAACTTGGGCAAGTTATTTTATCCTCTCACAGCTTTAGTTTCCTTATCTATAACTGCAGATAACAGTAGTTCATATTAATTAAGTGCTTGGCACTTACCAGGCACTATTCCAAATTATCTCATTTAATCCTAAGCAGACTCATGAGAAACATACTATTATTCCCATTTTACAGACAAGGAAACCAAGTCTCAGGGTTATAAGTATCCCGCCCAGAGTCATGTGACCTCCTGCTCTTAACCACTGCTTTTATAAAGCTCTTTGCCCAGATCCTAACACATAGTAAAAGCTCTGTAAATTCTAAGCTAATACCTTAACCATGACTATTTGTCATATTTAAAATGTATATACATTTATAAATATTTAACATATATCTCTATTCAATTTTCCCATTCAGGAATATGTTACCTTATTTTATGCTTCTTAGCAGAATTTTTTCTTACATTCTCATATAAAATATGCATTTCTAGGCAAGTTTATTTCTAGATGTTTGAGGAATTTTGTCACTATTGAAAATGAAATCTTTCTCCCTATTATATCTTTTCATCAGACAGTGTATATGTGTCTCCAGATTCTTGTTAATGAATCACCATCCAGAAGCCCCCAGAGGAGTGGCTTTCCCTCTCATTTTAGGCTGACAGCATGAAGATCACTTGACCCACATGGTGAAACACAGTCCAATAGGGAATGAGGGACAGGGTGAGGAATGGCTTTCCAGGGTGTCTTAGGTTGGCTGACAGATCACTGTCCCCAGGCTCAGGAAGTACAACCTGGGGGAAGGGAGAAGGGTTTGCTCCAAGACCCTCCTGGAGCCCAAGGGATGGATTCCCAAGCACCCGCAGTTCCTCTGTGGCCTCAGTGATTCGTAATTGAACTTGTCAAATGATGACTCCAGTGGCAGCTCTGTCAAGGGCCAAGCTTGCCACATTGGGAGTGTGGCTTGCTTAAAAAAAGGGATGGCTCATTTTCCTTTGGGAAATATGTCATCCATGGAGTCCTTAATATTCTCTTTTGCCAACCTCCATCCAGGGCCTTGAGAGGGCAGCAGAGAGCAGATGCAGAGGAGAGAAAAGGTCCTGTTCCAGGCCTGCAGAGGGATTTTGTCTCCCCGCCTCCACAGAACAGGCATGGTGTAAACTTCCTGGGAGTATGCTAATGATAATATTACTAGCTGCTACTAATTATTTTGTGCGCCAGACATTGACCTAAGATTTTATATACATGGATTCAGTCAGTTCTCATAATAACCACTGAGGTAGGTGTGATTTCCATTTTTTAGCTGAGGAAATTGAAGAAAAAAATAGATAGGTGACTTGCTCAACATCCCAAAGTTTGTGGAGTGAGGATTCGAACCAACCGTTCATAAGCCTCTATTACAGGTGTCAGGGATACCTCAGTGAACAAGACTAAGTCTCTCCCAGATCAGAGGAAGAGAAAGTAATGAATGAACAAACAAATATATAATGTGGTTTTGGATAGAAATGCCATATAGTCCAATAAGGCAGAGTTAAAGACTAGAGAGGGGCATTTTGGAGAGGCTGGTCAGGGAGGACTTTCTTAGGTATTTGGCATCAGAAAGCTGGGTACATGAGAAACCTGAAGGTGGGGGAGGCAGTAAGTGCAAAGGTGCTGAGGTGGGAATGAGCCTGGGATGTTGGAAGAATAGCAGGACGTGCAGTGTGGTTTGTGTAGAGTGAGCCGAGGTCTGTGCTATTGCAGGCCACAGGCCACAGCAGTGCCTGGGGGTAGATGGAGCTGGCCGAAGGAGAGAACCCACCCACCACATAACCCGAGCCTGGCCTCCTCAGGGTTCTCAGCTTCCCTTTAAGATATCTCTCAGCTTTTCTTGCCTTCTTATACAGTCTTGACATGCCACAGTATGTTCCCTCCTCAACCCTGGATACAGTTCAAAAGCAGCTAAAGTGGAAAAGAATCTGGGGCAGCCAGTCTTGTACCACCCGCCAAAGCTTGGCACAAACAATCTGAGAGACAAAAATCACGCATACTGGCATGAGGCTTGCCAGCTTGTGGAAAACCTTTTGTGGGCAAAAGTTCTAGGGAAGCCTGCTGGGCACCCAAATAATCCTTATTCCCAGCAACACAGGGGTAGGAAGTTCATTTTTCTTTCATGGGACTTCACCCGCAATGTCAGACCTGCCTAAGACCTGCCATCTTTTAAACCCAGGTTGGGTTCAGGTGGCATTGAACCAGAAGATGGAAGGGAACCTGTCCCTGTGAAGTAACCACCTCTGTGTGCCAGGTCTCCAAAGGAAATAGAGGCCCAGAGGTCCAAAGCTGCAAATTACTAAGAATCTTTGTCCTTCCTTCCTCCTTGTAGCATCCTGGTGATTGGGGTGGGCCCTTATGGAGTACTCTTTTGGCCTGGATTAGAGGCATTTTGGTTTCTAGAACCAGAGGGGTCTGAGCAGTCAAATCCAGGATTCTTGACCATGGCACTTTTGATAGTCTGTGGGGCTTCTTGTACATTGTAGGATGTTAGCAGCATCTCTGGCCTCTACCCATTAGAGGCCAGTAGGACTCTCATCCCAGTGTTAACAGCCAGAAATGTGTCCAGTCATTGCCAAATGTCCCCTTGGTGGGGAAACACTTCTGACTAAGAACCCATTGGTCCAATCTTTTCCCTTGCTCCTAAGTCAATGCATGAGTCTCAGCCCTTACGACTCTGGTGGTGAAGAAGGACTGAAAGCCCTCAAGTGTTTGTCCCCATACTTAATGCCGGCTGGGCAAACCAGTCCCCTTAGCAGTAAGCTAAGTGAGCTTAGTGAGCGAGGCCATAGGTAAGGGAGAGGAGAGAAATGGGACAGCCAGATCTTCCTTCAACATTTTTTACTCACAAAACTAAACCATGGGGAAGGCCAGGGGTAGAGCTGGCCATAGGTACCACTGGACTAGGTCTGTCTCTCTCCGTTCTGTCTCTTAGTCACACACACACACACACTTCTACCACTCTCGGTCTTGGCTCTTTTCTCTCCCCCTGAATACAGGCTTTCTCCAGAGACAAAAGAGAGCTCAGTACAGGAGGAGAAGGGTAGCAGTGGGGCTGATTTAGTCCAAAAGATTGGCAGGGCAGGAGCAAGACATTGTGCATATCAGTGAAGGGAGAGTGAAGTAACTCTTCATGGGGTCCAGACCAGAATAGGGGTAAATGAAGCCATGTAGGGCTGTTGGAGGGGGGAAGAGGAAAATGTCTAGAGAGTAGAGGTCTTCATCAGGTTGAAAAGCAGGAAAGAAGAGAGGCAGAAATCAGGAAGTTGTCCACTAAAAGTGTCAACCTTCTGCCCAGCTTCACAAACATTTGTTCTACTCCAGAGACATAGACTTGTAGAATCACAGGATGTTAAAGCTTGAAGGAAATTTAGAGACCGTTTCATCCAACCAACTCTATGCAGGCTCTTTCATTAATTCATCAGCACTGGGATTTGAGGAGGATACTTGTTTACAATCTTTCCCTCTATGCTTGGAATCAAATGAGAAATAATAAGACACAGAAGTCCCATAGGTAGAAGTCAAAATAGCTTTGTAACAGGTAAAGCTGATTGGAGAATTTGTCTCAGAATGCACACCCACAATCAGGCTTCCTAATTTTTTCCACCAGAATTAAGCTCGTTTACCCAACACTGGAGGACTCCCTACCTGCAGGGTGAGAAACTGCCCCAAAAGTTTGTGTGAAGAGAGGAGAGGAGTCCAACTTGGATTTTCTCTGAAGCAGGCAGTTCTCAGTCGGATCTGAGCCATGGCACATGCCCACTGTATTCTCCCAAATGTGCCGATTGCCTGAGTCACTCTTCCTCCTCTGGGTGAAATTGAGTGAGGGGGTAGAGAGGTAAGTGAGTACTCTTTTTGAGACTCTAGAAAGGACAGAAGCTACTACGTTATAGGGAATGGTAAAGGGTTTAGAGGGAGAGGGATGAGTTTCTCCTAACAAGACCATTTAAGTGCCAACTCTACTTCAAGGAACCTAGAATCCAGAGAGGTGAAGTGATTACCTTAAGACTGCACAGCTCTGGGGATAGAATGAGGTTCTTCAGACTTCTAACGCCATGGCTTTACCATTTCATACTGTCATCCCAGGGGTCATCAGCCTGAGTCAGTATCAAGAATCTCCTACTCTGTCATTCAGGGTGCCTTCTTGCCCCTCCCCCATCACCACCTCCATCTGTCCCTCATTACATCCATCCTCACCTCCACCACCTCCACTGATGCCTCTACGATGTCCCTCTATGCCCAGCTACCGGATCACCACTGCTACTGTTCCCCCTGCCACTTCTCCCTTGACCATTTCCACCGTCATTACTACTATCCCCCTTTTGGTTAGCAGGCAGCCAGCACAGACCATTTGGGTACAGAAGTAGATGTGAACTAGAAGGCTGCTCAGATGGCTCTGGTCTTGAGAAGTCTTCAGGGTCTTTGAGGTCAAATATCTCTCCAGCTCCTGGTGTCCCCTAATCCCTCCAGAAAGATCATCTCAGAGTGTTTTAAGGAGACTGTGACAGAGATACAGAAACATAAGTGCACATGTTTATATAAACGCCTTTTTTTTTTAACAGATTCATTTATTTACTTTAGAGAGAGAGTATGCATGAGTGAGAAGGGGGGTAGGGTACAGGGGGAGGGAGAGGGACAAGCAGACTCCATGCTGAGCACAGAGCCCCACTTGGGGCTCAATCCCAGGACCCTGAGATCACACCCTGAGCCGAAAGCAGGAGTCGGATGCTGGGCTGAGCTACCCAGGAGCCCCCGTATAAACTCTTTGACTACAAGTACAATTTCTAAGCCATGGCCTAATCTGACAGCTGCAGATTTAGGCATCTGCAATGTGATGAGATTCATTACTGGCATCTCAGCAGTTCTCAAAGCTCTAATGATCCAAGGGTTAAAGTTATTCAAGTGAGCTGTAATTTGGGGTTCCAGCCAGCTGGGGTCCCCCAGTACACCATACCAAACCCAGGCCTCTGCAAGCTCCTGGAAGTGCTGCCACCGATCTGTAAAATGGGTGACCTTGGGGTGAGGGGTGGTGCTGGATCATCCCTAAGGTCTCTTCCCTCTCTAACATCCCTCCAAGACAGAATCCAAAAAGGACTTAGGGTAGAAATCATGCAGGGAGATAAACAAGCATCTAAAAACCAAGGCTAAGTTAAAATCCAAGAAGAAATTTAGAGCAAAGTTGTCCACCTACAATTATGGCCGGCTCTGCTCAGACCCTGCTCTACCCGGGTCTGTCAGCCGAACAGGCATTGGTTCCTTGCCCTGCAGGAGTGTCCCTTCCCCCACCCTGGTCACATGGCTGGCCGCCACTGAGCCCCATAAGTCAATCTCCAATGCCCCAAATACAGTTCAGTCTGGAAATCACAGAGTGTCCTTCTTGCCACCTAACAGCACCAGAGCAAGTGACACCAGCCTTCCTGAGATTTGGATCCTGGTTTCCAGTGCTAAGACTGTGAAGGTAAGTTTGCAGCTTGGAGTTTCAGAGATAGTAGAGAAAACTAGACAGATAAAGAAAAATGTGCTTGACAATGTGAACAGGTATTTGAGAGTGAGCTTCACACACACAGAGAAGGAGAATACCACGAAAGTTGAATAAATCCTCCAAACGAGCATTGGATATTTGCCTTTTCTTTAAAAAAAATTATCCTGTGTCAGTGACCCTGTTGTCTTGAGTTCACTGGTTTGGGGCATAGAACCTCACACCAGATTAACTGAAATGATATGAAATGCACTCTCTCTGACACCTTGGCAAGTTAGTTCATTTTTCTTCTCATCTGATGCAACTGAGAATCTTTTTCTTCTAGGCAATGCACATTTCTTTTGCCTTTGTGAAATTTACAAGACTGGCTGCAAATTTTATGGGGAGTAAGCAAGAGCACTGAGACTTGCTTCTTCCCCAGAAAACTATGGGAAAATAGATTACATCTGTTGATATAACATCTCAGGATAGAAACTAAATAATGGCTAGCCTCCTTTCATTACACATTTCTGTTGTTAGATTTGGATATTGCACCTGTTTTTGCTACTGGTGGTTTGCTACGGGATATTTTGTTTACTTGTTTTCTCTTCCTCTTCTGGGGCACGCACGGGTGAGGTCTGCAGGGCCCAGAGGCAATGAATAAACTATCGGTTGGGAAGGTGGCCTTTCTCTAATTTCTAAGCTTAGTCTTTAAAGCCCTCATGACCCCACATCATTTTTGTCAATTCAGCTCACAAAATCATCCCAGATGAGCTCTCCAGGAGGTCCTTTTTTGAAATACTTTGAGCTGTCTGTGGAGTTCACTGGATACCACATTGGGCTGGTCCTGTTTTTAAGTATAATGTCAAATGGCTTAAAAGATGGGATGGGAGGGAAAGCTCCTAAAAGGCTGACTGATGCTTGTGGCACAACCTTTTTTCTACTTAGTTTTCCCCCCAGATATATGGATGTCTAATCTTAAGGATTTATTACCATATTTTGCCCTTCTTCCCTAATAATCTATTTTGTTCTATTTGTTTCCAGTGTCTAGAGCAAATATCTGGAACAAAGTGGATTCATTGGACTGAACTGATGTGCCTCTGTGGCCAGGGGCTTGGGGAGGGAGCAGTGTTAAATGGCCCATGATTCAATCAACAGGGTTTTGCTAGTCAAAATGCATTGTATGCCCATCAGGTTGGCTGTATCACCACCTCCTTGCTGCAGCAGACATGAAGGCTGCTTGGGCAGGGACCCTGTGTGTCTGTTCCCTGGTGTGGCACTCTGGTGCTTAGCCTCACGGTGTTAGGGCGTTGATTCTGTCAGTAGGGTTTGTGCTCTCCGGGATCCACAGTGGGAGTCCAGGCTGGTGGCAGGGACAATAAAGTGGAATGGGTCCCTCGTGACTCAGGACAGAAAAGAATTTGGTCTGATCCCTCACTGTAAAGCCATACTCACCCCCAGGGTCTAAAGATGGATGGGAGAATAATGAGGAGTGAGTGCAGCAGTGGAAGGGCTGGTGTAGGAAAAACTGTTGTTACAAGTTTGTTCCTTTGCTATATGCCCAGAGCTGGTTTGTTGCTAATAAATTTCTCTGGCAACATACTGTAGTGGATGGTTGTACTGGTTAATATTCTTGGGAATCACCTGAAGCTAGCCGAAGAGAAAAGACGAGTTTATTATAATGCCATCGGGAGGTCTTGGAGATGGGAATTCAGCTAGACCTCAGGAAGGGCCTAGAACTCAGAAGTCAATGGCTTCTTCCAGACCTCTCTGTCTCTTGTGTCTTCATGTCTTTCTTTCCTCTTCCAACCCCCTACCTCCCTTCGTTTTCTCCCTTTCTCTTTCTCTGCCTGCCTTTCTTCTTGGGGTTGGGGAATCAGAGAGAATCCCATTTCAATCTTAGCTCTGCCTGTGACACAGGGTAACTTTCTTAATTCTTTGAATCTCCATTTCCTCATCCGTAAAGTGGGGGTGAAAATTATGCACCTCACTGAATTTTAATCAGGAGTAAATGAGAGTATGAAAGCAAGATATCTGACATTCAATTAATATACGTTATACAAAATGGTAGAGATAGAAATTCTGTTTCAAGAGGTAGGTCAGTTTTGTAAATTTTTGCAAGGAGCCGTGTAGCTGCTGATTAGAATAGTTCATCCAAACACTTTGCAAATGGTTAGCACTCTGTTTGAGTTGGTTCAAATGAATGATTTCCATTGAAGATGTTCTGGGGCAGCCTGGGTTCTTCTCCTACTTCTGCATCCTCCTCGAAGGGACCTTCTCTCAAGTTGTGAGGAGGTAGGACCTGCGGAGGAGGTGAGGAAGGAATGGTCTGAACTAGTGCAGAACTGGGAGGTATGCATCTACCCAAATATGAACTACATTACATCTCCGTGCTTCTGTAGTTCCACGAAGTTTTCATCTGTTTGTCATTTTTGCATTTACTTTTGTTTGATTTCCAATCTGAAAATCCATAGTACTTCAGATATGAAAGAATACGTTTTTAAAACATGCTGGAAAATTCCATTTCATTTCTATTAGTCAAGTCAGTTCAGAATTAACTGACTCAGGAGTTACAGTGTTATCAGTACTCTGCTTTTCTACTTTTCTTGGATATTTCCCTCCCTATGGCAAACAACATTGTAGCACCCAAGCTTACTGTCTTCCCGTGGAACCAGTCTCTGTGATGGGGGAATGGGGAGTGTTTGATTGGCTAGGCTGGACCACATGGCCTTTCCAGTTGTGGCTGGGGAGAGATGGGGTGAGCCCCATCTAAAAGATTTGGAGGTGGTTCCATATGGGAAAAGACGATCTGTTACTCGGCTTGTCTCTACTCATGCTGTGAGGGCCGAGGAAGATACCGACTCTCAGAAAATCACCAATCAATTGGAGCTACCAGTGCGTCATTGCTAAGCTTACCAATTCACAGTGCCCAGTTTGAAAGCAAAGATGTGATCTTGTTATGCATGTGAAGCTCATGAGAACTAAGATCCATGCATGGTGATTCAGTTTAATAGAAAATATAAATAGGAATTATTTCCTTAAAACAGCGGTTCTCAATGTGTGGTCCCTGGATCAGCAGCTTCAGCATCAAGTGGAAACTTGTAGAGAGCACAAACTTTCAGTCTACAGCTCAAATCCACAGAATCAGTAACTCTTGAATGGAGCTCAGAAATCCAGGTTTTAACGCGCCCTCTGACACATGCATACCTTTGAGTACTCTTGCAAACCACTTCTTGAAGAAACCACTTCTCCTGAATATTTAAACATGATACACTTCGAACAAACGGATTTAACCCTGGGTTATCAGGGGGATAAAATTATCCACTAAGTGGGAGTATATGTGTCGTATTAAATTATTTGTCTTAAAATGTTTAAAATAAAATAATATGTAACCATAATTAAAAATAAAGTAACACATGTAAGAGCTTATAACAAAAAAACAACAAAACTCCATTCTAGCTTTCTAAATACTCCACTGTTCCATCTCCCAAAGATGGTCGCCTGGAATTCTTTTAGCTTTTTCTGTTGGCTACCTACACCCCTCTAATAATATATACATATTATTTATATATATGTACCTCCTGCTATTTGTCAGAGCTGGATATTAGCCACCTACAGGTAAATAATTATCTTATACCACACCCATCTCTTCTCCCTTGTCCCAATGTAGATATATATTGTTTTTTGTTAATTCAAAAATCAATGTTTATACCCTTATGACCGTGTACCATAACCACATTTTATTTCTTGGAATATTAATTTTTTTTCCTGGTATTTCTAGTTGCCTTCCTTTGCATTTTCTATCTTTGTCTCTGTCTTAAATTGTTCCAAATTCTCAAGAAGTGTATCAGATCTCCGACATTTCATCTTTTCCTTGGGTGGTTCCTTCTGAAATGTCATTTTTAGTTCTGCCGAGGAGAGACTAGGGCTGTGGCACAGCTGCCATCTAGGGACCTCCCTTCATTTTTCTTCAGCTTGGAGCCCTCTCTTGGATCCCATTGTCTTCCCCTTCTTGATTCATTGTGGTAACATACTTAAATAACTTCATAAGAAGTTACAAGAGAGAAGTAAAATGATTTCTTGCATATGTGAAGATGTCTTCTACCCTCTCTTGCCTGGTAGTTTGCCTGAGTAGAGAATGCTAGGTTAGAAATCATTCTCCCTCAGAATTTTGGATGCATTGCTCTGTCTTCTTCTGTTATCCAAGTTGCTGATGAGAAATCAGATAGTCTTTTATTCATTTGTAGGTGAGCTGTTTCTGTTTATTTCATTCTATAAGTTTTAAAGATTTCCTTTTTTCTTGACATTTATTTAGTGTTCTAAAATTTCACAATGACATATCAAAGGGTGAGGATTTTTCCCACCAGTCATTCTTTGTGCAGGGTACTCACTTGGCCATTTTGAGACTGTTACATCATAGTGGTGGGGAGTTCTCTTATTTCTTTAAAAAAAAACTCACTTAAAAATTTTTAATAATAAAATACTTCAAACTTGTATATCACTGTCCTGAATTAACAGATGTTAACATTTTATCATATTTGCTTCATTTCCATCTATATCTATCCAAAATATCAAAGATACAGCTAACACATCAAGATTAAATCTTACTTTTCCTCAGAAGTAACCTGGAGTTAGTGTGTCTCATTCCTCTGGGCAATTTTCTGCTGTTGCTTATAAATGTAGCAATAAACAATAAAATTTAAGACAATGTTTTGAAATTTTATATAAATAATGTCACTTCGTCTCTGTATCTTTGTAACTTGCTTTTTTTTTTTTTTTAAAGATTTTATTTATTTATTTGACAGACAGAGATCACAAGTAGGCAGAGAGGCAGGCAGAGAGAGAGGAAGGGAAGCAGGCTCCCTGTTGAGCAGAGAGCCCGATGCGGGACTCGATCCCAGGACCCTGAGATCATGACCTGAGCCGAAGGCAGCGGCTTAACCCACTGAGCCACCCAGGCGCCCTGTAACTTGCTTTTTTTACTTCTTTTTTTTTTTTTTTAAAGATTTTATGTATTTATTTGACAGAGAGACAGCGAGAGAGGGAACACAAACAGGGGGTTGGGAGAAGGAGAAGCAGGCCCTCCCGCTGAGAGGGAAGCCTGACTCGGGGCTCGATCCCAGGACCCTGGGATCCTGACCTGAGCCGAAGGCAGATGCTTAACTGACTGAGCTACCCAGGCGCCCTTGCTTTTTTCTATTTCTTATGTTTTTGAGATTTATACATGTTAATATGCAGAAATCTAGTTCATTCATTTCAGCTCCCCGTAGTATTCATTACGTATCAGTTAGGAAGGTCTTTATTTTTATATAATCTTTATTTTATTTATAGGTCTTTATTTCTTCTTATTATTATTATTTTTTAAGTGGGCTTCACACCCTGTATGGAGCCCAACACAGGGCCTGAATTCAGAACCCCAAGATCAAGATCTGAGGTGAGATCAAGAGTTAGATGCTTAACTGACTGAGCCACTCAGGCATCCCTGGAAAGGTCTTTAGCTAAAAGCAACATAAAACTTGGCTAGCAATTTAAATATACAAAGTAGATTTCTTTTCATGTAATAGGAAGCCCAGAGATAAGCAGTCTGGAGCTCAGTGACATTATCAGGAACCAAGATTTGTTCTAGCCTTCTGCTTTGTCCTCAGCCTGAGCCTTAGCTCTTCATACTTGTCACCTTATTGTTGCAAGAGGACTGCTTCATGTAGAAGTCTCACGTCCAAGATCTGTGCAGGAAAGTAGGGAGGGTAATTGGCCAAACGTGCATTCCAGAAGGGTCTGTCACTTTTTATTAGGGAAATAAAAGCTTTTCTGGAAGTCCTACTGAATGGACTTCCACTTAAATCTCACTGGCTTGATGGGGTACATGACCACTTCTAAGATCAGTTACTGGTCAAAGGCCATATGATTACCATGAATAATTTAGACAGATCTAATTCATGCCTGGAGTTGGGGAAGGTGTCTACAGCAATGAAGGGCCATGTGTCTCTACTTGAACAGAACAGGCTAGACAAGGAGGGAATTGGTGTTGTGAAGTGTAGCAAACACTGTTACATGACCACTCAGTGCCCATTCCCCGTTTTCCTTACTAACAGAACCCAATCTTTTTTTTCTAATTTTTTTTTTTTTGGAGGGGGGCAGTTTAGTATTTTATTTATTTGCGTGCACGTGTGCGTGCAAGATAAAGCGCACAAGCGGGGGAGGGGCAGAGGGAGAGGGAGAAGCAGACTCCCTGCTCAGCCCCAACACGGGGCTCGATCCCTGAGATCGTGACCTGAGCTGAAGGTAGATGCTTAACTGACTGAGCCACCCAGGCACCCCCAGAACCCAATCTTATTTGCCCAGTAAATACAGTCCCAGAGTCTTTTGTCCTATGACACAGGTGTGGTTTTGAGTAACAGAAAAGTTAACTATAGTGTTTAAACAAGTAGTGTTTTAACTGTTCTCCATAACAAGAGACCCAAGTGTGGGCTGTCCAGTGCTGTAGAATGACTCAGTGAAGACATTAAACATCCAGGATTCTTCCTCCCCTTGTATTCACAGTTAGCATGTAGCCTCCATTTCCACGATGACAAGAGGGCTGCTGCACTTCCAGGCATCGAGTCTATGCTCGAGATACAGAGGTGAGATAGTTAGCCAGATAAAATAGTTTGCCCAGTTAAATTTGAATTTTGTATAAACAATGAGTCATCTTTTTAGTATAAGTATATTCCAAATATTGCATGGGACTTATACTAAAAACCATTAATTGTACATATAAAACTCAGATTTAACTGTCAAAACTCTATTTTTATTTGCTAAATCTGGCAACTTTATCCAGGAAGGCAGAGGAAGGAAAAAAAAAAGCCTCTTCTGCAGAGGCTTTATCCAGGAAGGGAATCTTCTCCTAGGTTCTTTCTCTTTAGAGATTGCTATATCTCTTTAGAGATATCTCTTAAGAGATTGCTGAGGGACATTTGGAGGAAGTGATTATTTTTAGTCAGCCACATTGCTGCCCTGAATAAAATCAGAGCAGAAAGGGGGATGGACATCTAACAGTGTCCTCTACAGGTGTCTTACAACCCCCGTCTCCCTGACAAATCCTCATCTCTCCAAATAGTTACATCCAATGTAGAAATTCAAAGTATTTGATTTCCCATAAGGCATTGACACGGAGCAGTCGGAATGAATACCTGAACACCAGCCACAAACAGCAACATATGCATAATAATGCACAGTGGTGGGATACCAAGCCTGCTTATATCCCAGTTTTGGGTTATATATTCATTTTTATTTATTATGACTGCATAAATGTCGCTGCATATGTCACTCACATTTGAGTTACATAGTGTTCAATGGTCACTTTTCCTTTCCATGACTCTTTATTCTTGGAAGAATCTTAGTATCCTCTCAAAACAGTGAAACACATCCAGATAATTGATCAGTTTCAGGTTTTTCTCTGAGAACCCGTGCAGAGCCTGATCTAAGATGAACCCACTGCTCTCTGGATTGCTATACAGCTTCTTTCCAGGGCCTCCTGTGCTAGTCTTTTGTGGTGAATCCCATTTTCTAGATGCTCTATTCTTTCCTTAGATGCTCTTTCATCTTGCTGGAGTTCTTCCTTCAACCACTTCCTGAAAAAAGTGCATAAGCAGTAAAATTTTAAGACTTGTCTAAAAATACTTTTTCTACCCTCACATTTGATATTTTAGTTAGGACTAGAAATCAAGGTTGGAAATAACTTTTTCTCACTTTTGGAGGCATAACTCCATTGTCTTACAGCTTCCGTTGTGTCTGATGCCAGTTCTCACATCTGATTCTTTGTAGGTGATTTATTTCCTTCTTCTGGAAGGGTTTTTTTTTTTTTAAATAGAGTTTATTTATTTATTTGACAGATCACAAGTAGGCAGAGAGGCAGGCAGAGAGAGAGGAGGAAGCAGACTCCCTGCTGAGCAGAGAGCCTGATGTGGGGCTCTATCCCAGGACCTCGGGATCATGACCTGAGCTGAAGGCAGAGGGTTAACCCACTGAGCCACCCAGGAGTCCCTGCTGGAAGGTTTCTAAGGTCTTCTCTTTATATGCAATAGTCTAACACTTTGTAATGATGTCACTTGGAGTGGATTTTGTTTTAAATTTATTTTCCTGGGCTCTCAGGAAGTTCTTTCCACCAGGAAATTCAAATCCATCAGTTTTGGGAAATATTCTTAAGTCCTTGATAATTTCCCCTCCATTATTTTTTTCTGGCTTCTCTTTGGGGACTTCTATTGCTTTGATGTTAGACCCCTGGATTGGTCCTCTGATTTCCTTGCCTTTTCCCGACTGTTTAAAAAATTACTCATATTTGTGCTCTATTATCTCACATATTTTTTCCAACTTCATATTTCTAATTCTTTTACTGAAATTTTTCTTCTAACCTATCTTTAATTTCAAGAGTTCTTTCTTCTTTTTTTTTTTTAAGATTTTATTTATTTATTTGACACAGAGAGACACAGTGAGAGAAGGAATACAAGCAGGGGGAATGGGAGAGGGAGAAGCAGGCTTCCCCCCTGAGCAGGGAGCCCAATATAGGGCTCGATCCCAGGACGCTGGGATCGTGATCTGAGCTGAAGGCAGAGGCTTAACCCACTGAGCCACCCAGGCGCCCCCAAGAGTTATTTCTTATTCTTTAAAAGTCCCAGGTTTGTAGCATTCTACTTTTCTTTTTGTCATGGATACAAGGTCTTTTCTAGTCTACTCGGATATGTGAATTATATGCTTTTTAAATGGTTCTTTGACTGCTGACATTGCTCCTGTTTCCTTGGACTTCCTCTCCTCCTGCTTGTTTTGGTCTCTGTCATTCTGGCGATTCTTGCCTGGCCATTACTTTGGAGTGGAGCTGCCCAATAACAGTTTGATAGGCTGGACTTATTGAATGATAGACTCATGGTGGGCAGTTGGGTGGAGCCTTGACCATTTGTTAGAGGTCCCCAAAATGTCAGGATCTGTAAATCCTCCAGTCTCCCACCTGGAGTGTGTAAACCTCATTAGTGTTCTAGTAGTCAAGCAGGCAGAGGGCTGAGTGGCTAACTGCCCTTTCTTAATTCCTCTCCCCACCCCTCAATGAAATGACTCCTTGTCCTTAGTTATCCAGAGGTCTTCGGGTTTAACCCCTCCATATCCTAGAAGGAGGCGCATTCTAGGAGACTGGAGCCTAGGAAAGAGGATCTGAGGGTTAAATTGACTCCTTAGGAAGATTTTCAACAAACTCTTCTGCTTTTAGTCCTACCCTGTATTCTGGTCTTTAGATATATCTACTGCCTCCAATTTCCTTTTTTTCTACTTTTGAAAACCATTTTGTATCAGTTAGAGACTATCTAATCCTTGAAGATTCAGATAAAACATTTTTTTAAAAACTGTCTTCTCCTGGTCTTTATCTTTCCTTTCATGATAGGAAAAAAAAATTCAGACATAAAAAAAATAGAAAAAAATGATAATCCTTTTGTACCTATAATCCAGCTTCAGAAATTATCCATGGGACATGGGAAAGGCTGCTTGTAATGACTTACCCATAAATATTTCAGTTAATGGTTATTGGTTAGTTGAGGTTTTCTAATTCTTTTTTTCCCTTTATTTTTAATATCTATTTATTTATTTTTATTATGTTATATTAATCGCCATAAAATATATCATCAGTTTTTGATGCAGTGTTCCAGGATTCATTGTTTATGTACAACACTCAGTGCTCCATATAATACGTGCCCTCATTAATACCCACCACAAGGCTCACCCATCCCCCCACCCCTTCCCTCTAAAACCCTCAGTTTGTTTCTCAGAGTCCACAGTCTCTCGTGCTTTGCCCCAATTCACTTTTCTTTTCCTTCTCCTAATGTCCTCCATGTTATCTCCTATGTTCTAATTCTTTTAAAGTCAATTTTGGTCACTTCTATTATTTTCCTAATAAAATACCCATTTATCAGCCTCATGGCTAAGAACTTAAATTCCAGAAACAGATTGTCTGGGTCTGAATCTCTGTTCCTCCATTTGGGCAGTCAGTTAAGTTCTTGTGCCTCAGTTTACTCACCTGTAAAATGAGTAATGGGCACCTGGGTGGCTCAGTTATTAAGTGTCTGCCTTCAGCTCTGGTCATGATCCCAGGGTCCTAGGATCAAGCCCCGGTTTGGGCTCCCCGCTCCACAGGAAGCCTGCTTCTCCCTCTCCCACTCCCCCTGCTGTGTTCCCTCTCTTGCTGTGTCTCTCTCTGTCAAATAAATAAATACAATTAAAAAAAAAAAAGTCACACATGCAGGGCATTTAAAATAGTTCCTGGCACATAGAAATGGTAATTATTATTATTACCCAAACTAAAATGTATTGACATGAAGTTTTTCATGGCATTCACTTTTAATTTTTAAATTCTCTACTATATTTTTAGTTATGTTGCTTTTTTACTCCCAATATTGTTTATTTATGAACATTCTTTTCTGCTTGATTAGCTTTGCACAGTTTGTCTATTTTAAGAATCTTTTCAAATAATTGCCTTTGGGTTTGTTAACCATCTATTCTTGTTTCTATTTCATTATTTTTTTGTTTGTTTTTTTATTTTATAGTTACATTTTCTACTTTCTTTAGCTTTTCTCTTGTTTCCACCCCCCCAGGTTCTTTAGTTGAATGCCTATCACATTTATTTTCCTTCTTTCCTCCCTCCCTCCACTCCTTCCTTCTCTGTTTCCTCAAAATATATTGCAACCCATAAGTTTCAATATTTTGTAGTTGTAATTGTTGAGTTCTAAATATTTAATAATTTCTGTGTGGTTTCCTGTTAAACCCATGAGTAGAAATTACTTTTAGTTTCTAAAGTTATATGTGTATATACATATATTTATATACATTTATTATATATATATATATATGAATATCTTACATCTTACATACCCACACACACATATATATGTATATACACATTCTTACTGTGGGAGTATGATACAGTTTCTTTGAAATTTACTAAGTCTTACCTGTGACCTAGATATGTGCTTTCTATAAGTGTTCCATTTATACTTGAAAAAGAGATCTGTTCTTTATTTGTTAGAGATAGTATTTGAGCTTCTTCAATTTGTTTACAATTTGTTCTTTTGCCTTTATTTTTTCATCTGCTTTAGGGTCTTCTACTATGGGTGTGGATTTGGCCATTTCTCCTCAAAATCCTACCTTTCTGTGTTGTATATATTTTGAGACTGTGTTCATCTTTTATAGTTATGAAGGTGGAAGAAGAGAAGGCTGGGGTAGGGAAGCTGGACCCTGCTAACTACAGGAGGAGATGTCAGGATCAGGAAGGTAAGGTCATCTTGAGAACTTGATGCAAATCCTAGGACGGTCTGCCAATTTCTTAAATATCCTTATAACACCCCTCCATTGGGAGGATCTAGAGAGCTGGTCCCTTTCCCTGACCCACCCATGGTGTCTTCTCTGGACCCAATGGCACCAGGCTACGTCTTAAAGAGACCACATCATGGGGCCGAAGACAGGAAACTGGCACTTTGTTTCTGTGAATTAGGGCATAGCATCCCCAACACAAAATTAAACTTACCTAATTTTACAATATCTACAAACTATACCAGATGCCACCATTACACAGATTCTAAAAATGGCAGCTCAAACTACTGCAAGAAGATATTGAATGGGGGTATCTATTGCTCAAAAATTGCTGATGCAGAGGTGTTAAGTTCCTACACTCTACAAAGAAGCAACCACAGGACTTATGAAGAGGCAACCAGACAGGCTACCGCCCTGCCACTGCACCAGCCCCAGTTGGAGGGAAACACCAATCTCGCTGCCCAGCTGGATGCTTGCTGAGCTGTAGAATGTGTAGACCCATTCTGGAGCTGTCAATGGAGAAGAATGCAGCTGAGGAGTTCCTAGGAGAACTTGGCACTGTCCTGAGCCAAACTGCAAGATGTTCACAGTGAGTGGAGAGGTCCTGCAGAGTGAAGGAGGAAGCTTGGGAGAGGGCTAGCCATTCTCCACAGTTCACCAGCTACACAGCCACACTCTGATGATTATGGTGGAAGCCAGGGGAAAAAAAAGGACAAGTTAGATCCAGGGAAAAACGTATAATACTTTCCTGATAGCTATCTTCCCTGATTTCTCCAATAAGTATATTCTTCATGTGTGTAGCCCTTACAATTTTCTAATCAAGTTCCCAAATACCATCCCATTCTGTCTTCTCAAAAACCTTGCTCAGATAGTAGAGAAGGGATTTCATTTCCACCTTACAGGTAAGGACACTGAGTTCTTGAGAGGCAGATGTCCATGGCCATGGAGCAAGTGATGAACAAGCCAGGGAGCATCCAAGGCAGGTGACTCTTGGCAGAGGCCTTTCTGATATACCAGCTGTTTCTCATTTCTGTTTCTGACCTCAACAGTGGAAACTAGGAATTCATATGCTAAGCCCTTAGATTAAAACTACTTACCTCTTACTGGTGTCCATGGATTACTCAAATTACAGCTTGCTTAAGAAATGGTAGAATTGAGCAAGGGAAGTCATGCCATACTGGAGGGAGAGGAGAGAAGGAAGGAGGAGCAACAATCATTCTGATATTGGTCCACTAGAAAGTAAGGCTGTACTTCATAAAAATCTCCACCTCACATTCTTGGTTACAGCCAAGAAAGACTGGAGGTTCAGAAGAGTGAGCAGTGAGGTAAGCTGGGGTGAGCTGGACTCTAAAGAGATTTGGACACTGACATCCTGGCAAACTCACTTTCCCGTACCTATGAATGATTCAGAGTCTTTTCACCAGAGTAGACACTCAACCTCTCTTAAAAAGGGCTTAGTTAGATATGCTTCTCCAAGGTTCAGCTTGATGTGGTTTCTGTGTGACATCTGTAATCAATGAATGCCCAGACATTAGCATCTACATTTCAGGAGTTTGAGCCAAGAGGCAGACCTCCCCTCCAAAGAAAATAAAATCAAGTTAAGGTAGATCTTGATATAAGAACACAGAGTTTAATTTCCTGTTCTACAGCAGCTTTCAAATCTCAGTTGCCATCCATGGGCTTCAAAAATACAGTAGTCCCCCTCTTATCTGTGATTTCACTCTCTTCAGTTTCAGTTACCTATATTCAATCATGGTCTGGAAGCAGATTCTTTTTCTGACATATCATCTGAAGGTCAGTAGTAGCCCAACACTATGTCACAGTGCCTATGTCATTTATCTTACCTCATCTCATCACGTAGGCATTTTATCATCTCATATCATCACAAGTAAAAAGGTGAATACAGTACAATAGGATATCTTGAGAGAGAGAGAGAGAGACCTCATTCACATAACTTTTATTATAAAATATTATTATAATTATTCTATTTTATTATTACTTATTACTGTTAATCTCTTACTGTGCCTAGTTTATAAATTAAACTTGATCACAGGTACATATGTGCAGGAAAAAGCATGGTATATGTAGGGTTCAGTGCTATGTGCGCTTTCAGGCATCCTCTAGGGAACCTGAAACATATCCTCTGTGGAAAGGAGGAACTACAATAATATTTTTTGGCCATCCTGCTCTTTGGAAAATCATCACCATGGAATTCCAGACTCCAAGTTATCCTAAAAGAGTGGTTCTCAAACATTTTTGCTGCAGTTCACATAAGCAGAGAAAAAGATCTTCCCACTCATATACCCCACCCATTCTCATTTCACCTCAAAAAGAAGAAAAAAAGGAAGGAGAACAAAGTATAAAGGCCAAAAGAGGAAAGTAACTTGAGTATTCAGGAAGGGGATGGATGAGTAGGTAAAGCACAGGGAATTTTTAGGCTGGTGAAACTATTCTGTATGATACTGTAATGGTAGATGCAGGCATTTTTCAAAACCCATAGAACTATACAACACTAAAAGTGAAACTTCATGTAATCAATAGACTAGAGTTAATCATAATACATCAATATTGGTTTATTAATTGTAACAAATGTTCCACCCTAATGCAAGTTGTTAATAATAGGGCAATCTATTCGTAGCAATAAATGCCTACATTAAGAAAAAAGAAAGAGCTCAAGTAAATAACAAAACTTTACACCTCAAGGAACTAGAAAAAGAACAAACTAAGCCCAGAGTTAGTAGAGGGAGGAAATAACAAAGATCTGAGAGGAAATAAGTAAAATAGAGACTAAAAAGACAATAGAAAAGATCAATGAAACTAAGAACTGGTTTTTGAAAAGACAAAACAGACAAATCTTGAGCTAGGCTTATCAAGGGGAAAAAAAGAGAATACTCAAATAAAATTAGAAATGAAAGAAAAGACATTAAAATTGAAAGCACAGAAATATAAAAGATCAAAAGAGACTACTGTGAACAATTATATGTGAACAATTTGGACAACTTAGAAGAAATGGATGAATTCCTAAAGGTACAACTTACCAAAACTAAATAATGAAGAAACAGAAAAACTGAACAGACCAATTACTCGTAAGGAGATTGAATCAGTAATGAAAAACCTCCCAACAAACAAAAGTTCAGGAACAGATGGCTTAACTGGCAAATTCTAACCAACATTTAAGTAAGAATTAATACTAATCCTTCTCAAACTCTTCCAAAAAATAGAAAAGAAGAGAACACTTCCAATTTCATTTTATGACACTAGTATTACCTGGATATCAAAAACAGACTAGGACACTACAAGAAAAAAAAATTACATACCAATATCTCTGATGACCAAAGGTGTAAAAATACTCAACAAAATATTAGGAAACTAAATTCAACAATACATTAAAAGGGTCTTGCCCCATGATCAAGTAGGATTTATTTCAGGAGTGCAAGGATGGTTCAACACCTGTAAATCAATCAATGTGATATACCCCCATTAATAAAATGAAGGATAAAGATCATATGATCATCTCAATAGATGCAGAAAGTGTATTTGACAAAATTCAATATCTATTCCTTATCGAAAATCTCAACAAACTGAGTCTAGAGGGAATGTACCTCAACATAACAAAGCCCATATATGACAAACCCACAGCTAACATCCTACTCAACAATGAAAAGCTGAAAGTTTTTCCTCTAAGATCAGGAAAAAGATCAGGATGCCCACCCTCACCACTTTTATTCAGCACTGTTGAATAAACATTGTACTGGAAGTCCTATCCAGAGCAATTAGTCAAGAAAAAGAAATAAAAGACATTCAAATCAGAAAGGAAGAAGTAAAACTTTCTATTCACAGATGATGTGATATTATATATGGCAAACCCTAAAGAGTCCACCAAAAAACTGTTAGAACTAATAAATTCAGTAAAGTTACAGGATACAAAATCAATATACAAAAATTAATACAAAAGGGTACATTTCTATATACTAATAATGAACTGTCAGAAGGAGAAATTAAGAAAACAATTCTATTTATAATTGCCACAAAAAAGAATAAAATAAACAGGAATAAATAAACTTAACAAGGGAGGTGAAAGACTTGCACACTGAAAATTTTAAGACATTGATGAAAGAAATTGAAGAAGACACAAAGGAATGGAAAGGTATTCCATGCTCATGGATTGGATGAATTAATATTTTTAAAGTGACCAGGCTACCCTAAGCAATCTACAGATTCAATGTAATCCCTATCAAAATTTCAATGATGTTTTTCACAGAAATAGAATAAATAATTCTAAAATTTTTATGGAACCATGAAGGACCTTCAATAGCCCCAGTGATCTTGCAAAAGAACAAAGCTGGAGGCATCATGTTTTCTGATTCAAAAGATACTACAAAGCTATATAAATCAAGACAGTATAGTATTGGTATAAAAACAGACACATAGATCAATGGAGAAAAAGAGAGAGCCCAGAAATATACCCACATTTTTAAGTTCAGGTAATTTATGATGAAGGAATCAAAAATGTACAGTGGGGAAAGGATGATCTCTCTGATGAGAAAACTGGACAGCCACATGCATAAGAATAAAATTGGACCACTATCTTACACCACACACACACGCGCGTGCACACACACACACACACACACACACAATTCAAAATGGATGACAGTCTGATATACGACCTGAAACAACAAAATTTCAAGAAGAAAACACAAAGGGTTAGCTCCTTGACAGTCTTGGCAATGACAGAGAAGACAAATACTGTATGATCATATTTTATGTGGAATCTAAAGAACCAAATTCAAAGAAACAGAGAACAGATTAGTGGTTGCCAGAGGCAGGGGTTTGGGGGTGGGCAAAAGGGTGAAAGAAGTCAAAGGAAAAAACTTCCAATTATAAAATAAATAAATTCTGGGGATGGAATGTACGGCAAGGTAAGTATAGTTAGCAATCTGTATTGTATATTTGAAAGTTGCCAAGAGAATAGATTCTAAAAGTTCTCAACACAAGAAAAAAAGTACAGCTATGTGGAGTGATAGATGTTAACTAGGCTTCTTGTGGCAATCATTTTGCAATATATACATCTATCAAATTAGTATGTTGTACATCTTGTACTAATACAATGTTATACCTCAGTAATATATATTATATTGTATAATTGAGGTATAATTATACCTCAATAAAAAATAATAGGAGATCTGTTCGTGGAGCAGGGGTCTGGTGGGGGTAGGATGGAAGTCTAATTTCCTGTGTACTATCTGCTCAGTTATTCTGTATATATAAAACTAAATCTATTGATTATTTAAAAAACTGTTGACCAGTTGAAGCCAACACTGATGAAACACTGATAGCAGAATGTCCATCCTGAGAGCTGAGAGAATTACAGCTACTTTTTGTGTGCAAAGACCCAGTGGGGCTTTACAGACCAACCAGGCTTCTTAGTGGAATTAGAAATTAAGGTTCTTCATGAGTCTAGTTCTTGAAAATTCTAGTATACAAAACCAGCTTTGAGAAGTCCGAGTAACTCCCTTTTCTGTTAAGTAGTTTATGTAGTCTTTCATTACAAGTAAAAATGGCCCTTGATGGAAATGCACAGAGACCTCCCAAAGAGGGAGGTTGGCGTTTTGGACTAAATCTGTGAGTCACTGAGGGACTCTCTCAGGCCATGTGTCATAAGACTTATGCAGTTATTGCCATCCTGGACAAGCAAGAACAGAGTGATGGGAGTTCTGCTCATTCTAATTGAGTTCTAACTACAGCACCAAGGGTATCATTTCCAACAACTGCTGAGTTGTTCAGAAATGGAGTTCTGTCAAACCCAAGACTTGGGGCAGTGGCCCTGGCCAGGAATTCCATGTCTTCCATTCTGCTTTGGTGGCCCTAGCTCTTTGTAACTGGAGGATAGTAAGGAGAAATCCCCATTTTCAGTAATCCTTGCCTCCCCCCTCTTTTGTGCTCTGCCCACAGACTGCCGCTCCATCCACATTGGGCTTTCAGTTCCCAGTTACCCTCAAAGGAAAAGAGACCCACAGGGACGTCTTCCAGGCCTACAGAAGGTCTGCTGGGGCCTGCAGCCAGACAAGCCACAACAGGAACTGACTGGCGTGGGCAGTAGGGGAAGCAGCCGGGACGGCAATGTGCATCATGTCAGCAGGACTCGTGAGTTCTTGAAGGGCACATTTCAGGGGAGTCATCTGCTGGGGAGCCCAGACAGGGTGACAGATTGGGGAGATTCTCTGGAGACTCAGTGATGTCCCACTGGGGTCAGGGCTCTCACCACCTGTGCTATGTCACCCCTGCAGACCAACCTCCCTGCCCAGGGATACATTTAGCCAGGCTGAGCCCTGTCTCTCTCTGGTGACTTGGAGACCTCTGCTCTGAGCTACCCCAAGCTGTTTTCATGGCTTAATTATTTTCCTCATTTCCAAATTCTTAGGGGCCATACAGCTCTTGCCCTAACCACAAACATGACTTGGCAGGAGCCACTGTGCTCCATAAACTGAATTCCACATCACATTACCTCCACCCTCTTTCCTCACCTGAGCTTGAAGGAATAGTACAGAATTGTCTAGGCACTGGCATGGTGGCTTGCAGACCCCTGGAAAGCTCTCTCCCAGGCCAGCAAATCCCTTGAGGCCTTCTGCTGCTGCTGCAGAAATCAGTTTTGGGTTAATTAAAAATCAGTCTTTTGTTCCTTCCTGTGGAAAGAAAAGTATCAATCTTAAGAGAAGTGAAAAGACCTGAATCCTGAGAGCCCAACTATGACATTTTATTCTTTTGAGAATTTGCTATTTCTAGGGACATGACTTCAACTCAGCATATCCTAAATCTGCCCAATAAATTGTATTTGATTGGTCTCTATTATATATTTCCCCTGTCTTAAGCAAGGCAAAATTAGTTATTTTACTGTCTAAACCTTCAAAGGAATGTCAGAGGCAGTGACAGTGTCTCAGCATCCCTGTAGGAAGAGATCTGACTCACAGGCTCCCAAAGGCCACCTTAGTCACCCACAATCTTGCAGCTGTCCTGAACAACTGCTCTCCTTGGCACCAAGTCTACCAAGTCCTGTGGCTTTTCTAGAGTAAACGTGTCTAAGTGGGAGATGGGTTGATGGAAATCCTTTGGCGCTGTCTAACGTAAGGGATGAGCGCTGATGAAACCATGCATGTGCGCATGGACCAGCTCAGGGCTGGGAACATCAGAGACCCAAAGGAGAGCCAGCCTGTTGGGAAGAGTTCCTGCTCTCCATGTTAGATCTGAATGCTTCATCCTCCCCTTCTGAGGCATTCTCCTATAACCCCACCACCTCCCCCACATTTAGGGATGAGGTCCCCTTGTAAAATTGAGTATGCTGGGACACTCCTGAGGCAGAGAAGAAACAAATAACATGGTAGGTGTGTGGTAGACACTTAATAGATGTTGGCTCAACTAATACACATTAACCCAATATGAGAGTGAGGATCCCAGATCTTTTTCTTCTGCAAGAGGATATTGGTTTGGTTTGGCTATGTTCATTGGCATCAAGGGCTTATGAGATCCTTCTGGTGGGAGGGGTGTGAAAAATCATTAAGATCTTCTACTCGCCTGGTCACTAAACTCTGGGGTCACTAAAAGATCAAAACTGCCTCAAGATGAGCAATAAAGGAGAGAAAGGCTGTTTTCCAGCCAGGCATTTAAGCCTCATATTGAGCCTCATTCCAAGGCCTTAGGATCAAGGATATATTTCCTGTGGCCTTCCATTCTCATTTCTGATGAGGAAGGAGCAAGGGTTAGGACAGAACACATATTTGTCTCTAAAGCATCTCCTCCATGAAGGGTTCCTGAAACAGGCAATTTCCAGCATAGGTGCAACGACAGTTGGGGTTCTTTTAGACTTTGAAGCTTTGAAACGGGGTAGCTTCCTTGCCTTTGTGTACCTATAAATTTGTGTCTTGGAAGGATACAACTTGGAGAGAGAAGGGGGAAAGGAAGACAGAAAAGGAGAAAGAATGAGGATCATTCTAGACCTTATATGCCCCCTTTGGGGTGAGGGGCAGGCAGGAAAGCAAATTAAAATGTATTTCCCAAAAGAATCATGTATTTTCTCTCTCTTCTTGTCCTTTGACACTTTAAAACCTGGATCTCCTGGAATTATCAACATATACAACATTCCCTCGCCAGCCATGAGGGCTATTCTAAAAACAAACAAAAAATCCCATTAGAAGAGAATCCTGAGTTAGTGACCTTAAGACCTTGAGGGGTAATTGGGGTTGAGAGTCCAAGTTTGCAAGTGAACCAGTGAAAGTCCTAATAAGTGGAAAGTTTTCATAAACCATGCACCAGCCAAGTTTACCTTATTCCTGGAGAATTAAGTAGAGTGGACTCCAGTCTCTCTGGCCTCATCCTAGGGGACGTCCATGTCTTTGCTGAAATTGCTGTGCATTCCCAGGAGCTGTTAATCTCAGCCTCACCCTGGCTTCAAGTCTTTTCCCTGTGTTTTATATATGTGTGTGTTGTGTGTGTGTGTGTGTGTGTGTGTGTGTGTATATATATATATATATATATATATAATTTTAAAAAGATTTAATTTGTTTGACACAGAGAGAGCACAAGCAGGGATGAGAGGCAGAGGGAGAGGGAGAAGCACACTTCCTGCTGAGCAGGGAGACCGATGCAGGGCTCAATCCCAGGACCCTGGGATCATGACTGAGGTGAAGGCAGACGCTTAACTGACTGAGCCATCCAGGGTCCCCAACTCCCTGTGTTTTATGTCCTATACCCGTCCTCTGCCTTCACCTCCTGGCCAGCTCAGGCACGGAGTTCAGACCTTCTTTGGTTTCCCCAGAATCGGTCGCATATAGCATACATTGAGTGGCAGGCTTTGCCAGAGGTTCAGAACTAAGTTTAATGTCGTAGAGATACATAATTTTTAAAACGAGATATTAGATATCCCGTTCTTAAAAATCCTCTGGCCATGGGAAATTTCCCACTGGGCATTTTTCTCTGCAGTTCCAGCCTCCTACTATATTTTGGTACCATATCTGCCCAGCCCCTGTCCCCTCCCAAGTTCCCTCACATCTCCTTGCTTTGAGCTAAGTCCCCTCCTCACTCACACACACACACACACACACACACACCCAGTCCCCTCACTTTTCAGTCACAGCAATTTCTCTTCCCGCCCCTCCTTGGCTTAGGGCCCATTTTTGCACAGCTGAGACCACATAGTGGGTTAACCTAAACACAAAGACCATCTTCAGCAGCCTCAAAGACCTGAAAGAGGCTTGACGCTTCCTTCTCCCTTTCTTTCTCCCCTCTGGCCTCTGCAGGCCAGGTCAGGATTCCCTGTGTGACTTGGGCCCCCCATCCCTGATGGCATAATCAGGAGAAGCGGCAATTGTCTGCTTTGATTTTAAATAACAATTTCTTCACTTAACTGCCTTTATAGTCACTAAAACAAAACAATAAAACCCACATGCTAGTTGAAGACAATGGGTAACATCTCACACACCTTAAATGGTGAATAATGGATATGATACAATCAATTGCTTCTTACTATTTTGGCTCCCCAGAAATATCAGAACCTCCTTGTAAAGGGCTCCAGGCAGAGGAGTGTCATTGTTCTTTTTTCTCTGTGGGGTCTCCTGCAAATGCTCAAAGTCTGATTTCCTATTGAGGTTGATGCTCTTTCCAGGGAAGGCAGAGGGATTTCTTATTTGAATTTGGGTGAGTGTCCCACTTGCCTGACACACAAAGATCTTCCAGGCTTCGTTCCATCCCTGAGCCTGTAGCGAAGCCAGCAGTGCACTTGCCAGGCTCTGCTGGTCCTCTGTCCTCTGATGCAGCTCTGTCCTCGGTCAGGGCCACGGCCAAGGTTTCTTTTCCTTGTCCTTCCTTCTTGTCTTGCTTTTGGCCTGCTCCACCATTGCTTTACTCCCCCTCTTTTACTGATGCCCCATTCTTCCTTATGCTAACTATTCTTACTGCCATGACTCAACATTCTTTATAACTCTCACACTTGCGGTTCTTAAGAGGGTACACAGAAGAAAATTTCCATACCCTAGAATTTCATAAAAGGGGCACTCATGATTAAGAAGGTAATTTGATCACAAGTATTAGAAACCTATCTGAGCTGGCTTGGGCAAGGAGGGAATGTGTGTGTGTGTGTGTGTGTGTGTGCGCGCGCGCACGCGCACACGCGCATGCAAGCGCACATGTGGGTGGGTGTGAGTTGATGTTATAAGACCAAAGAAGCCTCTCATGATCCCAAAGCAGAATAAACAGCCAGGCTCAGTGAATGGATCCCCTCTCCGGGATGGGTGGCCTCTTCCTCTGCCTTTCCGGTGGGTCTGCTCCATTTGCCTCCTTCTGTAGCCTTTTCTGCATCTTCTGTGCCCTTGTCTTCCAGTTTACATGCTGTCTCTCCCAGAGACCAGCAGGAAAGGCCCCAGCTGTCTTAGAGACCCAATTCAAAGTTTCCAGGCTTGGATCAGATGTCCAATGAACTCTTTGTGGTCTGATTACCTGTAGCCAAGGGGCAGGGTCATACATTACACCGACACACACAGCTGCCAGAGGTTCATCCTTTTGGGTAGGGCTATGGGCTGGGCTGACATCCCTAAAATTCCCCACGACAGGAGGAATTCCTGTAAACACAAATGGGGGAAGATTCTCTTGCTCTTCTTTCAGCACATTTGGAGTTCGGGGACAGCTTCCTAGAAAAAGAACTCCTGTCCATGAAATTGGGACTTGGGGCCTTCACATCACCTCTCGAGACCCACTTCACACAATGACCTCAGAACTCTAAGTCAGTCTCCAACTCCCCAGTATTCAATGGCCTTGAGCTACCCAAAGTCCCCACCCAGCTCCACCCCCCAGCAGCATTTCCTTGTCCTGGGCTCCTTTCTTGCCAAGGCTAATCCCAGCTGATACGCTCATGAGTGTTAATCACTGAAATTCATTCACCCAGCAAATATTTATTGAGTGCCCATGCTGTGTGAACTCTGTGCTGGGGGCCAGCAGCATGATTTGAGCAAGGCAGATGCCACCCTCGCAAAGCTGGCTATCTAGAGATGCATGTGGAGTCCAAGGGAGAGAGGGCAGGAACCTGTGAAAGGGCTCGTCCAGAGCGCAGGGCCCCAGGACCAACCTCCTGACTGTCCTAAATGCCTTCCAGGTCTTTCCTAGGGGGTGAAGTCTTGCTGGTTTGTAGTCCACTAGATCATTTTGTGCTTTGTTCATCCAATGACTAGACAGTCCCCACTCAGTAAAAGCACAATTCTGCTTGTTTCTTTTATTGTGTTTCCTGAAGCTGGCTCCTGCACTGTTAGGTTTCTCCCAGCAACTGCTGGTGGAGTCCAGTCCTCCAGCCGTCACTATGTGACTCTCAGCTGTGTGCTATCAACCACAGGGGCTATTACCTGTGGCATTTCTCATTATGGGGATTAACTTCTGATGTGCTGCCTGCAGGTGGGGCCCACAGGGCATTAGTCACCCTGATCTGGGAGCGCAGCATGTGGTGTGCTAAACCTTCTGTGAGCAGGGGGGAGGGGCAGAGAGAGTGGAAGGGCCATGGGCTGGAAGGTAGGGAGGTAGCATGGGAGCAGAGTGGGCATTTAGAGGCTGAAAAGGACTGAGCCCTTGCAATGTTTAAAAAGGCCAGGCTTATGACTGGTAACAAGGGAGAAAGGCATCAGACCCGTTGGCAACAACAGCAGTAGCCAGAGCATTTATTGGGTGACTGGTGTATACCAAGCACTGTGCCATCCAAATCACATATATTATCTCACTTAATGCCCACTGGAGTCTAGCGTGGTGTGATTAGCCCCACTTTATAGAGGGGGGAAATTAAGACTCCGAGAGACTCATGCTTTGCCAACATCCTACTGCTAATAATTAGCAGAGTCAGGTGTTAAACCCAGGTCTGGGCTCTTAAAGCACCACAGGAATAAAGAGAATTCTCTGGCCTCCTTGGTGATCTTTTTTGGTGTTTCTGTGGTGTTTCGGGGTCACTGCCAGCCCCTGATCTGGTGTGGTGTATAGTAGCTATCTAACGGCACTCAGGAGGAGACAGGCCGACTTCAGCCACACTGTAGTGTGACCTGTAGAGCCTGAGCCCCTGGGGAAGTGCCTGTCTCCTCCATGTCCTGTCCTGCTGGAGAGTCCACCATGGCAGAAACTCCTGGATGGTGTTGTTGCTGGGAGCCCAGCACCTAAACCTACACCCCTGATCTTCTGCTACTGTTTCCTCAACCTGAAAGCCGGCATCCTTGATTCTTGAGCCTCAGGTATGAAGATGTGATGAGTGGGGCCAGCCAAGGTGGGCAGTGTGGCGTGGAGGACATCAGCTGACTTTGCTCTCCTCTGGGCTCTCCTAATTTGGGGCCTGGTGGGGCCTTTTGTGGCATAACCTGGGTTTCCAGTTTCTCATCTGTGAAGTAAAGGGCTTGGATTCAACAGCGGCTAAGCTCCCTCCTGGCCCTGAGACTTAGAGAATTCAGGGCTCAGCGCCCCTTGGAGCAGCAGCCGCCCAGTGACCTCTAATCAACCTTGGCACATTCTAAGTACTCAGTAAGCACTTGTTGAACCGAACCCAGGAGATTAGGAGTTTCTCAGCAGAGCAAAATAATTCCGCAGTGGGGTTCGCCACACACCCTCGAGTGACCAGTTCCCACTGTCCGCGGGCACCCGGGAACCATCCCGCTCCCAGTGATGGCATTTGGCACTTCGACTGGAAGTGGCTGAAGAGGTGGAGGACGGAGAATCTGGGTTTGGAGTTGGGGCAAAGAGAAAGCAGGTGCATGGAACTTTATTGACCAAGTGTGATTGCTTTGAAACTCGAGACCCCACAGCAACCCTCCGGGGGGCTGCGTGGCTGGTGAGAGAACAGCCGCCTTGGCAGCCGCTCTGGGGCCAGCTCACCTGTGGTCAAGGCTCTTAAGGAGGCCCCGTGGAGTCCCCCGGCAAACCCCAGCCTTGCCTTTATAAAGGGGCCTGAGCAGAAGCGCCTGGGCTCTCCTGGAGCCCTCACGGGGGAGGGGGCCCGGGCAGTTCCGAGCGCACTCTCACAGGCCGCCGCTGCCACCGCCACCGCCCCTGCCGCTGGGGAGCCCCCGCCGCCTGCGTGAGCCGCTGTGGCGCCGCTGAGCCCTCCTCTCTCCAGAGCGCTTGAGGACCCCCGCCCCTCACACTGCTCCCTCTCACATTCTCTCTCTCTCACACCCGCCGTAGCTTGAATTCGCCCTCAGTACAGTCTTTCTCTCTTACACGCGATCTCTGATCTCTGTCACACTTATTGCAGCTCTTTCCTCTCCCGCATACACCTCCCCAGTCTTTCCCCCTTCCTTCCCTGTCTTTCTCTCTCTCTTTCTCTCTCTCTCTCTCCCTCTTCTCTCTGGACACCTCCCCTGGTGCTTAACTGGAAACAAAACTGAGTTTGTTGTGAGCCGCTGGGGAAGAGGACGTTTGGAGGCAGTGGCCAGGGTGCCAGCAGCAGAAGCAGGCTGGGGCCAGAGGCAGTGCCAACAGCCGGAGACCCCAGCGCTCAGCTGTCCCAGGGAGCAGGTAATGCCCCACTCAGGGCTGATTCAGGCATCCTGCTCTCCGCCCCGTCTCAACTCCCTATGACTGTTGCATCTGTTTGTCTTCTTACCTGGCCTTGAAGGGGAAGGGGAATTTCAGACCTAGGGAGCAGCAGGCATGAGGAGTGAGGTGCCCTCCTCTCCAGAGAGCTGTCTGTGGTCTGATGTGGCTGGGGTCCGGGCTATCTGGGATTGGGGGGTGGCTGGGGTCTGGGGTGTCTGGGGTCAGGGATGGCTGGGGCCAAGGATATCTGGGGTTAAGGGTGACTGGTCTCTAGGACATCTGGCTGAGGAATATGGTAGAACCTAAAAAGACAGGAAAGAGCCAGATCACAAGGGATGTTTTCAGCCATGTCCTAGACCCTAGGCTGTAGGTAATACAGAGCCTGTTAAGGGTTTTTAACCTAGAAAGTAACATAATCAAGTCTACATTTTAAGAGGGTAGTTTTTGAATTCTGATTCTATGGAGAATTGGTGTGTCCTCTCAGAATCAGAGTCTTCGTCTTCTCCCGATCTAAAGAAAAAATAAGGTTATTTGTTCAATTGCTAGTTTTTCTTCTATAAAATTTCCTTAACTCTTGAGGTTTGCTAGCAAGCATCAGCAGTCAATAACCCAATGAAAAGACTATGTTTAAAGTAATAGAAAAATTCAGAAGTAAAATTCCTTTAAGTAAATGAGGTAGATTGAGCCATATAGAGACAAAGTAATAGTATTTTCTGATAGTAAATTATTTCTAACCCATATATGCAAAATATTTTATGGTGCTGCCCAAGTAGCACCATGACTCCCAGGAGTGTGTCATGTGAACATGTCTGAAATGTTTTAAAAGCAAACTTTGCTGCCACATAGGGAGTAGGGGTGGATTATGCAACCAAAGGCAGAAGCAGAAGGAGGCTCTCGTGGTGATAGGAACAGGAAACAATGAGAACCTGAAAGTATTTAGGAAGCAAGGGAAAGAAGTTAGTGTCTGGACATGAATAGTGAGAGAGCAAAAGGCTTCAGGAGTGAGTCCAATATTTCTTACCTGGATGACTGGATAGCTAGCATGGCTATCATTCAAAACAGAGAAGGGCAGGGTTGGGGTGTTGGAATAAGGAAAGTGGTTTGAGTTTATTGAGGTTGGCTTTCGAAGGCTGCAGAACTCCCAGATGGAATAATCCAGTTGACTGCTGGAAATGCTCAATGCAAGCAGAGTCTGGAGACCTGGGGTGCCTCATCTATAGGGTGACACCATAAAGAACACAAGATGGTATAGAGTTTAGAAAGAGAGAAGAGACGAAGGCCAAGAAGAGATCTTGGGAAAGATGAAGATTTAAGTAAGACCGGCAAGAGGGGCCAGGGAAAAATACTGAGGAGTCCTCAAAGAGATAGGACAAAAATATCAAGAAAGTTCTTTGTTATGAGAACCAAGAGTGTAGCATGTCTGTCCAGAGGGAGCAGTCACCACCACTGATGACCCGATGAGATAAACCAGACCTGTTGGTTTGCTTGGTTTTATTAACTAATTGGTTTGAGAATAAGATAGCAAGAGCGATCTCAGGGCATGGTTGTAAACGCAGGTGTGTAACATAAATGAGATTAGCAGGGTAGAGGAGGGAGCATTTTAGCAAATTAAAATGCATTTGCCCATGACACTTTGTGTGAACTGTATTCAAATAAAAGGACTTTTAAAAAATGCATATACCCACCTGAAGAAAGCAGCTGTCACTCAGCCTTAGTTGATCGGTGCCAAGCAGGAATATAGGCACAGTCCTCAGAGCATCTGAATTTTCAAGAGAAGTCAGAAATCTGGATTCTTTTTTTTTTTTTTATAATTTTATTTTTTATAAACATATATATATATATATTTTTTCCCCCAGGGGTACAGGTCTGTGAATCTCCACGTTTACAAACTTCACAGCATTCACCATAGCACATACCCTACCCAATGTCCAGAAATCTGGATTCTTAAATGAAATCTCACAATTCTATATGTTAGCAACTATTTCAAAAACTTTCCTACTCTGTGAGGGCTAAATTAAACATATCTTTGAGTGGCCAGTGTGAAATCTCTGTCACTTAGAGAGGTGGTGCTGAACCAGTTGCAGCAGGTTGGAAAGTGATTGGGTAAGGAGGAAGTGGAGACCTCTCCTTCAAGAAGTTGGAGAGAAAGGAGAGCAGGAGAGCATGGAAGGTAGGTAGAGTCAGGGGAGAGTGTTCTAGGGTAAGAAGAACTGTTTATAGGCTGGGAGGAAAAGAGTGGAGAAACGAAGTTGAAAACCAAGGTGAAAAAAAGGATAGTTGATAAAATAACGGTCCAGCAGAAGAGAATAAATGTGGCCAGAGATTAAGCTGGAGGAAGGACTCCATTGTTCAAAGTGACTACAAAAGTGGTAAGGGTACAGATGAACTAGAAGGGAGATAGCAATGGATTTCACATCTTGAGGCCTTTATTTCCTTGGCAAGGTGGGTAAGAGAGGGACCGAGAGGAGCAAGGGTTATGAATGGCATCGGGGGACATGGGACACGCCGCTGACAAGGATGAGTGGGAGGTGGCTGCACTTCTGGGACCTGCTGAGGGTGGAAACCCTCCATTTGCACAGCTGGATGGTTTTCTCCAGCAGGGCACGTGAGCCTGGGTGCTGGGATTAGTGGTGAAGGGGGATTAGCACCTGTTACACTGCAGGACCTTGTCGTGTGTCTTATTCTCCTTAACTGACCTATCTCTTTGCTCCTCTCAACAACCCTGCTCATTCAGACTGAACACCTATAAGCAAGTGGCAGCTCTTGGATTCATACCCATGTGTAGCTGGATTGCAAACCCATTGTGTGCCTTGTCTCCACCATACCACAGTATCACGCTGCCTCTCCCTGTGTCCCAGGATGTTCCTGTGGAGGTGAAGACTGGGCCAATGAATTCTTGTTTGGGCATCAGCTGCCATGTTTTACTGGGAAGTCAAGAGTTGGGAGTATGATGACAAAGTAGTTGAAAATTGACCACTGGGAACCCATGGAGAAATAAGTGAGGGCCAGTGGGGATGATGAATTGAGGAGACAGAGGGTCTTAGGGGAAGGGGAAGAGTTGATGAAGCCCAGGAGACAATCAATTAGAGACTGAACTGGGGCAGAAGCAAAGGGATTGGTGAAGAGGGAAATATTCTTGAAAACTTTCAAAAGGGGGTGGAGGTGAGAAAAAGTGGTTGAGGTAAAGATGACTCCAGGGTATCTAGCCTGTACAGTTGGGTGGACAGCCATGCCTTTAACCGAGGCTTTCCACATCAAGTACTGCCTCTCTTGTCTTGCTCTAGACACAAGGGCCAGCACATTCTCACTTCAAAGTCTTTGAAACACTCAGAGCACTCTTTTTACAGAGATGCAGAAGTGGTACATTCTCTTCTTCCAAGTCATAATGTAAACATACTCCTCAGAGGGATCTTTCTTAGCCAATCTTTCTAATGTAGTTCTCTGTTGCTTTATTTTCTCTCTTTTTTTTTTTCAGGACACTTATCAGTACCTGAAATGATTATTTATGCTTTTACCTGTTTTTGTCTGTTTCTACCACTAGAACAGACATTCAAGAGGGATATATGGGATATATGGGCCTTTATCCGAGCTTTGTTTTCCAACACCTGGAACAATGCCTGGCACATAGTTAACTTTCAGAAATACTGAGTAAGAGAAAGGAAAGAAAAGGGATGCCCAGGTGGCTCAGTTGGTAGGCGTCAGCCTTCAGCTCAGGTCATGACCCCAGGGTCCTGGAATTGAGGCCCTCCTCTGACTCCCTGCTCAGCAGGGAGCCTGCTTCTCCCTCTGTGTGCTGTTCTTCCTGCTTGTGCTCTCTCTCTGTTAAATAAATAAAATCTTTTTTTTTTTTTTTTTTTTAAAGGGAAGGGGGAGGAAAGAAGGAAGGGAGGCAGGATGGGGAGCATATTTGGGGAAGGGTACATGTTCAGTGTTGGAAGGTACCTGAGAAACAGCCAGGAGGGGACATGCAGTGGGGAGTTGGGAAGCAGAGTGGGAGCTCAGGAATAGGTTGTTACTGTGCCCGAGAAGGAGATGGGCTCCTGTTGCACACTGGTACAAGTACGTCCTGTCACAGGCTGACTGGCCCTTTAAGGCCAACACTGGGAGTTGACTGGTTTGGGATCCAGTGGGAAGAGGGGTCCTTCTGGGTTTTTTATGCTGAAGTTGGGTCAGAGTTTTTCTCACTTCTCACTTTTCTATTTTCCACCCTTGCTGCTGCCCAGCTTTGGCCATTTTCTATTCTTCTTTCTTGTCATCTGACTCCCAGACCCTGGAGTCTGAATGTAGATTAAATCCGGTCATCCCCTTTATCTCAAAGAATCTCACCCACATCCAACCCACAGAGGTATGAGGACTTAGTTTTACTAAATTAGGAAATACTTCTCCCTTGAGCCTGGCTCCTGCTCCATTTCAGTTGGCCTTGCAGCACTTAGCCTCCTCTGGGCCCTTCAGAAGACCCTGCTGTCCTCCTTTGCAGGGTCTCCAGCTGCTGAGCAGCTCCAGGACATCCTGGGGGAGGAAGATGAGGCTCCAAACCCCACCCTCTTCACAGAGATGGACACCCTACAGCACGACGGAGACCAGATGGAGTGGAAGGAGTCAGCCAGGTGAGGCAGAGCCCCAGGGGAAGGGAGAAGGTGTCTTCCCACTGCAGTCTGCCTGGGGCCCAGGCTGAGCTGAACTCCTGGTGGGAAGGACCACTGACCACTGTCGTCTTGCACCTTGTATCCTGCTGGGGCACTCCCTGAGGCCTAAAGACCTCCATGTCGGCCTTCCTTGGTGTCCAGAACTGGGCTGTCCACTAATAAGCAAACAGATACTTATCACTTTGTCTTTATTCTCAAATTAAAACCCAAGTGGGAAAGTAGAACAGATACCCATGAGGCCATGAGAGAATAATAAAAGGACATATGTACTTTCATATCAAATGGTTCAAACTAAATGCTATAGTTTGAGGGAAAGGAAAAGGGAAAGCCCCAAGGGGGTTGGGGTAGGCAGGTAGGACTTCCTAGAGGAAGAAAAATGTTTGTCATGAAAAATCCAGGTGGGGAGGTCTGGTGGACCTCTGAAGAAAAGAGACTCAGTAGAGTTTGGGGTGGGACAAGCAGAGTGGAGCTCTGGAGGCTCCACTCTGTGGAGGGGTTGGGACAGAGGAAGTGACTGTGTATACAGGGGTAGTAGAAGGAGAAGAGGCAGAAGGCTGTTGGGGAACAACGTGGTGAAGACATGCAGCCAGGGGCGGATTGGAGTAAGGAGTAGTGCTGACCATACCCAGTGCCTGGGATAGGGATGCTTTCTAACTGGACTGGCCAGCAACACCAAATGCTGCTAAGAGTCTAAGGAAAAGGTAGGCTACAGTAGGAGGCAGCAGGAAGGGCTGCTCCTGGGTAGGAGCTTGAGAAAGGCCAAAACGTGGGCCATACCTATGTTTCTTTCTTTCTTTTTTTTTTTTTTATTAGTGTGCCCCCACCCCCAAGAAATTTTTAATTTAAATTTAACTTTATTAAATTAGTATGTATTTCTCAGAGGAATTAAATACTAAGAAATATGTTTTAAGTCAGGTTGGCTTGAACTTTGGAATGCCATAAACCATGGTAATACCTAAAACTTTTCGTTCCCCAAGACCCCTTTGGGGCTGCTATTGCCCCAGTTGAGAATGCCTGTGTCCAGGACTGGCTGGGCCTGGAGGCCACCAGGATGCCCAGATCCTGGCAGCTGCTCCATCCATGGCCTGGGCTCTTCCATCACCCACCAACCTCACTCACCTGGTCAGTTGCTCTGTAGAGTGAGGAAGAGCAGGTTTGGACATCCCCAAGCTGCCTCCTTCAAATCTCTCCTAGAAGAAAGGCCACTGGGTGGATTACCAGATCCCTGCAGGCCTCCAGGAGCAAATGAATTCTAGCCTCACGGGTTGCCTCAATCCCTGTCTGGAAGCCCTGGAACCTTTATTTATGAGCCATTCAGCAAGCCCTTACTATATGCTCAAGAGTTTACAGGCTCATCTTATGCAAGCTGCACAATGACCATGAGGACGTGGGAGCTAGATTATCCCCATTTTATAGATGAGGATACTGAGGTTTAGAGGGGGAAATAGCTTGCAAGGCTCAGAGTGTGCAGGCTGCTGAGTCTGAGTTCTAGACTGGGTCTGTCTGACCCCAGCTTGAGGGCTTATGCACTTTGCCATGTTTCCCCATTTTCTCAGCTAACTTCTCCCCTTCCCCCAACTTCCACGGGTTCTGTTTGGGTTTCCATGGGAATACATGAGTCTAGAGGCAATTTCACTGGGATGGGAGATAAATGGAGATAGCCACAGAGACCAGGGCATCTATTCAGGGCTGAGAAGAGAGGGGAGAACATTTTACATGACCAGAGCCCAGTCTGGGCTATGGCGGCTTCTGAGAAGCTAGTGCTGCTCCTCCCTTTCTTGTCCAAGGTGGGCCGATAGACAGAACATTGAGAGGGGCCTTCTCAGAGACCCCTAAGAAGAGCATTTTCTCTCCGCTAGGCAAGATCTGCATCCAGGACCACCCCTGGCAACAAATGCCAGGGCCAGACCTTCCATGAGGGCCTATCATGCAGGCCCACAGAACCCTTGCTAGGAATGCCTCTGGGCCCTCAGAGACCCGATTGTCTGTCACCATAGACAAAATACTGTTTCTGGTCTGAGCACAGATCCATAGTGCCTTCTGCACTGTAGACCCTGTAATGAAACTGGTAAACTGTAGGAGATGATGTTTGTAGAAGCAAGCTCCTCCTGAAATAGAAAGGAGTCTGATCCTTAACCATCTACAAGCTGTTGGGTTTCCCTGTGAGGTAGGCTTTCTGAGGACAGCATCTGTGGTGATCCTGGAAGGGTCCTCAGTGGACCTCAAACCAACAGTGAGAGGAAAATGATGACTAGGGGCGCCTGGGGTCTCAGTCGGTTAAGCGTTTGCCTTCAGCTCAGGTCAGGAATCGAATCCTGCATCATCGAACTCCTTGCTCAGTGGGGAACCTGCTTCTCCCTCTGCCTGCTGCTCCCCCTGCTTGTGTTCTCTCTCTCTCTCTCTGACAAGTAAATAATTAAAATCTTAAAAAAAAAAAAAAAAGTGATGACTAGAAGTTAAAATGGCTGAACCCAATTCCAGGCAGATGTGAGGGGGAAGCAGCTTGGGGACCAACTTGGGGGCTGGAAACAGTGGGAGGAGAGGGGCTCAGACCTCCCTACCTGGAGCCCCCTTTCTCTACCTAGCCTTCTTTAATCTTTTGTCCAGCCAGCCATATCAGGTTTTTACCTCACTGTTGGAGGTTTGACCAACAAGGCTGTAGAGAGGTCAGAGGAAGGGCTTGACTATTGGCCAACAAGTCCACCTTGGCCTGGACACTTGTGCTGGAGACTCCTCTGAGCCAACTGCAACAGTGGAGGTGCTTGGGGCCAGGCCACACCCCCACAAAAG
The DNA here is from genome assembly GCF_010015895.1 of Lontra canadensis. Classification (NCBI taxonomy): domain Eukaryota; kingdom Metazoa; phylum Chordata; class Mammalia; order Carnivora; family Mustelidae; genus Lontra; species Lontra canadensis. Next base: position 11,003,463 of record NW_022631065.1, read on the forward strand.
AATGGGAAGCATTTCCCTCAGCTGACAGGCTATGAGATCTACTCTGGGAAGCCAGAGGTCTAAGTTTCCAGAATCCAAGAATCTGCAAATCCTAGGGGGTCCTGGCCTCCTTGGGGTAATGGGAGAAAATGATGGTGGTGTGGGGGCTGGATAACCCCTCACACAGACACTCAAGCCCTAGGAGGGTTGTAGGCCTATACCCACATCAAAGGAATGGAGGAGGGGACCCTTTAATAAAAGCACTTAATTTGCTGCAGGAGTGTTTGCTTTATTGAGTTAGGAGATTAACACAGAGTGAAAATCTCAAATCCGCAAGGAATTTTCCCTGGTGGTGCTTTGTTGGGGGTTATTAGTTTGGGTGATGTTTTGAGCCCTTGGAGAAGGAGTCACCCCTGGATGGATTTAAATGGCTTTTTGAGCTCCACTGAATCCTTACCCCTGTGAGCATAATGGGGACTGTGTGTGCAGGCGTCACTTCTGATGTGATCAATGCTGGTAGGTCAGGCTGTTAATAAGATAGATTTTTACTAACTCTGTCTCTTCAGCATTCCCGGGAGGAAAATGAAGCTGGCTGTTGGCTGATCCTGACCTTGCCTGAAGGGAGGGCTGGGTCAGGTGGGTGGGGGCACACAGGCCCTCACTTCCAGCAAACAACTTATCCAGAATGCTGTCCTCTCTCAGGCCCAAGTCGGCCTGGCTGCAAGGACAGCAAGAGAAGAGTGACCTGGGCTATAACCCACCCAAGTATGGAGGGACCTTTGGGGTTACCCAGAGATAGCCAGAGTTTAAAGCCTTCTAGGGGTGCCTGGGTGGTTCAGGTCATGATCCCAGGACCCTGGGGTCCAGCCCCCTGTCAGGCTCTCTGCTCAGCAGGGAGCCTGCTCCACCCCCCCACCCCCCCACCCCCGCCCCGCCACTGCCTGCCTCTCTGCCTACTTGTGATCTCTGTCAAATAAATAAAATAAAATAAAATAAAGCCTTCTAAGAGTTCTGAGAGAAAATTCCAAATCCAAGCTGTCTCTGATCTCAGCTTAGAGCAGACCAAAAAGTGAACTTTGCAGAGGTTCTTTTTTATTTAAATTTAATTTTTTTTCAGTGTTCCAAAATTCATTGTTTATGCACCACACCCAGTGCTCCCTGCAATACGTGCCCTCCTTAATACCCACCACCAGGCTCACCCAACCCCCCATCCCCTCCCCTCCAAAACCCTCAATTTGTTTCTCAGAGTCCACGGTCTCTGAGGACTTCTGGTTTGTCTCCCCCTCCAATTTCCCCCAACTTACTTCTCCTCTCCATCTCCCCATGTCCTCCGTGTTTTCCTTATGTTCCACAAATAAGCGAAACCATATGATACTTCACTCTCTCTGCTTGACTTATTTCACTCAGCATAATCTCCTCCAGTCCTGTCCACGTTGATACAAACGTTAGGTATTCATCCTTTCTGATTGAGGCATAATATTCCATTGTATATATGGACCATATCTTCTTTATCCATTTGTCCATTGAAGGGCATCTTGATTCTTTCCACAGTTTGGTGACTGTGGCCATTTTGCAGAGGTTCTTTTTTTTTTTTTTTTAAGATTTTATTTATTTATTTGACAGAGATCACAAGTAGTCAGAGAGGCAGGCAGAGAGAGAGAGAGGAAGGGAAGCATGCACCCCACTGAGCAGAGATCCCAATGAGGGGCTTGATCCCAGGACCCTGGGATCATGACCCGAGCCGAAGGCAGAGGCTTTAACCCACTGAGCCACCCAGGCACCCCCATTTTGCAGAGGTTCTTACGAGACACCTGTGCTTTAAGGACATTCCTGTGATGACCAGGAAAGGGTGGAAGGAAGGGGCAGGAAAAGTGGGTCAGCTTAGTTGGGTCAAGCCAAATCAGCATATTTTCAAAAGCATCTTCTGTGCGGGGATGCTTGTACACTCCGTGTGTGCTAGAGGGGAGAGTCTGAACTTTGTCTCAGCTTTAAACTGCTCCCACTTACAATCCTGTAGAATGCCTTCCTAGTATCATCTCCCTGCTTAGTCTAGGGCAGAATCCACCCTCAGCCTCTGGCCTCACTACTCCCCCAGGACCACTCTATGGATTAAAAGCAGAGTAGGAAGTTGAGAGCTCTTAGCACAGAAGTCCGCAAACCTCATTCATTCGTTTAAGTATGATTTACAAAGTGTTTACTGTCTGTAAACCTGAGCCAGCTGCTGGAGATCCAAAAATGAGCACAGCAGATGCCATCCTGACTTACTTGGGCTTTCCGTCGAATGGGGCACGAAAGTGGATAAACAGGCATTTGAAGATGGGGTGCTGTGAAAGCACAGTGTGGGGGCACCCAGCCCAGACAGTAGGGCTCAAGGAAGACAAACAGGAGCAAGAGGTGTTCACCCTAAGACCTGAAAGATAGGTCAGAGTGAGCCAGGGGAGGGTATGGAGGGGGAAAGGAGAGGGGCGGGAACTAGGAGAACAGACCCACAGATGAAGGGGCAGAAATGCCCGTGGCTAGGCTGCACAGTGTGGGGTCAGTCATGGAGGGCCGACGCAGGCCGTGTTGTGCAGCTTGAACTTGAGCTCAGTGGGAGCTCGCACTGAGGGGAAGCGGAGCAGGATGGTCTGGGAGAGGCCACTCTGGCTCTGTATAAAAGGAGGCAAGACTGGGCCTGTCAGGAGGCTGGTCCCAGTGAAAGATGGGACCCCGAACCTAGATGTTGGCAGTGGGAACAGAGAGTGGGGGTGGATTTGAGACCGATTTTTTTTTATCAGATAATTTAATATATTTGAGCATGTAATTTAATATATATATCATATATGTATGTGTTAATATGTATATTCCTTTTAAATATACTTTATTTTTTAGAGCAGTTTTAGATTCACAAGAAATGTGGGTGGAAGGTGCAGAGTTCCCATTTTCCCCCAGCCCCTGAATGGGCAGAGCCCTCCCTGTGACGAACACACTCCATGAGAGTGGTCCATTTGTCACCGTTGGTGAGTCTGCATTGCCACACCATCACCCAGAGCCCAGAGTTGACATGAAGGTTCCCTCTTGGTGTTGCACCTACTGTGGGTTTGGACAAATATGTAAGAACGTGTATCCATTATTATTGTATCTTCTGGTTTGTATCTTGTATCTTATGGTTTCACTGCCCTAAACATCTTCTGTGCTCTGTTTATTCATATCCCTCTCTTCCTAATCCCTGGCTGCCACTACTCTTTTTACAGGATTTGAGACCTGTCTTAACAGGGGGGATTTACAGGACTTAGTAACAGGTGGCATACGGGGGACCAGGATAGCCAGGGAGATGCCCAACTTTCCTGCTTGAGCAAGTGGGTAACTTGTGGTAGCAATATAGGAAACCCAGGAGGAAGAGCAAATTCTCATTGCGTTGGGCATTTTGTTTTTTCTGCTGGACGCTGATGATGAGTGCCCCTGGCACATGTTGTGTTTGGGGAAGCTGCAGGTAGAGGTGTCCAGCAGGTCACCAGGTAGCTACGGAGGTCTGGAGCTGAGTGGAGAAGCCTAGATTTGTGCGTGCTCAACATCTAGATGGGACTCAAACCCATAGAAAACGGTAAGGTTGGCCCTGAGATCGTGAAGTGAGAGAGTTCCCAGGGCAGAACCCCCAGGTCACTAACGTTTGTGGGGTGGGCAGAGGGAGTAGAACCCACCGCGGAGACTGAGAAGGAGCCACTAGAGAGGTAGGAGGGGAACAAGAGGAGTGCTGTGCCCTGGAAACCAGGGGCAGGGAGACATTCGAGATGGAAGGAGCAGCCACCAGGGGGAGAGGAACAGAAGAGTATCCATAGGATGGAGAGACAAAAGCAGTCCTCAGGGGTGACATGGGGCAGAGGGTGGAGGAGAGAGTCAGGATGACGAGGGTGGCTTCAGTGGATTGGTTCTTCCAAGATGCTTGTCTGTGAAAGGTGGCAGTGAGCTTGGTCTCCCAAGGGAGGCTTTTGTTCTTTGTGAGCAGGAGTGACCTGAGCATACCGAAGGCTGATGGAAAGGGGCCAGATGAAGGAGAGTGGTGTAAAGATGCGTGAGTGGGAGAGTTGCTGCTGGGTGGAGGGGACAGGGCCCTGAGCCCCCAGCTGGAAGGCCCCACCCCTTCTGTGTGACAGGCCAGAAGGAAGGAGCAGAGGGCAGGGCACCTGCAGCAGAGGCCTGGGGGCTCCTATCAGGGAATTAGAGAGGGCTGGTGATTGCCAGAGCCATCTCTTGTTGGACAAGGCGGGGAGCGGAAGAACAGACTGAGGGAGCTGCTGGTGGCCAGGTGGTCCTGGGGAAGGTGAGCAGCTGCGGGTCTGGGCCCTCCTTTGGCTGCCGTTGAGCCATGCATGGAGATTTGTGTTCCCATGAACGTTTTCAAGGTTATTTGACCTTGACTAGTTGCTGGTCTGAATAGTCACACAGTCTTTATCAAGCCGCTTTCATATCCAGTAGCTGACATGGTGCTTTCCTCTCCCTCCACTAGTCAAACACTGATACCTGACACTTATGCTGGGTAAGCGGGAAAAAGTGATTTTGTACGAATCAGAACTTGGAAGGCAGCCCAGGTAGAAGTAGGCAATGTTCCCCCAGGCCTCCGAGGCCCTGGTTGCCTCCAGTGCTCTCACCTATGAGCAGTGTAAACACAGACCTGGGGCCTGAGCCAGGGTGTGTGTCCCCCAGGGATTTCCTGATCTCGTCTAGTCAGCACAGCTCAGGGTGGGGGCTCCCTGAGGCCTAACACCCCAGGAGGGGCCAGCTTCAGAGTGCTTGCCGACAGGTTGGGGAAGCACCAGCCCGCCCTTGGGGAGGGCCAGGCAATGACACAACGCCATCACCTGGTAGACTCAGGACAGTACGCTAGGGTTAGCTGGCCAGTGGGCCAGGAAGGCTCCCTATGTGAGGAGAGAGGGCTGGAGGATTCCTGGAGGTGGCTTGACTGGCTGGCAGTTCCACAGAGCCCCAAGAGGCTGGTCAACAGGAAGGATAACCTCTCCACAACCAAGGACATCCTTGGGTAACTCCCTCAGTTGCAGTTGTCAAGAGAGGAGAAGGGGAGCCTGGGTGGCTCAGTCAGTTAAGTGTCTTGCCTTGGTCTCAGGTCATTATCCCAGAGTCCTGGGTTCAAGCCCTGTGTCTGGCTCCTTGCTCAGCAGGGAGCCTGCTTCTCCCTCTGCCTGCCCTTCTCTCTCTGACAAATGAATAGATAAAATCTTAAAAAAAAAAAAAGTAGGGGGGAGAAAGCCTACCATCAGACCACCTTGCCTGCCAAGACACTAGTTGATTCACCCACATATACATAAATGTAAATACGTATTTGTCTAAATCCAAATATATATTTTTTTAACTTTTAAATATCTAAATAGCTGTCTGTCTATAATTTTTTATTATGGAAAGTTTCAAACACGAAAAGTAGAGGGAACAGTATAATGAGCCCTCGCCTATCTATTACCCAGCTTCATCAATGATTAATATTGGATCTATCTTCACCCCTTTTTTTAGTTTGCTTTTAGGAATTTTGTTTTGTTGTTTCTCTTTTGCTGTGATGTTTTAAAGAAGATCCTGCATGTTGTAAACATTTTAGTACACAACCTGATGAAATTAGACTTCTTCTGTAAAGACAACGACGATGCCATTATAGCTCCTAACAAAACTGAGAGCCATTCCTTAATACTGTATTTAGTCTACCTTCAAATGTCCCTAATTTTCTCAAAAACATTACTGTTGGTTTTTGCAACTTCAAATCAAAATAAGGTCCACAAACTGATTTTGGTGGTTATGTCTCCTATCTTGTTAGGATCAGAACTGTCCAATTCCAGAGATGCTGAAGGAATAGACCACCCTGAAAAGCCTTTGTCAGGTGTTTGTGCAAAAGGCAGGAGCCTCCCCATGTGATACACCCAGCCTCATGAGCACAGCCTAAGCTCAAGGGAGCTGGCAGGCTCTCTGTAGGATGGCCAAGGGACAGAGAAATGTCCCTGTAAATTTAGGGGTATTGTAGGCTGCAAATAACAGAAGCACACTCAAGCTAACTTACACAAAAAGAGGGAGCATCAGCCGAATATGGGGTGGCCTCACGGTACCTGGGAATGCTCGGTCAGGCATGTCAAGGTCTGGACCCAGGAAGCCAGGCTGTTCTCTTTCTCTGTTTCTGGTCTCTGCCTGTCTCTGAGCAGTGTATTCCCTCTTCTGCCGCTGTCCCTGTCCCTTCCTTTTGTCCCTGTCCTTGGCTATCCCTTAGCTTCTAAGTTTACATCTATTCTACTCAAGGGACCGTCCCACAAAGTGCATCTATTTCTTAGTCCCAATTCCTAATTCTTCAAAGAGCATCTGATTTGCCCAGCTTTGGTTGTCCCAATACTGTGACCCAAATCAGAGTTATGGGGAGCTAGAGGGAGGGCTGGGCATGGCCTAGGGAACCTGTCCCCATGAATGGCAGCAGAGTAGACACCCCAAATATGTCTTTTGCACATCTGTAGTAGCAAAGATATACACTTTATGTAACCTATTCTGTGGCTGCAGTTGTGTTTCTAATGCCAAGCAGAACTTCCAGAAGTCTCCAGACCACCATGAGAATATAGGTGGGAGTTTTGCCAACCTGCCCCCTCTTGGACAAGCACTTCACCGGTCACATCCGGGCTCCGTACTTGGATAACTACTGTCACCACTCCCCGGGATCAGTTCCTGTTGATCCTACCAAATCCAGGGTAGTGGAAAAGTGGAAAGTTTGGACCTTTGGAAAATTTATCTTATCCATACCGCTCTCCTTTCATTCTAAAAGTATTTTAGGGGATGTTGTGTCAGGTTCTACAGGAGAATTGAAATGAGACAGGTATGAATCTGATCTCGAGATGCTTATGATCTAGTGCAGGTGTCAACAAAATTCTTTAAGGGACAGATAATATTTTAGGCTTTCTCTTCATATAGGATCTCTTCTTCCTCTTTTTCTTCTAGTTTTCTTCCTCCTTTCTTACTACCCTTTAAAATTTTAAACACCAGGGGCGCCTGGGAGGCTCAGTCGTTAAGCATCTGCCTTCCTCTCAGGTCATGATCCCAGGGTCCTGGGATCAAGCCCCGCATTGGGCTCCCTGCGCAGCACTAAACTGGACAATGAGAACAGTAGCAGACCTTCCTCAAGGCACTGATTTGAGGATTAAGTGAGATAATACATGTGAAGTTCTTAGTGTAATACCTGGTGCATAGTATGTGCCCAGTAAGCTTTAGCCACTGTGGTTATAATAAGTGCAATGTGATAAATGGCACGGGATGGGGTGGTAGTGAGAGGAAGGAGCAGTCTCTTCAAGCTGGGTCCCTGGGGAGGCTTTGTGTGGATGAAGTGACCTTTGGACAAGGGCCTGAAGAACAGAGGTGGAAGAGATAGTACCCAGGGAGAGAAGGGTGACTTTCCTGAGAGGTGGGGAGGAGGAGACCCTGAGGGGAACTGACAAGCTGGTAAATGACATTCCTTTGGAGGTCATTACAAAAACCTCTGGGACACACAGACAAGTGGTCTTCAGAGAGTTTTGGCTCCAGAAGCCTTTCCCTGAAGGAACCAGGTAGGAATTTGCCAGTTGCTGTGCCTAATGGCATTCACTTAGCTGTGGGCTCCACCTTACTGCTGAATGAAGACATGATATGCAGCAGGACAGACCCCTCACCAAATGCATGACCTTAGGAACAGAGTGCCCACCCCCGTTCCATGCCCACAGCTCCTGGAATGACACACCTCTGCCTCGTTGCTCCCAGCTAACCACTGAGTGTGCTTTCTGAGAACTGATTCTCCAGTAATCCCAAACTGCACTGCATAACCAAAGGCCCTTATAAGAGACCTCTATGCTAGCAAAATGTGAGCCTTTCAAACACAGGGAGTTAGTCAGCCGTGAAAGCATGCGGGGTTCACTCCAGAACAGTCTACAACAGAGGTGCCCACTTGTCTGGTCCCAGTCCCAGACAAATCTCATTTGCAGAGATGGAAGATTCAATTTTCCTGTTAAACATTTGAGTTACTTAGCCTCTGTTCTGATTCTGTATCTCTCTGATGATAATTTGGCTTTCCCCGTGTATCTGCCTAGGAAAGAAAGCAAGGGTTGCAAGATGATGGTAACTAACTCCGTAACTGTTGGAAAGCTCATTGTAAATTTGGGTTTATTCATCGATCCTTGTGAACTTGGTTACCATTAGTCAGTATCCTTGAAACTAATCATCTCTGGGACAATAAAAAGACAAATTTCTGAGTCTGCTCTGGGGTGGATACCCCAAGAGACCTGTGAAGCTTTTCTCCTTCTGGTACCTTCTAAACCTCTGCATTACCATGTTGACCCTTGACCCATGCCTGCCCACTCAGTCTTCCATGCTTTAGTCTTTCAAATTCACTGTCAGGTTTGGTTTGTGAACATATATACCATATGTGCAATTTTAATCAGTCGTAGAAGTAACTTTTTTGTGTTACTTTATATATATATAATATATATGTATATATATATATATATAAATACACGTGATTATCATTATGTAGTAAGAATTTGCCAAATAAATTGTAGGAATGGGCAAAAATTTGCTTAGGAGTTCCTCTTTTGAAAAAGGGGTGCCTCTTTCAAAGACTGAAACTAGGGAATATCTAAAGATATCTCAGACATTTCCAGGAAAATTCTTGATTTGCCCCTGAGAGAATTAACACTGGCCTTTGGTTTCTGCTGGAAAATTCAGGGTGTTAATATGACTCAAAGCAAAGTTAAATAGCTTTGCCAGATGCTGGGGGAAAACTCATATTCATGTTACTTTTAAGAATCTGTTACTCTTAAGAACAAATCTGTTAAACTCACAAAATCTATTACCAGCTGGCCCCAAGCAGCAAGCAAAAACACCATGCCTTGATGCTTTGTAACTGAGACATGGAAGTCAAGTCTTTGGACAATGGGTGATAGGGCAGGGATGGGAGAGGTGCAGAATATAGTCAGTGAGGCCATGGAAGTGGAGAATTACCACAGTGTAGTGTGTTCTTCTTAACTCTTAGGTGAGTGTACATAACTTCATCTAAGCAATAAATTCACACAAATGTAAGTTTTACAACAGATGTTTAGAGGCAACATAACCTTAACATTAAAGACTGCTTTCTATAGGAGATTACTTTTTTAAATCTTTATTTTTTTTATTGAAGTTTTTAGTTTTAGTGTCTCTACACTCCACATGGGGCTTGAACTCACGACCCTGAGATCAAGAGTCACAGGCTTTTCTGACTGAGCCAGCCAGGCACCCCTACATTTTTTTAGTCTTTAAATTTAGGATATTCTTAGAGGAATTTTTGCCAACAAATTAACCAGGACATAATCTAATAATAATGATATGCAAAATAAGTGCAGAAAGAAAGGACCTCCACTCCAATCAAAATGTTTGTCTATATTTTCCAGACTTTTTTCTTTGCTAACTACACCCGATGGCCTGCTCATTATCCTTTTAAAGACTTATGTCTTCCTTTTTAAAAGTATTGATGTCCAGTTCTCAGGCCCCTAAGATTCTGATGTCATTAGTCTGGGGTTCAGCCCTAGGTGTTGGAATTTGTCACAAGCTCCCAAATGACACCAATGCTGCTGAGGTTAAGAGTGACTGATACACTAGCCAGGGCAGGGTGAGTGGGGTTATCATTTAAGTCTCCGTCCGAGGAGAGAGCTAGAATTCAGGTCTTCTGGTTTCCAGCTCTTTCCAGGAGAACCCCCTCCTCTTCTAACAACCTGGTTTAAGTGTTGGAGAGCCTTGGCTGTACCTGGTAGCTTGCCCCCATGACACTCTCTGCCACTCTAGGTATTAACCAAACAGCGGCTTCTCTAATTGTAACTGTGGCCGAGTTCTGAGTCACAGAAAAGGCCTCTGTTCCAGACCCTGTCTGCATGACAGGGAACTGCTTTCTGGGACATGTGACTCTTCACGGTTCTGTTCAGCTCCTCCCCAGCTACAAGAGGGGCACCTGGTGCCCCACCTCCCGCCTGGACAAAATCCCTGTGAGTTCCTTTCCAGCCCAGAGATTTTCTTTCCACTTGACCTGCTTCTCCAACTCTAATTCCCAATTTTTTGAAGCCAACCATGGTATAAAGGTCACTTTGCAATGAGTTGCTTGGGATTACACATTAGCCATTTTATTAGGCGTCTAAGAGTTTTTAAGCCAGGCTCTGATCAGACGCTTTTTAAAGAGCCCATTCCTTTATTCCTTCTGACAAGCGGTTACACATTTTATTATGGAAAATTTAAATTTGAAAGTAGTATGTAGTAGAATGAGCCCCTGCACACCCATCACCCAGGTTCAATGGTTACCAGCTAAGTCATGGCCACTCTATTCCTTGCTTGCCACTCCCCCCACCCTAACACACACACACTGGATCACAGTGACACGAATCCCAGACACACACCATTCCATCTGCAAATGTTTCAGTGTGTGCTTCTAAAAGATAAGGTCTCTTTTCTTCTTTCTTTCCCATTTTTTTTTATTGTGGTAAAATATACTTAACATAACGCTTACCATCTTAGCTATTTTTTAAGCATCCAGTGCAGTGATTTTATTTTACTTTATTTTTTAAAAGATTTTATTTATTTATTTGACAGATAGAGATCATAAGCAGGCAGAGAGAGAGAGAGAGAGAGAGGAGGAAGCAGCCTCCCCGCTGAACAGAGAGCCCGATGCGGGGCTTGATCCCAGGACCCCGGGATCATGACCTGAGCTGAAATCAACAGTTGGACACTTAACCAACTGAGCTACCCAGACACTCCTAATTCTTTATTTTCATGGAATTATCTAGGCAGTGTCTATATTTCTCAGATCATCTCCTATTTTTTAAAAATTATAGTTGGTCCAGAGGTGCCTGGGAAGCTCACATGGCTTATATATATATAAAGTTGTTTCACATACTGCATTTGGGAGATAGGTCTCTGAAGCCATTTCTACTCTCCGGGTTCTTCCTTCTCTATTTTTCCCTCACAGTTGTTATTGCTAAAGAAACGGCATCATTTGTCCTATAGGTTTTGCACCTTCTGGATTGCATATGTCTCTGTGATGGGGTTTAACATCTATATTTATTTTAAAGTGATGGTGGGGTCCAGGCTTGTCTAATTCTAGTCTGCCTTTTTCAGAAGACTGTTTCACAGGTGTCTGTTTCTATCAGGAGGCCGCTCCCACCCACTGATCTTTGTGTGTATCTGTGATGGTCCTAGACTCTGATGGTTATCACTTCGGTTGTTCCCAGTATTAAGCCCCACCACTGTCTCTTTTCTCCAGTCGTTTCCTCCTCCTAGACTTCACCCAACATGATTGGTCAGGACTCACTACCCTCAAGCAGGAGGGAGTGAGCATTTAATGACAGTAAGGGGACACTGGTGAGAAAGCAGTGATCTCTGTCCTCAAGAAGCTTGATGTCTATTTGGGGAAGCAGGTGTATATCCAAATAACCAGGAAACATGATTGACTACAATTAATTGTTTATTTTAGCATCTGAGCCCCAGAAGTCAGGAACTTTACCCATAACAGTCTATAGCAGAGTTGCCTAGATCCCACTCAGGTATTCTATTTATTTGACAGAGAGATAGCAGAAGAAGGGGGAGTGGCAGGCAGAAGGAGAGGGAGAAATAGGCTCCCTGCTTAGCAGGGACCCTGATGAGGGCTTGATCCCAGAACCCTGGGATCTTGACCTGAGCCCCTGAGATCTTGACCTGAGCTGAAGGCAGACACTTAACCGACTGAGCCGCCTAGATGCCCCCGCCCACCCACTCAGGTATTCTGGTGTAAATTGGTCTAGGATAGACCTAGACATCAAGGTTTTAAAATCTGAGATATTTTTCTGTGCAACTCAGTTTAAGAATCATTATCCTAGGATAGGGGTTCTTAAAGTGTGGTCCCTAGATCATAGCATCAGCATCATCTAGGAACTTGTTAGAAATGTCTATATTCTTGGTGCTCCTTCTCCTCTGCCTGAGACCTATGAAATCAGAAACTCTATTTTCCCAAGCCTTCCAGGGATACTGATGTGTACTTCAGTTTGAGAACCCTGTCCTCAGTGTACTGTTGGAGAAATAAACAGGATGACTGGGAGAGATTTGAGAGGAAGTGGCCTTCTTGCTGGGCAGTAGAAAATGAAGGAGTCAGGGGCACCTAGGCTCAGTGGATTGAGCCTCTGCTTTCAACTCAGGTCATGATCTCAGGGTCCTGGGATCAAGCCCCACAACGGGCTCTCTGCTCAGCGGGGAGCCTGCTTCCCCCTCTCTTTCCGCCGGCCTCCCCCTCTCTTTCCGCCGGCCTCTCTGCCTACTTGTGATCTCTCTTTCTGTCAAGTAATAAATAAAATCTTACAAAAAAAAAAAAAAAGAAAGAAAATGAAGGGTACCAATCTGGAAAACAGAGAGGAAAGAGGACATCTCACCATATAGATCCGTGACTCTCAAAAGCTAGGAGCTTGTTAGAAATGCAGAATCTGGGACCCCACCCAAGACCTGGTGAATCAGAATCTGTATTTTAACAATATCTCTATGTGATTTTTTTTTTGTACATTAAAATTTGAGGGAGGCACCATGGTATAGTGTGTATATTCCAATCGTATAAATCAAAGATACAGGGAGAAAAAATGGCCATGCTAGGGAGGAGACTCTGAAGATATGGTCTGCTCTTTCAGCTGGTGTTCTCAAAGCCATGTTTCCTCTTGTATAGGAGAGTGAGACCCACGCGCACAGAGCTGCTTATCTGCATCGGGACCCCAGACAAGTCCAGCCATCCCTGAGTGACACAGATCTGTATGATTCAAGAGCAAGGGCTCCTCAACCCTCAGGGCACAGTCACATAAACTGGGAGCTTTCAGGGTCAGGCCACCCTCCAGAAGGGGTGACCATCCAGGCATCTGTATTTTACAAAATCTCCCCGGGCAATTCTAATTAGCAGCCAAAGTTGAAAACCATTGCTACACATCTTGGGTCCTCCATGTTCCCATGTTCCACTCAAGGTAAAAGTGAGCTCAATGTCTAGTAGTCTCCATTAAAAACACAAAGTTAAGTTTCAGGGCACTGGCTCACTGTTACAACATCTGGATTCCCAAAATAGTTGCAAAAAGGACCTGGAGAGCTGTTCCTAGTAAAGTTGTTGAGTGTCCTGGGATTCTTCGAAATCAAGTTCTTCAGGGATGCTGGTAGTAGGAGACTAGATCTGATATTGCCCTGAACTTGGAAATAGATAACTTTGCTTTTCTGCAAACTGTGTTCCGACTGTGTTGTGGGGACCCAATACAGTACAAATATTTGAAGTTCTGAGAGGAAGAGAGAACTGATTGTCCTTGCTGTCTGGAGATAATAGAGGATATTTCAAAGAGAAGGTATGCTCTCACCCACTCTTTCTGGGTGGAGTTGGATTTGTATAGGCAGAAAACTGAAGAACGGATGTCATGGCCGAGAGCTGCCAGAGAAAGTTCACCGAGAAATTTTGTGAGACAGGGTAGAGAACCGTCAATGCAAGCGGCCCGGTGTACTGGGATACATCACACCTTTTGGTGGATAGGGCAAGACTATAGAGTAGCAAAGGGTCTTCAGTGACAAGGTGACAGTATAATTTATCTTGCATATTTTAGAGAAAAAACAGGGCAATGTGATTGCTTGCATGGGAGAAAGACTCAGGGAGAGGGCAGGCATTTTCTCAATCAAAACATTTGGATGTGTCCTTTGATCTCTTCCTTACCAACTCTTATATTAATACCACTTTCAGAAAAACATTGTATTGACATCACACAGTCTTGGATTTACCATAATTTAGCTGATGTTTCCCCAAACAGATTTTTCCCATTTAAAAAAGTCAGCTACGCTTTGGTAAATCTTTTTTTTTTAAATATTTTATTTATTTAATTGACAGACAGAGATCACATAGTAGGCAGAGAGAGGGGGTGAAGCAGGCTCCCTGCTGAGCAGAGAGCCCGATGCGGGACTCAGTCCCGGACCCTGGGATCATGACCCGAGCCGAAGGCAGCGGCTTAACCCACTGAGCCATCCAGGTGCCCCTGCTCTGGTAAGTCTTGAGACAAGTGTAGGCATGGTCTCCGCTCCAGCCCGCATGTTATAGGTCTTCACCTCCCAAGCCTCTTTTAATCCCACTTCCCATTCTGTGTCCATTCAAGCCCCTAAGGCTGTGCCAGGCCCCTGGTTAACTGTCACAAATAAATGTAAGTTAGGCATTTACACGGCAGAGTACTCACACAGTCGTGTAAAGAGGAATTCTGACAAAGGAAAAAATGTCCAACCTCACTAGTAATCAGAAGAATGCAAACGTGATGTAAATTTTTCAATTAACTGAATGAACAAAAGTGAAAAAGAATGACAATACCAGGGTTTGAGAGACTTCAGGGTAATGTGAGATTGTGCATTGGTGGAAGTGTAAATTCGCAGAAGCTTTCTGGAGGACAGTTTGGCAATGTATATCATTCACTTAAAAGTGTACAGACACAGCAATCCACCTCTGAGAGCTTATCCTAAGGAAATTATTGAACAGGGCCAGGGATATTCAAGCCAGCCCTATTTATAATAAAGAATAATTAGGGGGCACCTGGGTGGCTCAGTAAATCAAGCATCTGCCTTCTGCTGAGGTCATGATCTCAGGATCATGGGATTGAGCCCTGCATCGGGCTCCCTCTCAGCGGGGAGACTGCTTCTCCCTCTTTTCTGCCCCTCCCCCTGTTCAGACTTGCCCTCTCTCTCTTTCTCTCTTTCTCTTTCAAATGAATAAATCAAATCTGTAAGAAAAAAATTAGAAATAACCTAAATGTCCACCAAGTGAGGGTTATTCATATCAATTGTGGTCCATTTATGCAACAAAATAAATGCTAAAGAGCCTTTAAAAAGATATAAATACTTATAGACACTTGTAGACATGAAAGAATGTCCAATAGGTATTATGTCCTTATGGTGCCATTAATGTAAAATTGTGTGTGTGCATATGTACACATGTGTACTGATGCCCACAGACCTATAATGATAGTTGTGGAGGTGCACCTGGGTGGCTCAGTCAGTGAAGTGTCAGGCTCTTGATTTCGGGTCAGGTCATGATTTCAGGGTCCTGGGATGGGGCCCCATTTCAGCCTCCACGCTGGGCATAGAGCCTGCTTAAGGGTCTCTGTCCCTCTCCCCTCCCCCCTCTACCCCTACTCACCTTGCATGCACTCTCTCTCTCTCTCTCTCTCTCAAAAAATAAATATAATAATAATGATAATCCTCGAAATATCAACCATGGTGTCCTCTGGTTGCAAGATCTTTGCAAGCCTCTGCTTTCTTATATTTCATTGTTTCTAAAATTACAAAAGCAATGTTCTTTATTTTTACCTTAATAACTAACACTAACAGAATGTGCTTTTTGTCCTGGACTCTGCTCTGTTGCATACTATTATTATTCCTGAAGAAAACAAAATGATAAAGCCCACAGCTAATAAATGATGGAGCTGGGACTCACACAACCTGGTTGTCAGGCTGCCCTGTTGCTACCGTAATTAAACCCAAACAGAGTGAGAGTCTCTTAACCCCTCTCCCACCAGCAAACCCACTCCTCTCCCCAGACTCATTGTTGACCATTTGACAGCCTTCTAAAGCTTCTACCAGGCACTTTTAGACACATGTGGCCAAACACAAGGATGTGTGTGTTTCTTTTTTTATAAAATGGGATGGTAGTGTCTGTCCTGTCAGTATGCATCGTTCACTCTCATACTCTTTACCTCTGAGAGATGTTGTGCAGCACGCATGTGGGGAATCACTGTGACCATGTTTCTAGTTCTTCACCTTTATGAACAAAGCTGCAGTGAATATCCTTGTATACATTTTACTGTATGCAGATGTGTCATGATATTTCTGTGATAATTTCCTAGAAATGGAATCACTGCCACAAAAGACATGCCCGCTAAATGTTGACAGCAACTGCCCGGTTCCCCACACCAAGACTATGCCATTCCACTGTACATATACTCACACAGCATATGCATACACGCATGCACTGTGTATGTACACCCACTAATCTCACGCCCACATCCCCCATGTTTTCACCTACAGCGGAAGCGACCAGTCTTTTTCATTTTCACCAATATGAGAAATGAAGAATGTCATTCCATTTGCAATAATTTAAATGTCCTTGATTCCTAGTAAAGTTAAAGGTCTTTTGGCCATTTTCCTTTCTTTCCAGAATTGTTCACTTGTCAGTTGGGTAATTTGAATTTTTCTTATTGATGTGAAGGAGTTGTGTGATATTATAAATATCAATTTTTGATGCCCTGTGTATTGTAAATATTTTCCCATGGTGTTGCATTTCTTGGAACTTTGTCTTATTTTGTCATACAGAAGTTTTAGTTTAGTTTATTTTCATGTAACAAAAGCTGCCTGTTTTTTTCTCCCTTGTGGTTTTACATCTTGTTTAGGAATTCTTTCTATAGAACCAAGACTATGAGAAGACTCTCCTATATCCTCTTCTAGTATATTTTCATTGTTGTTTATACATTTTAAATTATTTAATTGTGGGAAAATATATATAAAATGGATTTTAACATTTCAACCACTGTTAAGTGTATGGTTCAGTGACCTTAGATATATTCACCTAAGGTGATGATGGAGTGACTGTCTCCACCATTCATCTCCAGAAGTTTTTCATCTTGCAAAACTGAAACTCTCTATCCTTCAGACAGTAAGCCCCACTCCCCATTCCCCGCAGCCCCTAGAAGCCACCATTCTACTTCCTGTCTCTGTGAATTTTGTTGCTCGGGGTCTCCACGTAAGTGGACTCATGCCGTGTTCGTCTTCTGCGCCTGGCTTCCATGTAGTATGAAGTCTTCAAGATTCATCCATGTTATAGCATGTGCTAGAGTTTCTTCTCTTTTTAAGAACCAGGAATAGTCCATCGTAGATTTAACTTTATGTTCAGACTTTAATCCATAAGAAAATTTAATATTGTGTTTGGTTAGAAGTAAGTGACAGGTAAGGTTTTTTTTAATTTTTAAGTTGGTCATCTTTTAAACAACTCCTCTATCAAAACCCAAATTCCCGGGGCGCCTGGGTGGCTCAGTGGGTTAAAGCCTCTGCCTTCGGCTCAGGTCATGATCCCAGTGTCCTGGGATCGAGCCCCACATCGGGCTCTCTGCTCCGTGGGGAGCCTGCTTCCTCCTCTCTCTCTCTGCCTGCCTCTCTCTGCCTACTTGTGATCTCTGTCTGTCAAATGAATAAATAAAATCTTTAAAAAAAAAAAAAAATTCCCATGAGGGCCCAGGTCTGCCTGTAGGCTGTTGTTCATTGATCGCTTTGTCTATATCTAGACAGGAATCACACTCCAGCTTTTAGGCGAGTTTCTCTGTCTCCTAACAGCATGGCCATGCCGATTCTTTTTTTAAGACTTTCCCTAACCATTTTCAGGCATGTACTTTTTCAGAAGAACTTCAGAATTAGTCACATGGTCCAAAAATACTCTTTTGGGGTTTTGATTGGAATAGCTTGAAGCTACCCACTAACTTGGGGTTGGCGTCTTGCAAAGGAGCCTGCCAGCCGTGAGCTCCTGGCACCTCTCCAGGCCTTCTGCTTCTGTCCTCTGCCGGGCTGTCCAGGCCTCCACTCAGCAACCCTACCCAGCCTCTGATTCTGTCCTCTAGAAAGAACAAATTCCTGTGCATCCTTGGTTTAATTTCTTTCCTTCCCCAGATGATCTATAGATTTTAATAAGAACTTTGAGAACCAAAACCCGGAGTGGGTGTGTAGAATATCCAGGCCCTGCAGTAGAAGCCGTGGGGAAAAACGTTTTTGTCAGGAATGCTTTCTCTGCTCCCTGCAAACCACACCCCATAAGGCAGATGCTGAACACATGTGTCACCCACCCTGGCTGGGTAGCCAGGTTCCCACTGATACTTTTTTTTAAAAACAGCTTTATTATTATAGGTTATCGTCAACTTCCCTCATTTTAAATGTACAATTAAATGATTCTTAGTGAATGTACAGAGTTGTGCAACCATTACCAAGTCCAGTTTGGGAACATTTCTGCCACCCCCAAAAAAGACCCTTCATGCCCATTTATGGTCCTGCTCTGGAATGTCACTTTACCCTGAGTGTGACAGCATCAGGAGAAGTGGCGGGGTGGGGTAGAGAGGGGGTAGTGAGAAGGTTCCCAAGGTCCTCTGCCTGGGAGTCTAGCAGCAGTGTCCCAACAACAGGCAGGATATGCATGTGACTTGCCAGCCCACACCCTTTTACCCCCAGGAGACCCGCTGGGGGTTGCTTCTGAGGACAGTGGCCATGCTGAGCCCCATCCTAACCCCTTCCAGGTGGATAAAGTTTGAAGAAAAGGTAGAGGAAGGAGGCGAACGCTGGAGCAAGCCGCACGTGTCCACACTGTCGCTGCACAGCCTCTTCGAGCTGCGGACCTGCTTGCAGACGGGGACGGTCCTGCTGGATCTGGACAGCGGCTCCTTACCACAGATCATAGGTGAGGCAGGGACAGGCTGGGGCCCCAGAAAGCCATGGCAGCCTCGTGCCCATGCCAGGTCTGTGTGACACCTGCCCAGTTCTGCAGAGACCAGGCTCCGGGTCTGACGCTCCCAGCACAGCAGCGCAGTGGCTCCAGGTCTGGGTCCCGTGTACAGCTCCAGCAGGGAAAATGCCATCCTCTGAAATGCCATCCTGCAAGGGAGCAAAAGAGAGAGGGGCTTCCTAGCATTATCAGAGATACCTATGGCCATGGCAACCTGTCTCTTGTCAGAGTAAATGGATCATCATTCATCTTCAGGGAATTAACTCTCATTTAGTGGAGCAGTGAAGGGAGACAATAAGGCTGGCCTTATTGTCCCTAAAATGTTTTGCGAATTTTGTTCCACCCAAATTTGCCACAAGTGTTTTGCCCCAAATGCTTTTCTAAAAGGACTTCATGTTAGCACTAAACCATTGAACGCAGAACTTCTGTGCTTCTTAGAGTACTTCATTGACTTTTCACCATAGCATTGATAGAGCATAGAATTGTACACACACACAGATGCACACACGTGCATGTACCCAAAGTCCTGTGACTTGCCCACGTTTCCATGGTTTGTGGCAAAGCTGGGACTATTTCCACAGCTCCAGTCTCCTTTAGTCACTTTTAACCCACTGATAACAGATGAAACTTAAGACCCCCACACACCTGGTCCTTCTGTCCTACATGGATGAGGTGTGTCTGTTCCCCACTTAGATGACGTCATTGAGAAGCAAATCGAGGATGGCCTCCTGCGGCCCGAGCTCCGGGAGAGGGTCAGCTATGTCCTCCTGAGGAAACACCGTCACCAAACCAAGAAGCCCATCCACCGCTCCTTGGTCGATATTGGAAAGTCTGTCTCCTCCACCACCAGTGAGTCGGGCCATATGCTCGTGGGCGATGGGCATGTAGGGGCTGGTGTCAAGTCCCAGGGGAGGAGTGAGCCCACCTTGGTGACTGGAGAGTCTTGGCAACGTGGAGGCTTCTGGACTTCATGATCCCGGAGAAATTCTGCGGTCCTGGGGATCCCTCAGCCTCCTTCTCTGGCAGGCCCATCCCTACCCCAAGGTTGTCCCCACCGGCAGAACAGAGCTAGTCCTAGGAAGAGAGCTGGTTCTCAGCCTGGGCTGCACATGGCAATCACCTGGGGGTGTGAAATCCGTCCCGGTGCCTCAGCCTCACCCTGAGAGCTGGATTCAGGTGGTCTGGGGTATGGCCTGGGAATAGGGAGTTCACAGAGCTCCCCAGGAGATTCTCTTGTATGGTTGGGATTGCAAAATGCTGGTAGAGATGGCCTGTGTGTAGAAAGAGCTTGAAAGCCTCCCACTGAACCCCCAGTAAGAGCCAAGAGCCTTGGCAGAAAATGAAGCACATCAAGGCAGTAGAACTTTCTGGGTTCATCTCAAGTGGACCAGGGCTTGTAAATCTGGCAGCGGTGTCACTGTGATTGGCCAAGCCTGGGGCCGTTAGGGCCCACATGTCTCCAGCCTGCAACATGCCTCCTGCACATGTCTCCAGCCTGCAACCCTCCACTCTTGATACTATACTCGAGATGCCCAGACAGCAGCCTTGCCGAACCTGCTGGAACAAAGTCGATGAGGTTGCTGAAGAAGGGACCTTGAGGAACCTCTTTAGATGAATGGTTTTAAAACAGGAAGTGTTTAGCCTATGCTAATAACAGCAGGTGTGGAGTCAGCATTTAGCGTGTCCCAGGCACAGTTCTGAGTGTTCCACATGTGTTAACTCACGTCTTCTCCACAGTAACCCCGTGGCTAGCTACTGTTCCTATCATCCCCATTTTACAGAGGAGGAGCCTGAGACACTGAGAGGTTAAGTTACTTACCTAAGGTCACACAGCTAGTAAGTGGTGAAGTTGGGGCTGAACCCAACAGTCTACAACACCTGCTGCCTATTTAACAATTGTGTATCAATCTCACTCTCAAGAGTATGAGTATTTTCTCTGTAATCTTGTTCGGACTATTAACTTCAAAAGAGAAACAACCAACATAGGCCTTCGTCCTGAAAGGGGAAGAGATGTGTCTTAAGGCCCAGTTTTGCTTAGGAGGAATGACTGGAAATGTCAGCCATACTGACAGCCAGGCTGTTGACGCCAGACCCCTCTTGTGCCTCCTCTCAGGTCGCAGCCCAGCCCGGAGCCCAGCGGCTGGCCCAAGCCTCCACCGCTCCACCGAGGACCTGAGGATACGACAAAGTGGCAGTTACGGCCGGCTGTGTGAGTGTGTGCTCGGCTGCCGTGCGAGCAGAGCCAGCTTCCATAGGCTTTCAGTGGGGAGGACCTGTCCAGAATTCTCAGGACAGGCATCGGGAGAAATTTAACCTTCACCCCCAAACCTGGGCTGTCCTTGGGGCCTAACTTGCTACCCTAAGTGTCTAGGTAATTGCTCTGACAGGTACAGCTCTAAATCATGTGCTGACATGATCAGCACCTAGTCCTATGGTTCTAGGCGCTTTTGTCTTAGTCTGTAACTTTGTTCCCACCATCAGCCCTGTTTTTGATAAGAAAAGGTCCTTGACATGGAATTAGAAACAGGCCAGGGACTTTTCCCTGCCCCCACTGGATGACAGCCTTCTGCACCGTGACCATGGGCCACGGGCAGTCATGGCACCCCGTAGCCTGGGCTGAGTAAGGATGCTTGTGAGCTGTGAGCTCACAGGGCCCTTCAGGCAGCTCATCAGGGGGCACACAGCTGAGCTGTGAAGCAAAGAAAAGAGAACCTGCAAAACAGAAAGAAAAAGGAGTGGGAAGAGTATGTTCCTTTAAGTACTTTTACTAAAAGGCCAAGATATGAACAAGTTATGTCAGCTGTGCCATGACCAGGCCCAAGGAGTGATTTGGAGGGCAGTGTGGGCGCTGGCCAAGGGCTCAGCTATAGTCTTTTCTCTCTGCTCTTGGTGACCCCAGGTCCCCATCCTTCTGGGCCTTGGTTATTACACAGAGGGACGCCAGGAGGCAGCCAGCAGTGAATGGCTTTGGGCGAGTCTTCCTCCCAGTTGTTCCCTGTGTCTGAGGACCCCCTTGTGCCCAACACTGTGGTGAAGGAGGCCTGGAGGGAAGTTCTGTGTGCACACCATCCCTCCCTGGGCTGGCCCCTTGAAGGCTCAAAGAGGAGACACGCCTGAGTATTGGAGAATAAATGGGGTTTTCCAGGAGCACGCATTGCGATGTGGTGGGGGCGAGAGGGGAGAAGGGTGTTCCAAACAAAGGAAACAAACAGCAGAAGGAAGGTGCTGTGTAGGAGGCGGTTCACTTCGTGAGGAGGGCAGGGCCTGAGGGCAAGAAGGTCAAACCGAAGAGGGACCACATGCCCTACAAAAGGACCCTACAAAAGGAGCCTCTCTTGTGAAGGTAATGGGGACCTCTTAGAAGCTTTAAATGGAGGCACACCCCATGACCAGATTCTTTTTTTTTTTTTTTAAGATTTTATTTATTTATTTGACAGGCAGAGATCACAAGTAGGGGGAGAAGCAGGCAGAGAGAGAGGAGAAAACAGGCTCCCTGTTGAGCAAAGAGCCCAATGTGGGGCTCAATCCCAGGACCCTGGGATCATGACCGAAGCTGAAGGCAAAGGCTTAATCCACTGAGCCACCCAGGTGCCCCCCATGACCAGATTCTTTTTTTTTTTAAAGATTTTATTTATTTATTTGACAGAGAGAGAGAGAGAGAGATCACAAGTAGGCAGAGAGGCAGGCAGAGAGAGGAGGGAGAAGCAGGCTCTTTGCTGAGCAGAGAGCCCGATGCGGGGCTCGATCCCAGGACCCCGAGACCATGACCTGAGCCGAAGGCAGAGGCTTAACCCACTGAGCCACCCAGGCGCCCCATGACCAGATTCTTATTTGAGAAAGAATAGACTAGAAAGGGACCAGATTGGAAGTGAGAGACTGTCAGAAGAAGAGTGGAGAGGAGAGGCTCAAGGTGGGATGCGAGGACCAGAAGAAGCAGGAGGTGAGGAAGTGGGGGAGGCAAGGCAGGCCCCTAGGCTGGTGGATGGGAGGGAGGGAGGGACACTGAACAGAAGAAGGTGTGGAATGGGCGTCATCTGGTGGAAGTCCGTGAGTTCCGTTTCCCGGGGTGTTGAGCTTAAGGGCCAGCTGGGGCTACCCAGGGGATTGTGGGGCTCAGGAGAGAGGTGTGGGAGGAGACCCAGTCTGGGCATCCTCAGCCCAGGGTGGGCGTGGAGCAACGGGAGTGGACACGATGGAACAAGGATGCCGGGGTATAGCCTCTGCAGGGAGTGAAGGCAAAGCAAGGCCCCAAGCCCAGCAGGAGAGGATCCTGGATACAAATAAGAAGGGACCCAAGAGCGGACAGAGTTCTGGAAGCCCCGGGATGCCACAGGCCACAGAAAGCCAAGAAATAACAGGCCTGAGAGTGCCCCTTGGATGTGGCTGCTGCTGAAAGATGAGAGCTGACTTTCTCCTGCCTGGATGGGGGAAGGAACCACTGGGCAGTTCAGATAATTTGCCATCACTGTTCTTCCTACAGAGAGCCCCACCCTCTTTCCCCCTGCCAGCCAAATCCCCGAGCACCTCTCCACACTCACATGGGTCATGGAGGACAGAGGTGAAAGTGGTCTTCTCTCCAACAAGTCTAAGTTTGGTGGCACCTGGAGTTTCACCTGATAGTGTGTCTGTGTCCCCTCCCCTCCTTCGGGGCCTGGCACAGAGCAGACATCTCCATCTCTGCTCCAAGAGAGGGGGTGGAGGGGCAGGGAGCAGAGTGCAGCAGACTGAGGAGTGAGGAGGAAAAAGGAGAACCTGCAGTAGAAGGGAAGAAAGAGAAGAAAAAGGAGCAGAGGCTAGCTCCAGGGGACTGAGGGGTGAGGGAAGAGTGGGTCTTGCTTTGGTTGTGAAGCTGGGGGAAGCATGTATAGGGACCAAGAGAAAAGGACCTGCAAGAGCCTGACTTCCCCCTTTTCCTTCTCTCCTAGGTCACACCCAGAGCAGAAGCATGAATGATATTTCTCATACCCCAAACACAGACCAGGTAGTAAAGACCCTGCTCTTGGCTGCTGTGAAAGTGCTGGGCAGGGAAGCCCTATGGGCAGAACTCCACTCCCATGAAGGAGTAGGAGTCCCCAGGAAGCACCTGGGTGGGGGCTCTGGGCTGCCTTGGTGACTGGCCAGCCCATCAGTCAGGTACCGACCAAACCCTATATACCAGGCACTAGGGGGAGTGGAGGACAGAGAAGCATGATCAGGTGAGGGCCCAGCCATCCCTGAGCTGGGGATTTGTTGGACAGAGGCCAGCACACACAGTCTTACCTCCTTCAAGCCCCTGAGCACCTTTAAGGATGGAGTGGAAATTTGGGCTGGCAGAGAAAAGCAGTGAGGCCTCCCCGTGGAGACAACAGGGCCAGTGCCCACTGGTGGGTCTTCTCCTAGGCTGGGGGAAGATAACTTCCATTCTTGTCTCCCACCAGCTTGCCTAAAACCCCCATGAGCAGATCAGAATCCTACAAACATGTTGAGTCCAAGTTCTAAGCCCCACAGCCCAGGTACCCTGTGACTATGCCCCTGGGGAAGCCTGGTGGGAGCCCCCTTCCACTGCAACCCCCACACATCTTGAAGGCAGCAGGATCAGGGTCCCCTTGCCTGTGCCCCAGGAAGAGGAAGAAAGGTGTTGAAGGAAACGTGAAATTTGGTGAGAATCCCTCAGGAGCTTGAGTGGCCTGCAGACCTTCAAGGCACCCCAAGTTTGGTGGAAGGCAAAACAAAGTCCCTTGTGTCAGAGTCCCGAGGGCCCTTTGGTGGCTAAAGTAATAGGAAGAGCAGCATAAGTTAACATTTAAGGTCCACACACTGCACGCACTAGCCCGTGCCGAGATGTTGTGTGCGTTGTGAAGCTGCTCTTATCATCTCCACTCTACTGGTGAGGACCCTGAGGCTTAAAACAGTTAAATAATGTGCCCAAGTCCATGCCCTGAAAAGTTAACAGAACCGTGATTTGACCCAGGCAATCTGATTCTAGAGCCCTTACTTTGGGAGCAGCTTAAGAAGGAATATTCTGGAATATTATTTAGAGGGGAAAACTACTTTACCACAGTCATGCATGCAGATGGTGAAGCCATGATGAGAAAACATTGCCTGGTCAAAGTCTTTCAGAGACGACTTAAAGACTGTCCCTGGGACATTTTCATTGTACATAGGACTCAGGAGGAGTCCATGTTTTAACCCTAGGAATGAAGCCAGACATGTAGAGAGTGGAAATGAGTTTGGGACGAGGACCTGTCTCCAGTACCTCTTATATTGGATCCCACTCCTTCTGCCTATTTGACCTTCCTCCCATGAACAGACACTAGTCCCTAGCATGTCAATGGTCTTAGCTGGAAAGTTTCAGGAGCTATAAGTTTTCTTGGGAGTTCCCCTGGGGGAGTCTTAGGGCCATGGAGGTCTCCCTCAGACTTGGAGGTGGGGTCCAGGGGCTCCTGTCAGCCAGGAAGCTGATGGCAAAGCATGTCTGCCCTGTTCATCAGAATGGGCCTCATCCTTCCCACAGCCACCCAAGATGAAGGCAGACAGGGAGGGCTGTGTGCCCAGCATGGAAGAGCCAGCTGCCATCTACTTGGGCCTCAGAGGGCTTGGGGATGAGGCCTGATGTCCAGCAACCCTGAGTCTCTTGTCTGACCCCTCGGCTCACACTTTAGTTGAACAAAGTTCCCACCCATCAAGGAATGTCTTAGGGGTCAAGTCATTGCCTGTTCCTTCCCGCCTCCTAAGGCTTGTTTGGTCCTGGGGTTAACCAATTGTGAATCTCCTCATTTGCAGAATAGGGCAAAATATTTGGTTATTTCACTCTCGTAGAAATGCTTGGAGAATTTGTTAAAGTCAGACCTTCACAGCAATCTGAAGGGGGTTGAGGGACCGAGAGCTGAAACCACTGATGAGAGTATCCATGGGCATCTTGTTTCCCCCTCCCTGACCAGCGGAAAAACAAATTCATGAAGAAGATCCCCAAGGACTCAGAAGCCTCCAACGTGCTTGTGGGCGAGGTGGACTTCCTGGACCAGCCGTTCATTGCCTTCGTGCGCCTTATCCAGTCAGCCATGCTGGGAGGAGTGACCGAGGTGCCTGTCCCCACCAGGTGAGGGTCACTGAAATCTGACCCCCACATCCACCAGAGGGAAGCCAGCTGTCCATGCAGTTGGCACAAAGTACTGTTGGAGGCACCCCTAGAACACAGAAGGAAAATCAGGCAATTGCTGGGGAGGGAAATCTTCTGACTAGGGAAGAGTTTTAGACTTTATTTAAAATAATCATAAAAAGAAGGAGCTGAGACAGACACCTTTGGCTGGGCTTGGGCAGCAAGACCATGGGGAGGATGTGCAAGGGGGAGCTGGTAGAAGTGAAGAAAAGATGTCTTTGCAGAGCAAATATGGGATTTAAAGGAGGGAAGGGACAAGTGTGTGGTCAGTTCATGAGCAGGGAATGAATAATGTCCAGGGCCAGAGAATCCCTCTCTTCACCTGTTTCTATTTTTCCTTCTCGCTTTCTTCCACCTCCTCCCGCTTCATCTTTGCAGATTTCTGTTCATACTGCTCGGACCTTCTGGGAGAGCAAAATCCTACAATGAAATTGGCCGTGCCATTGCAACCCTTATGGTAGACGATGTAAGTGGTAACGAGAAGCGCATGCTGCTGACTGTCACGGCTCCTGCGTCAGGCACAGGGCCTCCATTCTTGCTTACCCCACAGGCACATTGGAGCACTCCTGTGTGCCAGGTTGTGTGGGACGCTGAGGGCTATGAGAGTCAGGGGGCAGTCACTGCCCTTTAGGAGCACCAGTCAAGTGGGAGAGACAGACCTGTAATTCTGAAGGGAACCACATGCTAACTGTCTCGGTAGCCAGGTGAGGCTTCCTGCAGGAGAGGACTTTATGCAAAGGATGAGCAGGAGTTAGGTTGACCCTGCACAAGCCTCAGAGGCAGGCATTCCAGATAAAGGGAACAGGAGCCAAAGCTTGGAAATGGAGAAGCTGGTTAAAAGTGGTTCAACTTAGGCTCAGTGTAAGGTCTTCAAGAGCAGGAGATGATCCGGAGATGACATGGAGCCTGGAGGCACAGCTTAGAGCTCTCTCTGTCCCAGGAGTGATGGGGAACCTAGAAGACATTCAACATAGGCGTGAGCTCTACCTCAGAAAGAACACTCTGGAGACAGCCTGGAAAGATGCAGCCTGACCCTTTAAGCATGAGGGGCTAGGAAGTTGTAATAAGATCTAAAATAGCGGAGCTTCTGGGACTGGGCTCTAACAGGTTTTTGAATGAGCTTGTTCCATGCAGAACTGAAAGCAGAAAGGTTAAGTCATTCAGCCAAAGCCCTAAAGCTAGGACACGGAGACTTGGCCTTCAGGCCTTCCCTCAGGGCCCGCTGCTCCCTATTGTGCAGAATTTCACCTGCAGGACTCTGTCCTTCCCTAAAGACAGAGAGTGAGCTGGAGGGAACAAACGTTCAGAGGGGTTTTCTCCAATGCTGTACGTTATGTGCTCCCAGGAGGTGGCTAAGAGGCAGCCCTCAGCAAGACGGCCCCTTCCTCTTCCCTTGCCAGCTCTTCAGTGACGTGGCCTATAAAGCCCGGAATCGGGACGATCTGATAGCAGGGATTGATGAGTTTCTGGATGAGGTCATCGTCCTTCCCCCTGGAGAATGGGACCCAAATATCCGAATTGAGCCCCCCAAGAAGGTGCCCTCTGCTGATAAGAGGTGTGTATGTGGATGGAGGGGTAGTGAGGGAGGTTGGGGTTCGAAGGGAGTTCTGAGTTTGTCCAGGGCTTTTGTGGTCCGCATAGACAGGTTTATGCTATTTCTTCTCCTGGTGTCATTTTATTTCTTAAAAAAAAAAAAAAAAGCAAGCAATATGTTGCATGTGAACATCTGTAACATCTGGGTGACCCGTGTGTGGGTACTGTGAGATCATTTTCTGAATTTGTTTCTGTCTTTTAAGATCATAATTTTTGTTGGAGAGATAAGACGTGTTCTCAGAACAGCTCTAGAGGGCCTAAGCTCGTGCCAGGATTGGGAGCCCCACCGTCCCCTAACCCCTTTGCTCCTTACAGGAAATCTGTGTTCTCGCTTATGGAGCTAGGCCAGATGAACGGCTCTGCAGGGGGAGGCGGCGGGGCGGCTGCGGGAGGCAGCGGCGGAGGCGGTGGCAGCGGTGGCGGGGCCGTCGGAGGGAGCAGCGGGGACGACGGAGAGATGCCAGCCATGCACGAAATCGGAGAAGAGCTTATCTGGACGGGAAGGTGCCCACCCCAGGCCTGACAGTGACACTGGCCAACCTCTAGGCTTGTCTCCTCACCCAGCTACAGGAACCTTCCCTACCGCTGCGTGCAGCGCCCCCTCCCGGCCACGGGGTTTGGCCACTGCACTCTTTTCCTCCCCAAGCCCTCAAAACCCCTCTGGATCTGCGACAGGGTTTCGGCAGGAGAAGGGAAGTGGGGCCCAGCACAGGAGTGGAGGCACCCGAACTTTTCTCTTGACTCTGTTCCTGTATGAGTCTTCTAGGGCTGCCCTAACAGAGTGTCACATTCTAGGTGGCTTAAGCAACAGAAGTTTTCGGTCTCGGTTCTGCAGGGTAGAAGTTCCAAATTGAGGCATCGGCAAGGCCGGCTCCCTCTGAGACTCTGGGAGACAACTTCCTTCCCTCTCCCCAGCTTCTGGTGGTGGCCTGCGATCCTCAGTGTCCTTGACTTGTGGCGGTGTGGTTCCGGTCTCTGCGTCTGTCCTCACTTGGTCTTCTCCCTGTTTTTCCTGGGGCATTTTCCTCTTCTTTTGAGTACACCAGTCATAATGGATTAGGGCCCACTGCCGTGACCTCATCTTAACCTGATTACATCAGCAAAGACCCAATTTCCCTAGGAGGTCACATCCACAGGTACTGGGGTTAGGATTTCAATGTGTCTTTGGGAGGTGACACAATTTAATCCATAACAGTACCATTTGAATTTTTCTCTTTTTTCTTTCTTCAAAAGAGAGAGAGAGGAATTGGGTTGGGTTTCCTTGCTGACTCTTAGAATAATTCAGGTTGCTCTGAATTTAGGAAAGGACGTGGCCCTGCAAAGCAATGTGTGAATTATGACTTTGAGAATGGAGTCATGTTTTATATGCCTTTGGCTCTATCCCAGCCAGTGATTCCAAATTGGGGATAACTTTGCCTGTACCCCCATCATCCCCCAGGAGACATTTGGCAATGTCTAGAGACATTTTTGTTTGCCACAACGAGAGGGGGCTTGCTGCTGGCATCTAGTGGGCAGAGGCCGGAGATGCTGCTTAGCCTGCTATGAGGCACAGGACAGCCCCATGACCAAGGATTACCCAGCCCGACATGCCAATAGTACCAAGGCTGAGAAACCTGTCTCCATGCCAAGCATTGTATTAGGAGCTGTGGGGGAATAGTAGGCCCAATAAACACTGTTGTTAAACTCAAATTCCCCACTCGATTGTTCTGGAGAGTAAGAAACCAGTTATAAGTTCAGGAACTTGCCCTTGATGAATCTGGGATGTTGTTTTCTCCTAAAGTTGGACACACCTATGTTTACCAAGCACAGGCAGGGGCCCTGCAGATGAGCAGGGACATCCCTGAGGAGGAAGCCAGGACTTCTGTGGACCCCACTATTTCCATTCCCCATGGAGTGTTAGGTCTACTCCAGAACATGTCCCCAGCAGGCCTCCCCTCTCTCCCATCCAGGCTGTTCATGACCACCTTTCCAGTGGGGATGATGCTGACCACAATCTTTTCTGTCCTGCAAAAATCTTCCCTGCCATTAAATGTTCTGGCAGGAAGGTCTCTGTCCCCATCCACCTCTAGTCAAGTTCCCTTCCTTGCCCCAGGCTCTGCAGGCTCCTGTAAATAGCCCTGCCCCTGCCTGGTGTTGTGGGGAGAAAGCAGCCCCTGGGCCTGTCTTGACCAGGTTCTTCGGTGGCCTGTGTCTGGATATCAAGAGGAAGCTGCCCTGGTTCCCAAGTGACTTCTATGACGGCTTCCACATCCAGTCCATCTCTGCCATCCTATTCATCTACCTCGGCTGCATCACCAATGCAATCACCTTTGGTGGGCTTCTGGGGGATGCCACTGACAATTATCAGGTGTGTGTGAGCCTGGGACCCTAGTGCACACCTTCATAAAACTGCTGCCACCAGGTGGCGGTAAGGAGCTTCATCCCATAATACCAAAACCAAGGCTTGGGTTTCATCCACCCTGGGGTTGGACCATCATTTTTAGTAATTCTTTACCCTTAAAAAAAAAAAAAAAAAAAGCCAGTAGTATTAAAAGACCTAAAGCTAAATCATGTTACTAAAGTCCAAATGTAAGGATGACATAAACAGATCAAACTTTTTCAATGTTTATTATCTGTTAATTAAGTAGTGTTAATTGCACTCTATTCTTTTTTAATTTTTATTGTTGAAGTATAGTGGACATGCAATGTTGTATTAGTTTTCAGGTATACCACATAGTGAATTTTGGGAGGAAAGGGCAAAATGAAAGATGAGCACTGTGGCCTGAGCCCTTGGCTGGGTTCTAGGCTATGCTTAGAGGTCCCTTCTCCTGTCTCCATTGAGCCTCATACTCCTCATGCCCCCCAGGGAGTGATGGAAAGCTTCCTGGGCACTGCCATGGCCGGCTCCTTGTTCTGCCTCTTCTCGGGACAGCCTCTCATCATCCTCAGCAGCACAGGGCCCATCCTCATCTTTGAGAAGCTCCTCTTCGACTTCAGCAAGTAGGTGCCCTTGGTAGCCCCCAGTGCCTGCAGTCACACCTGGGGCACTATACCAAAGCCAGGACAGGGGAATAGGCCCAAAAGGGAGGCAAAGGTGAGGAGGTCCAAATCTGCCTTTATTACCCCGTGGGAGGGACTGCCAGGTGGTCCCTCCTGACTCCCTCCAGCTACCTGCCTTTAGCCGTCTTAGTGCATTTTAGCGTAGCTGATAGGGAGACATCAAGGCAAGACAAGAGGAGACCATTCTCACTGTTTGTAAACAATTATAACTGGAAGTCAGTGTGGTCTTGAGCTGGAGGTCCAAAGGCTATGCCCTGAACCAGGCAGCTCCTGTCACCACTCTGGGCTCAGATGCTTCATATACAACATGAGGCCATTCAGAGGCCTCCCCCGATTCTGTCACTCTGATATTCCCTGTTTTTCTTTCATCCTGGGTGTTTGTTACCAAATGTGTAAGAATTAAGATGTCTTAGCACCTTCCTGCAACCCCCATGAGATTCTTTCCCAGAATTTGCAAAGATGAGACAACCCTACCCAGGAATTGTCCCTGTCCCTAGTCCTCTCACAGTTCCCAGGAGGGCATCTGTGCCATAGGAGGGACAGATGAGCCACTAAGAGTGAGTCTGGGGAACCAAGCACGTCCAAGAACCCTGGGCTCGAGGCCCCTTCCTTCCCTCTGTCTTCCAGAGGCAATGGTCTGGACTACATGGAGTTCCGCCTCTGGATTGGCCTCCACTCAGCCATCCAGTGCCTTATCCTGGTGGCCACAGACGCCAGCTTTATCATCAAGTATATCACCCGCTTCACTGAAGAGGGCTTCTCCACCCTCATCAGCTTCATCTTCATCTATGATGCCATCAAGAAAATGATTGGTGCCTTCAAGTACTACCCCATCAATATGGACTTTAAGCCTGACTCCATTACCACCTACAAATGCGAGTGTGTCGCCCCTGACACAGGTGACGGGTAATCCCAGATGTGCCCTGGGCCCCCAACCCACTCACTCTTCCCCCACCACAGCTCTCTACTCAAATGTAGGAGATACCACCCTGAGAGATATCAGCCCCTTTGGGTGGTAGCAAGTGACCTGAACACTACCTGGATGTCCATCTGCCAAGGGTGATGCAAAAAGAATTCCTGGGGTGCCCAGGTGGTTCAGTGAGTTAAGCGCTGACTCTTGATTTTGGCTGAGGTCGTATCTCAGGGTCATAAGATCAAGCTACAGGTCAGGCTCTATGCTGAGCATGGAACCTGCTTAAGATTCTCTTTCCCCCTCTCCCTCTGCTCCCCCAGCATCCCCACTAGCTTGCTCTCTAAAAAAAAAAAAAAAAAAAAAAAAAAAAAATCTGCAC
This sequence comes from Lontra canadensis, assembly GCF_010015895.1. Classification (NCBI taxonomy): domain Eukaryota; kingdom Metazoa; phylum Chordata; class Mammalia; order Carnivora; family Mustelidae; genus Lontra; species Lontra canadensis. Next base: position 11,035,003 of record NW_022631065.1, read on the forward strand.
TGGGTGGGAGGTTGAATCAACCAACTGGTCAACCTGGTAATAGTGCCATTCCTGTGGAATTCCTTACTGACCAAAGAAGTGTCATCTGTTTAGTGAGGGCTTCCTATAGTCTCAATCACTGGCTTCCCTTCACAGTCCCAGTCATGCCCTCGGAGCCTTCAGTGGACTGTGCCTGGGGTAGCCAGGATGCCGCAGAGCCAGGACGCCAATAGATACGTAGATCAAGAGAGAGAGAGATCCATATATCTCTGAGCACCACCAAGCTGGACTCACAGAAAGCAAACTGAGGTCCAGAGACCACCTAAGGTCACATTGAACCTCAGTTTCCCTAGCTATGAAGGAGGGATTAACAATGCTGGCCCTACTGGTCTCATGAACTCTTGTGAGGCTTTCAAATCTATGCCCAGATCAGAACAGAGTTTGACACAGTAGACTTCGTGTTGTTTAGCACTCTAACGCATATTATTGATAAAAGATTGATCATAAGTCAATCAAAAATATTTACTGTGTCATCACTGTGCACCCAGCTTTAGACTAGGCCTCATGGGGAGGAAGATATTCTGACCTCCGAGAATATAGTTTTAGTTATATCCTCTCTCCCTCTTTCACTGCACTAGTTTTGTAAAGAAGTCTAGACTTAAATTTTTTCTATCATTAACTTAGAGTTATTTCATTAAAATCTAAAAATATGTGAAGCTAACGTTTCTCTCGAGCCAGAATGTGTTGCTTGCCCAGGGGTGGAGGAGATCCTACCTGCAGGCCCTTTTCATTCTGTCCTGGAGTGAATCTCTCCTCTGTGGCTTGGGCCCCATCAGGGCACTCCCATTTGCTGCTTGTGCCCATTGGATGGTGGTTTCGTTGCACTGACTGAACACAAATGTTCCCACAAACATGGCTTTTGGAAGTACATGGCCTTGATCTCTTTTAGAAACAGTCCTAATTCTGGGGTCATATGTAGCACTTTGGTCATTCTGAGAATCATCTGTCTGCAGGAGAAACCAAACATAGACATGTCCTAAGAACAGGGGATGTAGGAGCATAAAAGGTTGGAATTGATGGCCATAAGAAAATCTACTTGCCTCCAAACAGCACCTCCTCTGGCCTTGCCCAGTTGCCTGATGTCACCTCATGATTCTGGGTCAGTCTATCGCCATGGTTCTCAAAGTGTGGTCCCCAGAAGCAGCCTTAACACCTCTGGGAGCTCGTTAGAAATACAGATTCTTGGGCCTCACCCCGAACCTGCTAATCAGAAACTCTGGAGTAGGGCCAGCTGTACAGTAAGAAACCTTCCAGGTGATTCTGATGCATGCCTAAGTTTGAGAACCATTGCTCCATTGAACTATTAATTAGTGATACATAGCCATTATTAGCCACTAACCCTGGTAAGATTAGATTTTCAGTTTCTTCACCAAGAGTAAAGGAACTGAAATCAGGACAATTTAGTTTTGATTAGAATATGAAAGGAAAGTTCTCAACAACAGGAGTTGGGCAAGGGGGGAACTAAGTGTGGAGTGTTTCTTTCCCAGTCTGCGGGCCACTTGCTTACAAAATGTTCCACGTTCCTAGCTTTTCTGCAAAGCCCCGTCTGGGCAAGGCACCCTCTCAGTCTTCCCCACTCTTCATCCTAAGAGCTCGTTGTGTGGGGGTGCTCTTTTTAAAATTAATCTTGTTTCCATTGTAACTGGTTTGTATTCTATTTATGGATGCTGCACACACTGACTTGGCTGCTTTCAATCCCAAGTGAGTACCACTTTGTAAACACTAGCATTTAAAAATATTTGATACTTGGACCCTTTCTGGAATTTTCCATGTTCTATTTTATCCTTCTTCATCTCAAAGTGACTTTCAGATAAACCCTACCCAATATAAGAAATGGCTAAGCCGAAGCACAAGACATCAAAGGAGTGTCTAGTCTGATAAGCTTGGGCAATGGAAAGGCGCCTGAACACTTAGGCTCAGACATTAGCCCCCAGTCCAACTCTAGTGTTTGTGTGGCCCTGAGTTAGCCTTCTCTCCCACTTTCTCTGCTCTGTTGTTAACTGTGCATCATGTTCTCTTGGTCAGCGTTGTGAGGGAAGACAGCGGGTGTCCTGATTTCTGTTAGTGAAGCTCTCTTCAGAATAATCATAACAAACCTCTTCTTTGTAGAACTTTCAGGGATATTCTGCCCTTTGTCAAGACAGAATTCCTTAGTGGCTCCCAGCCCCAACCGCCCCAGAAGTGGGCAACACAGAGGGGCCCTGGATCACCTCCATTCCATGACAGCTTGTTGGAAGTTGAAGGAACCTTCAGGAATATTCTCTGCTTCGCTCTGAGTTCCTAACCAATGGTGGGCGGCCAGCAGGAGCCACATGGCTTGCACTGCATTTCAGATTTACTGCCGGCCAACTGGCTAGCAGGCCTCCTCCCTCCCTCCCCAAACCTGCTGCATTGGAATTACTTAATGAGCCTTCACTTGGAGAAGAAAGGCAAGGAGGACCTGGCACTTCTCCACCCATGCAGTGCAGGAGCAAGAGAGAAGGCAAACGGCAGCCTCCAAGGCCTGCCTTTTTAATGAATGGCTACAATGCCGCAGGAAGGGAATTAACAGCTCTCAATTCTTCCCGTGGCCTATGATGGGAACCCTTATATGCTCCACTTACAGTTCAGGACACGAGGCTGGGTTAGGGGAGTGCCCAGACAAGGGATGTGTCAACAGCTCAGAGTAGCACCTCTGGGTTCTGATTCTCCTTCAGGTCCCAGACTTCGGTTTAATGTTCCACAGCATGCATTCAGGGGCAGGTTAGAAAATTTAATAGCAAAGCCAATGCACTCTTACAGTTGACCTACAAAAAGCACATGTGGACAGGAATGGGGAGAGAAGGGCAGCATGTATGAAGGGACGCTCACTGTGTAGAGCTTGGAGACATCCAGGCTGGGCCAGCTCCCTGGGATGGATCAGGACTCCTGCAAGCCACAGCTGTTTGACTGTGGGCCGTGGGCAGGTGACTTAACCTCTTTGGGCTTCCATGACCTCATCTTTAAAAAGGGGGAGATGACTTGGGAATTTAGGAACTTGGCCAGATGATGTGTGTACGTTTTGGCGTAGCGTGTGACGTAGAGTAAGTCCTTTGAAAATGTCTGAGAGCACAGACATGGATTGAGGTGCTGGTAGGGATTCACAAGGCCCATTATCCACCAGCTTGTGTCCGCACTATGTCGTGGCGGCAGATTCCCTACTTTGGTTTTCAAAGCCAGCCCTTCCAGGTCAGGCAGGAGCTGTCCCAGACTAGCCCAGTGGTTCTGTCCAAGTACCCCTGTCCTCACTGGGTCAGGGCGCAATGAGCTGCCCTCACAAGGGAAGCCACTCCTGGGCTCCGAGCAAGGGTGGGAGATGGAAGAGGAGGGGGCCTGGTGTTGGCCATGGGCTCCCAACCCTGCAGGTGCTGACCAGTCCCGTGTCCTGTGCTCATCCACAGTGAATACAACCGTGTTCAATGCTTCAGCCCTGCTGACACCAAACACCAACACTTCTCTGGTAAGTCCTCTCCTCTTACTCAGACGTTCGAGGGCTTTTGCTTTTGGGGAGAGTGGGAGAGGTTGGGAAACAGAGGCCCTTTTATGGCCAGCCAGACTTTGCCGCACTCAAGTCCCAGCTGCACATCAGGGTCACCTGTGAGCTGTGTAAATGCAGACTTTTATTGTAAATGTATACAGTCAAAACCTCCCCTTTAAAACATGCCTCATCCTATTAAATCCATGTGCATAAATACCACACACATGAAGGGAAGGGAGAGGGGAGGAATGGTAAGTAGGGCCACACAACAGTATAAACAGTTTCCCAGCCGGCTTTCTACTTCTTCCTTGCCTTTCCACCTAGCATCTCCAACCCCCACCTAACAGTGCCACTCCAGAGTCCCAGAAAGGTTATGAATTCTACCCCCCCAACCTGCTTCGCTGGATCTGCTCTGTCCTGTGTGCTCACAAGTCCCCATCCGGTCTGGTCTGCCTCTCCCCACAATGATGGGCAGTGGACCTCAGGAGAGGGGCCCAGCCTGAGTGGCTCCAAGGGTGGGAAGTCCAACAGCGGGAGACGAGCAGCTCCTGGTAGGCTTTGGGGGAGATCTTGGGACTTTCTGTGTCACTGAGCTTGCTCCCTCCGTCACTCCTGCAGAGGTGGCCGACCGCTCGGTTGGCAACTTTACCTAAGGTCTTTCAAATATCTGATTTTGAGGGAGGAAGAATGGATTCAGCCGGGGCCTGAGCCTGGATACTTGCTATGTGTGAGGTGCTGTGTGCACTCTGAGGGCCAAAAAGACAAAAAAACAGATGTGACTCCTGCCTGCCCTCCAACTTGTGTGTGATGTATGTGTGGGGATGAACATGAAGGCTAATGGGACAGCAGAAGCAGAACATGTCATTTGTCAAGTATAGGCCAAACGTGTCCTTCCAGCCATGGAGACAGGAGGCACCCTGCAAACTGGGAGGAAAGCCTCAGAAAGTGGAATGTGATCTGGTCTGGAAGGTCCGGAAAGTTGGTTCCCTAGAGAGAGCCACATTCCAGGCCAGGGACCAGCCCAGACAAAAGGGCAGACAAGGAAAACACAAAAGCTGTCCTGAGGACAGTGAGTGGGCCCGCCCGGCCAAGACAGCAGGAGCGTGTGGCAGCGCCCAGGGGAAGCACAAGAGATGAGCTGGGAGAGAGATATGGGGCGGGCCCAGTGGGGCAGTGGAAGCACACTGCCTGGCCAGGGGCAGATTGGATAGCTTCAGTGACTGAGAGAGGTCTTAGCATTTAGCAGATGTCTTGCAAATCTGGACTTCTCTCTTCATGTGGTATTTTCTGATCCTGGGCTTTCCCACTCTATGGCAGTCTCACACTGCCAAGAGGGTGAGAGCTGATCTGGCAAGGCCCCTTAAGGCCTCAGCTCCAGAACCTGCTCAAAGCCACTTCCTCCCCATTCCATTGGTCTGAGCGGACCCAGGGCCAGGTCAGATTCAAAAGGGTGGAGAGATAGACTTCACTTTTTGATGGGAGAACTGTTGGTGTCACATGGCAAAGGAGTATGGACACAGGGAGGCCTGATTCATTGGAAACTACGATTATTTCAAAGTACCACATTCCTCTTAATGCAAAGATTCATTACAGCTGGTTACAGATACCTGTTTACTTCATTTTGCAGGTTCCTGAATATTTACACAGTAATTTTTTTTAAGATTTCATTTATCTGACAGGCAGAGATCACAAGTAGGCAGAGAGGCAGGCAGAGGGGTGTGGGGGAAGCAGGTTCCCCACTGAGCAGAGAGCCTGATGCGGGGCTCGATCCCAGGACCCTGGGATCATGACCTGAGCAGAAGGTAGAGGCTTTAACCCACTGAGCCACCCAGGTGCCCCTACACAGTAATTTTTTTAAATATATATTAAATTTTATTATAAATTACCCTGCTTTTATTATACTTAGAAACATATGTGTATGAACAGGTATGTGTGTACACACATGTATGTCTACATAATCATTCATATATATACAGATATATGTATGTGTATATATGCGTGTGTTTCTGTATATGTACTTGTTTTGTGTACCCTGGATTTTAGGCATCTAGACATGAAAAGGGGAAGTGACTGACCTAAGAGAGATCTGACAAGGGTGAAATACATGAAAAGGTGTGCACAGGGGAAGGAAAAGGAAGAATAAATGTGACCTGCTCCAGGGAAGAGATCCATAGCTGACTGAGGTGGTAGCCAAACCTGCTGCAGGAGAGGGCGTCCCAGCCTCTGAGCTACTTCTCCTGGCTAACTCAGCAGTGCATCCTAGAACACACTGAAGAAACACATGTCAGCTCCTAATCTTCCCAGGGGCCCTGCTGTTTATTGTTCCTTGACATAGCCTTTCTCCGGGAACATAATTCTGTTGCTGGGCCCCATGGAGGATGGGAGGGGTATGTGGGCTGCCTGCGGGACTCTAGGGGCAAGGATACAGCTGACTTCCCAGGAAGGCCCTGACCCTTTCTCTCCTGTGCTTTGTCTCCAAGTTCAACCCCCTTAACCTCACAGCACTGGACTGGTCTCTGCTGAGCAAGAAGGAATGTCTGAACTACGGTGGGCAGCTGCTTGGGAATTCCTGCCAGTTCATCCCAGACCTGGCACTCATGTCCTTCATCCTTTTCTTTGGGACGTACTCCATGACCCTGACCTTGAAGAAGTTCAAATTCAGCCGCTATTTCCCTACCAAGGTAAGCTCACTGTGCAGTGAGGAAGGGGCCTACAGTTAGGCAGTTCACAAGGAAGCCCCATTGAGTCTCCCCGTGAGGGTTCTGGCCCCGATAGGATGGACACCACCACATTAGCACTGGCCCACATACTGGGATTTTTCAAGTTAAGAGCGCAGACTCGGAATCAGAACTGAGTTCCCTTGTTGTCAAGCCCCCTTGGCAACACTTGGTATTGTAAGCCTTTTATCTTTGATCTTTCTGTGTAGTAGTATCTCATTGTGTTGTTGAAATTTTCATTTCCCCAATGACTAATGACTTTGAAAGTCTTGTGTGTTTATTGGCCACATAGCCTTTTGAATTTCTTAAAGGAAGTGCCTATTCAAATCTCTCACACATTTTCTTTTCTTTTCTTTCTTTTTTTTTTTAAAGATTTTATTTATTTTATTTGACAGATAAAGATCACAAGCAGGCAGAGAGGCAGGCAGAGAGAGAGAGAGGAGGAAGCAAGCTCCCTGCCGAGCAGAGAGTCCAATGTGGGGCTCGATCCCAGGACCCTGGGATCATGACCTGAGCCGAAGGCAGAGGCTTTAACCCACTGAGCCACCCAGGTGCCCCTCTCACACATTTTCTACTGGGCAATCTATCTTTTTCTTTCTGATTTGCAAGAGTTCTATACATATTCTGGGTAGAAACCCTTTTGTGATCATATGTGTCACAAATATCTTCTCTTATATGACTGAACTTTTTATTTCTTTCTGGTAGCTTTTGACTAATATAAATTCTTATATTAGTTTAAAAGTTTATTATAATTAAATATATCAGAATTTTCTTCAAGGAAAATATTGGACAGAAAATATTCTCCTGTTATCTTCTAAAAGCATCATTTTTCTCCTTTTGTGTTCTATCAAAATCAATTTTGACATACAGAGTGAGATAGTGTTTCTTTTTATATGTATATAAATAGCACTTTTTGAAAAAGACCATCTTTTCCACCGCTCTGCAATACTTCCTTTGCCAGATGTCAAATATTCACATATGATGGGGTGTGTTTCTAGGTTCTTTATTCTGCTTCACTGGTTTATTTGTCTGCCAGTGTCACAGTCTTCATTTGTATGGCTCTTAAGTCTATATGTCTTATGGACCAAACTCTCCCTCTTTATCCTTCTTTCCCAAGAATCATCTTAAATTTTATTAAATAAGAATTTGTTGGAATTTTGATAGGATTATTTGACCCAAAATGTCAATTTGGAGAGGATTGCCACCTTTTACATTTGAAGTCCTCTGATCCATGAATACTGCATGCTTCACAACTTATTTGGGTCTTTTTTTCTCTCCATAATTTTTTTCAGGTTTTGGCCTTAAGCTCTTGCACACTTTTTATTAGATATATTCCTAAATACTTTATTCTTTTATGCTATTAAAATGCTAAATACTAATATGAATTGCATTTTCTTTTCTGTGGTGAGAATAAAACGTTAATTAATCAAAACAGCACTTGCATATATAAGCAATAACTGTGCCATAGAGTGGGGTGCTCGGAAGAATTTTAGCAACACTCTCCTACCATAAATCCTATGAGCACTCTCCTAAAGTCATCTTTTGAAAGTTTATTTACTCTTAGTGATCTCTACACCCAAAGTGGGCTCAAAGTCATGACCCCAAGGTTGAGAGTCTCATGCTCTACTGAGTCACCAGGCACCCCTTTCCTAATAGCCTTCTTAAATAAATATTACTGCTCCTGCTACTACTACTACTACTACTACTATTACACCTGTTAATGATGATAAAATTGATAATAACTGAATTTTTCTCAATATTTCATAAAGACTAAATAAAAGACTCTTTAGGAAGTTTTGTAGTGTATGAGCTGTGGAAAAAATCCTGTGCTTGCCACACAAATGCATCGTCAAGACAAATTCCCTCCCTTCCTCACTACTTCCAACCAGATCGTATCCAAGTCACCTCTTACGTAAAAGATCTAGAGCATTGATTGCATCTGAGAATGTCTATTTCCTGGAGGATGAAATATAATTCACATAGCAGGAAATTCTTTTATCACCAGCATTTTCCCCCTTAAATTCTTACAAATTGCTCTGTTGCCTCCTGAAATTTAGTGTTTCAGAGAAGAATGAGACAATACCATTTTACACCCATCTGGTAAAGATATGAAGGTCTTGGGACACCAAGTGTAGGAGGTGAAAAGCGAGTTGAGAGTGTAAATAGGCACGAGCAATGCAGAGAGCTGTTGGCACTGTCTGGTAGAGCTAAAGATGGCTGTGATTTTCTAGTGAGCATTTCCACTCCCAGAAATATACCCCAGAGAGATCCGCACGTGTGTAAGAATGTTCAAAGAAGAATTGATTCTAAGGGGAAAACAAAGAAAATAATCTAAGTTGATCTATCAATAGAAGAATGAAGAAATAAATGGGAAATAATCATACATTTTTTAAAAGATTATTATTTATTTGACAGAGCGAGATCACAAGCAGGCACAGAGACAGGCAGAGAGAGAGGGAGAAGCAGGCTCCCTGCTGAGCAGAGAGCCCAATGTGGGGCTTGATCCCAGGACCCTGAGATGATACCTGAGCCAAAGGCAGAGGCTTAACCCACTGAGCCACCCAGGCACCCAAAATAATCATACATTAAGCTACAGCACATATGCACATAGACTACAGCTGTATTGATCCACAAGGAAACATAGCACCAACATAATGTTGAGCAAATAAAGCAAATTGCAGAAGATTACAAATAATATGAAACCATTTATGTAAAATTTTTAAAACATGCAAAAAAATGCCATATTTTGTTTAGGGCTATGTACATATTTACTAAAAGTTTTAAGACATCATTGAAATAATGAAGTCCAAATTCAGAGCAGTGGATCTCTCTAGAGAGCAGAGACAGGGATGCCATAACTGGATCACAGAGAGGCATCAACTAAATGGGTGTACATTCATTTCTTACAGTATGGGGAGTACACAGCTGTTTATCATATCCATCTTTATGCTAGGTGGACCACGCAAAATGGAGTGTATTAGACTGTTTTGCCCTACAAAAAATGGAAAATTCATATGGTTTAACTTAACTTTTGAGCTGAGTCCTGGGGATATTGCTGGAAAACCACTGGAAACCTGCACGCTGCTTGGCTTACATGATCACAGTAGTATAAAGCTGTTACTGATTTTCAACTTTTAGAATCACCTCATAGATAAACCACAAAAGACATGTGGTCATGGAGCAGAATGTGAGTGTTCTCAGCTTTAACAATGTAAAGATTCACAGGGAAGGGTCACAGAGGGAACAGGATGGGTGGGGTTGGTGGTGGGAAAGGAGGCAGCTAGCCACGCCACAGAGCATGCGAGTGGATGGCAAAGTCAGCAGAAAGAGAGTCTTCACTACATAGTGAAAGAACAAAGGAAAAACCCCTAGAAAGGGTTTGAAAATAACTCTCAAAGACTGGGACTGAGGAAGGGGCAGGAGGGCCAGTGCAAGTAAGCCAAATCTTTATTAGTAGAGCATGCTTTAAATTAGTAAATCAAAATTTAGAAGTATAGTGTATTAGATAATGACATGGAAGAAATCACCAGAACAACTAAAATCAAGCAGACATATGGGTACATCTGGAGTGAGGAAAGGTGAGGTGGGGGACTTGGCTTTCTACACCATGTGGGTTTTTCATTAATTATATATGTTCTTTTAATAACAATTTTAAAGGGGAGTAGGGAGGTACAGGGAATGCATTCAGTGTGCCATCACCTGCCCCTGCCCTTCCTAACTTCTTTCCCTGCTGTTCTCTGGAAACTACTCTCTTTGAAGAGATCATAGAAAAGGCAACAGTGTGGACGTTGGTCAGAGGGCAGGGGGGGTGAGGTCACGAACCTGGCCTAGGATGGGCATCCTGAGACACAGGAGCAAGAGGTGAAGGACTTCTAGTGGACAGAAGGTCCGAGAGCAAACAGGGGTCCCCAGCAGAATCAGGGACCTCCCTCGAGGTGGGTCGAGGGTATGGCAGTGCAGCCCTCTGCCATACATTTTCAGGAGATAGATCTAAGTTCAGCCTTGCCGTCACCGCCCTTTATGGGGGACTGAGCTCAGTCTGTCACACCAGAAAATGTTTTCAGCAGTGGCGCCATGCCACGTGACTAATAACAGTTCCCACATTCGCTCACCTATGCCAAGCCCTCTGAGTGTGTTATAGTTGTTCACTTATGTCTATGGAAGAGGTGCTATCATTATGTCCATTTCACAGATGAAACTGAGGCACCAAGAGATATCGTGCTTCCCCAACGTCACACAGCTGGCAAGGGCAGAGCCAGGATTCGAGCCTCAGTCTGCTGACACCAAAGCCCAAGTTCTTACCCGTGCTCCTCATGCTGGCAGGGAAGGACTGAGCCCTTGGGGAGGAGGGCAGGGGCTTCCCTTACCTACACATCTCCCTCCTGCAGGTCCGGGCCCTGGTAGCCGACTTTTCCATTATCTTCTCCATCCTGCTGTTCTGTGGAATCGATGCCTGCTTCGGCCTGGCGACCCCCAAGCTGCACGTGCCCAGCGTCATCAAGGTTTGCCCCTGGCCCCTGCTCTGGGCGTTAGCCCGGCCTGCCCACCAGCTGCAGTTCCTTTCCTCTCTAGACTGATCAAACTTCCATAGACTCTCAGCCAAGCAACCTGGGAGTTTCTCTGGGTATGCTCCGCCCTTCCTCCACAAAGCCTCCCAGCGGGAGGTCCCTTGCCGTGGGGGGTTGTGGGCACATTCACAGTGAAATCCTGCTGTGGAGTCATGGCTTGGGGAGGTGCTGAAACCCCTGCTCCAGCCCAGCAGCAGTCCCCTGATTTCCACTTTTGGGGCTCTGATCCCTGGGCTCCAGCTCTCTTTAAGTGGGGTCACCGGGGGTCTGTTGAAAATGATCCCTTAGAACACTGATTCTCAAAAATGTGGTCCCCAGACTAACATCACACCATCACCTGAGAACTTGCTAGGAAGGCCAGCTGCTCAGCCCCACCCCAGAACTGTGGAATCAGAAGGTCCAGGGATGGAGCCCGGAGTTCTGCATTTTAATAAACTCCACCCCCCTCCTGGAAAGGGCCCACCAAGTTGGAGAATCACCCCATTGGTGCTGGTGCTGTTTGCTCAGAGGGAAGCTCAGGCTCGGCTCCCTCCCTAGGAGCACCAGCCACCTACCCTGGGTGTAGAGGTGCAGGTTCTAGAATTCACTCTCCCTGCCTTTGAGGGCTTGACCCCCTCATGATTCCTTCAGGGTTCTCCTAAGGAACTTAAACACAAAAAGTACCTCTTGCTTTTAAATGAAACCAAAGATGGATTTCAGCCCAGCTCCTGCACAGATAATCCCTTGTCCTAATGTGCAAGTCTGAATTAATGTTTTACAGAGCATCCTATAATGCTCCCCAGACAGGTGACTCAGAGGAGAGGCAGAAGGGTCTGGCACTGCACCCATCAAATTCCTGATTCTTGCCTGTTGGGCCTCATTCCTGTTTCTTGTTACCTTGCAGTTAGTGACTGCACGCTCCCTGCCTGCAGCCCAGGCTCTCACCTCCCCATTCCCCACCAGCCCAGGGAGCTGCCCCCAATGCTCCTAGTGCAGCAAACGCCATCCCTTCCCAAGTCTGTCTGCGTCTGTGGTCCGTTTACAGTTGCAGGTACCCAACATCTTGAAGGGAAAAGATTGTACTCAAGAAGCACTCCACGTGGGGGAGTGGGGCCCCAGGCAGCAAGTGCACTGGGACAAGGGAGAGAGGAAAGAGCTGTTTCCATTTGCTCCGCTCAGCCCACGCGGCCTGACCGAGGCTGGTTCGTGGCCCCCTTTGGGAAGAACCCATGGTGGGTGTACCTGGCGAGCATCCTGCCCGCCCTGCTGGTGACCATCCTGATCTTCATGGACCAGCAGATCACCGCCGTCATAGTCAACCGGAAAGAGAATAAGCTGAGGGTAAGGCGGCTGCTGGGAGGAGGAGCACAACCTCTTTCTTCCCGCAAAGTCAGAAGGAACAAAGAAGGGAGATGGTGCTTCTGTCAAAATGTGGGCCATTTATAAAGCAAGATGTGACGTCAGAAGTCTGGGGTTCTGGTGTGTGTGGGGGCGGGGGAAGGGGAGATGTGACCTCCAGATGCGGGTAAGGCTGCCAGGACCAGAGTGATTATCCAAGGACCAGGACGAAACCCAGGGTGGGCCCCCAGGCACAGGCTCCTTGCTTCTTCCAAAATGACCTTCCAGCTCTGTGCCTCCTGACCAAGCACTTGGGAGTCCAAGTAGATCTGGGATTTTGACCCAGAACCATGAGGCTAAGGAAAGTCCTTAACCCTTCTGGTCCCTTCCTCTGGGTTTGAGGAGATTTGAACTACCCTGTCCCCATCCCAATCTAGACTACTCTGAGCTTGGTCTAGAGCCTGCCCAGCCAAGACCCCTTGTTCAAGAATTGCAGAGAGATTGTGGCCACTGGTAGGAGCCCTGCTTCCCAAGGACTCAAGCCCAGGGCCTCAACAAGCCTGAACAACCCTCTCCTCCCTTTCCTGTGTCCCTTCCCTAGCTCAGCAAACCATGGGGTTGGTGATGCCTGAGCACCTCAGGCTAGTGACAGCCCAAGAGTCCCTAATGAAGGCCAAGGGGAGCCTTTGAACCTGGTTCCACAAATTGGCTGCTCTGGTGGAGATTTGGATCTCCCTCCCCCTCAGACCAACAGGTGGTCTGGTGCAGACTCTCTGGATAGCTTCTCCTCTCCCCCTGCCCCATACAGAAGGCTGCCGGCTACCATCTGGACCTGTTCTGGGTGGGTGTCCTTATGGCCCTGTGCTCCTTCATGGGGCTTCCCTGGTATGTGGCGGCAACTGTCATCTCCATCGCCCACATCGACAGCCTCAAGATGGAGACAGAAACCAGTGCCCCTGGGGAGCAGCCCCAGTTCCTGGGAGTCAGGTAGGTGGGGAGCCGTGACTGGGGACCGCCTGAGCTGGGGTCTGTTTAGGTTGGGAGAAGGGAAGCAGGTTTTTCTTACCATCAAGTTATCTGGGCAAAAAGGTCCCCTGTTCTGCAGCCCAGGAACAGTGAGGATAGGAGTGATATTCCTAAGGGAGAGGGAGGGAGACAAAAATTCAGTTCTAAGTGGTGCTTTTTCAGTGATGGAATGCAAGCAGTGCACCACCATGGCCTGCGTGCACATGACCTAGCCGCCTGCAGGGGCTACTCAGTGTCTCCACAGTCCCCTCTGACCCATCCTTTTGTCTCCTCTTCCTCAAGACTCCCCACCCCCAACGTCCCCCAACCCCTCCTGTGGGTGCAGGTCCTCCCCAGTCTCCATGCTTCCAGGCAGTCTTCCCAGGACACCCCCACTCCCTAGACGGTGGCCCATGACCCATCACCTCCACGCCCTCCTCATTCTCCTCTCATGCCCATTCCACTCCCTTGCCTGTTCCCAGTGGCCACGCATATCTTCCATCTCTTAGGGCCTCCAGGGTGAGCCCACACCAGACTCTGGCTGTCCAGAGAGCTTCTCCTCACTGCCTCAGGATACTTGGGCTACCCAGCCAGCCCTGGGGGTGCCTTCTCTGGCCAGGGCAGGGTCCCCTCCTGGACTCCTGAGCCCAGAGGACTGGGCCTGAGCAGTCTGCCCCCAAGCCCCCAGCTCCCACCTGGATTGTTGCCTGGGCCTGGGCACTCCCACCCCTCACGCCTGCTCTGCCAGCAGCTGGGCCCCCTCCCTCCGAGTCCTGTTAGTCACTCCCCACAGACAAGGATCTTCCTGCCTAGAAGGGCAGGGCTCATAAGCAGTGCACATTCCCATTTCAGCCTCACAATTCCCTAGGCAGCTACCACTCACTCTCTTGCTTCTACCAAGGCTGAAGACATTTAGGGCCTCTCCTGATGCCACGCAACCGAGCTTGAGGTCAGTCTGGCTCCAGCGCCTCTGCTGTTAGTCACTGCCCTGGACACCCTCCCAAATGCCCCTCCAGCTGCCTCGGTCAGGATTCCTTCTCCTCCCGTGTGCCAGTCAGCTGGGCCTCAGGCAGCAGATGTACTCCCTGAAATGGGGAACAGGGCAGAGGCCAGGACGTGGACACAGCCATTAGGTGCACACACAGGGCCAGAGGGCTAGAATGGGCAGGGAGCCTCTCCCAGTACCCCCTGACCGTGTGCCCTTGTCTGCCAGGGAGCAAAGAGTGACTGGCACCATCGTCTTCATCCTGACGGGCATCTCTGTCTTCCTGGCTCCCATCCTGAAGGTGAGGCTTTGCACCCTCCACTAGGGCCCTGTCCCCCTAAGAAACACTGGCCGATGCCTCAGAAGTGGGGAGAGGGTCTCCACATGCACCTTCAAGAGGCAGGACCCAAGGAGATGTTTCATCACCATCCTTGTTTTCTGGAACATTACATCACTTATCAGCACTAGACAGTCCTCACTGCTCTTTTCCACTCCTCCCAGGGTCTATCCTCCCTTTTCTGGAGATGCTCCTCCTTCAGAAAGTTTGGCCGAGTCCCATCCTGGTTTTGTTTGGTTTTGTTTTAAGATTTTATTTATTTATTTGTCAGAGAGAGAGAGAAAGTATGTGCACACACAAGCAGAGAGAGCTGCCGGCAGAGGGAGAAGCAGGCTCCCCGCTGAGCAAGGAGCCCCATGCAGGACTCGATCCCACAACCCTGGGATCATGACCTGAGCAGAAGGCAGACGCTTAACCGACTGAGCCCCCCAAGGTGTCCTTGGCCAAGTTCCATCCTTGCTTAGATCAGGAGCCTCCTGCCCTGGTTGTGTCTCCACATTGGGATTTATGGCTCACTAGACCCCTCCTTGCTCACCCTTTTTCTGAAGTGTCAGACTTACAAGGGGAAGGCTTCTGTAGGTTTTCCTGTGCTCTGTTCTCTGCTCCTCTGTCCTGCATGTCCTGGCAACATAACTGGTTCCCCACCCCCACCCCCCACAGTTTGAAACTCCTTTTGGTCACATCCCCCAGTCCAACTGGAAGAGATGAAGTCAGACAAGAGTACACCCAGAGTGGGCATCCGCGAGCACTCTGCTTAGGTTTCTCTGTCTCTCCAGTTCAGCCACTCACCTGCTGGGTTTGTTTGCTGCCATAACACAATACCGCAGACCAGGGCGCCTAAACAACACTTATTTTCTTACAGGTCTGGAGGCTAGAGGTTTCTGATCAAAGAGTCGCTAGCTTTGGTCTCTTCTGAAGCCAGATATGGGGAAATGTTAATTATTACTCTGGCCATCATGGAAAACTTTCCATGAGTCTGCAAGACTCCAGAGACTCTGATATTGTCTTTGTATTCAATGACAAAACGATTTGAAAAATCCTATCCCCCCTCAAAAAAATTCTACCCATGTTCTTTTATAATAAGAGTAGAAAAAATATAACATCATTTTACTCACCACTAATTAATCTATTTGATAAATTTTATAACAGAGAAGACCTATCTAGATTTTTGTTGATTTAGGATTTCTCATTGATTATATTAAAGTATATAGTGTATATATTTTCATTTTTTTGTTTATTTATATTTTTATATCTTTTTATAAAGATAGTCTTTCAGAGTAAGTCAGCAACTTTGCACACACTTCTTCAGAGACTGATTCCACCCAAAACTGCTTCTGGAAATGAGAGCTCAAGTGTCCTTGAGGCAGACCTTTCCCATCACAACCTGACAACTATCCAAATGTCTTCCATCTCAACTAAGCAAAATAAAACCATTTCTAACAACAGCAACAGAAAAAAGATTGGGTTTCAAAATTGTTAAGTGATTAAGGAATTATCACTAGCTGACGCTAGTACTAATTTTGACACTTGTACTAATTTGGTGAGATAACCAAAGATCTGCAAATTAGTGATGACAAGGCTGAAGATTGTCACTGATCTCCTAGCAGTAAAAATCAGTGTGTCTAAGTCAGGACAACCATCCATTGAGAGAGAAATTTCATCCCTTACTGTTCAAAGTAGTAAGGCTAATTTTAGGCTAAAGGAAAGATATTTTGTATAGCCAGTTCAAGAAAAATATAACTTAACCCAGATCTGAGGTCCTAGATTTAATCCCAGCATTTATTTCCAATAAGAAAAATCTTCCAGGGTGCCTGGGTGGTTCAGTTGGTTAAGCATCTACCTCTGGCTCAGGTCATGATCCCAGGATTCTTGGATCAAAGCCCCTCCCCTGCTCAGTGGGAATCTGCTTCTCCTTCTCCCTTTGCCTCCCCCTTCACTTGTGCTCTCTCTCAAATAAATAAAAAAATCTTTAAAAAAAATTATCCATAAAGCTTATTTACCTTTTTGCAACTGTATCATTTGCCCATGTCTGTCAAATTAGGCATAGCTGAGTACATACCAGATTCAGAGAACATACATTAGAGAGCTGTCTACCTAAGACATTAATTGAAGAACTTTTAATTTTTTTAAGCTTTATTTACTTATTTATTTGAGAGAGAGAGAGCAGGGTGGGGGAGAGACAGAGGGAGAGAATCCTCAAGCAGACTCCCTGCTGAGCATGAAGCCCATCGTGGGGCTCAATCCCAGGACCTTAACATCATGACCGGAGCCAAATCAAGAATTGGGCACTTAGCCAACTGAGCCACTCAGGCACCCTTGGACCTTTAATTCTTCTTTATATAGCCAACAAGGGAGAGAGCTCTTTGGTGCCACAAATTTTAGAGGGTACAAATTGGATCCTAGTTATTAGTGTTTCTATTTTTATCAAGGTTTCTAAATCAATTCTTAACTATACCTTTGTACCAGTTCCTCCAGTAGAATTCTGCTCTAGCACTTCTCAAATTTTAATGTGTATAAAAATCACCTTGGAGGGACGCCTGGTTGGTTCAATCAATTAAGTATCTGACCCTTGATCTCAGCTCGGGTCTTGATCTCAGGGTCACAAGTTCAAGCCCAATATTGGGTGGTCAAAAAAAAAATGAAATACATATATATACATCTGTATTTCATATATATGAAAAAATATATGAAAAATTTATCTGTATATATGTGAATATATATGTGTGTGTATGTGTATGTGTTTGTGTGTGTGTGTGTGTGTGTATATATATATGTGTGTGTATATATATATATATATATATATATATATATATATATATATAAAATTACCTGGGAATCTTGTTAAAGAAAGATACTAATATAACACTGTATATTAACTATTCTGAAATTAGAATTAAAACTTAAAAAAAGATACTGATTCAGTAACTATGGGTAGAACCAAAATTCTGCATTTTTTTAAAAGATTTTATTTATTTATTTGACAGAGAGAGATCACAAGCAGGCAGAGAGGCAGGCAGAGAGAGGAGGAAGCAGGCTCCCTGCTGAGCAGAAAGCCCGATGCGGGGCTTGATTCCAGGACCCTGAGATCATGACCTGAGCCAAAGGCAGCGGCTTAACCCACTGAGCCACCCAGGCACCCCCCAAATTCTGCATTTTTAACAAGTTCACGGTCAATGCCAATGATGCTGGCCCAAAGGCCACACTTGGAGCAGTAAGGGATGAAGTCTCTCTCAGTGGATGGTTGTCCTGATTTAGACACTGTGATTTTTACTGCTAGAGGATCAGTGATAATCTTCAGCCCTGTCATCACCAATTTGCAAATCTTTGGTTATCTCGCCAAATGAGGACGTTGGAGGATGAAGTGGTCGAGTATCCGATGGGCAGCATGAACATCTTATCCACTCAGTTCTGCAAACCCCTGGTCCTTCTCAAGCCCTGAAGGGTTGTCCTGTTTTGTTTCATGTTTTGCTCCCACCTTGCCACTGTTCTTCAGGACTGTGGATTTCTGCATTCTGCCTCCAGGGAACCCCTGGCCATATGAAAAGCCCCCTCTTTGAGCCCTATGAGTTGTTCTCATGGTCTCAGCTTCAAGTCATATGGGAAGGCTGCAGTGTCCTTACATTTGTGGGACTGTGATCATTGTCGACTCCTCCAACAGAGAGTAGAAATCTAACATTCGAGGCACCTTTTTTCTATTTTCTCTTTCATTACTGTTTGAAAAGGGCTTTCTGGGGGATCCAAGGGAGTTTGGATGGGTTAATCTCCAATTCTAGATCACAGCCCCATCACTTGTCAGTGTGACGTCATGGACCTTTGGGGTTTGCTGAGAACACTGCTTGAACCTGCAAATGACAAGACTGGAGATAATTTCCTAGGGTTAATGCATGACTTTTTGATCAGGTACTGGTAACTACAAATTCTCTATGACTTAGTGCAGTTCCCCTCATCAGGTCCAAAGGGAAGTTTGTTTTTTTTTTTAATAATTAAAAAAAATTTATAAACATTTTATGTATTATTAGCCCCAGGGGTACAGGTCTGTGAATCGCCAGGTTTACACACTTCACATACTCACCATAGCACATACCCTCCCCAATGTCCATAACTCCACCACCCTCTCCCTACCCACCTCCCCACAGCAACCCTCAGTTTGTTTTGTGACATTAGGAGTCTCTTATGATTTGTCTCCCTTCCCATCCCATCTTGTTTCATTTATTCTTCTCCTATACCCCAAAACCCCCACGTTGCATCTCCACTTTCTCATATCGGGGAGATCATATGATTGACTAATTTCGCTAAGCATAATACCCTCTAGTTCCATCCACATCATCGCAAATGGCAAGATTTCATTTCTTTTGATGGCTGCATAGTATTCCATTGTATATATATACCACATCTTCTTTATCCATTCATCTGTTGATGGACATCTAGGTTCTTTTCATAGGTTGGCTATTTGTGGACATTGCTGCTATAAACATTTGGGTGCACGTGTCCCTTCGGATCACTACGTTTGTATCTTTAGGGTAAATACCCAGTAGTACAATTGCTGTGTTGTAGGGTAGCTCTATTTTCAACTTTTTGAGGAACCTCCATGCTGTTTTCCAGAGTGGTTGCACCAGCTTGCATTCCCACCCAAAGGGAAGTTTTAAGCCATCTGAAATTTGTAAGATTTTATTTCTCTCTCAATTGCTCCCACACTTTGAGAATGATTAGGACAGTGTTGTTCATGGTAATTTTTACTTTGTTTCATAATTAGGCAAAAAAATCTCCTAAGCCATGTAAGTCATGTATAAATGGAATGATGCAGTGGCCATATTTCCCTTCTTTAAGATCAGATGTCTTGGATTGAGGTTTACAGCACATGGGTCCAAATCATGGTTTCTGTTAAAAAAAAAAAAATGAGGCCAGTCTAACTTATGATAAAAGAGGTTACTTATTTGGTAGGATTTATGAACATCCTAAGTGGCATCTAAAAGTTGAGCACAGGGATACCTGGGTGGCTCAGTCATTAAGCATCTGCCTTCAGCTCAGGTCACGATCCCAAGGTCCTGGGTTTGAGCCCCACATTGGGTTCTCTGCTCAGTGGAGAGCCTGGTTCTCTCTCTCCCACTCCCCCAGCTTGTCTTCCTTATCTCTCTATGTCTCTCTCTGTCAAATAATGAATAAAATATAAAAAATAAATAAATAAAAGTTGAGCACAAGACTGTATTTGCCTACATGTTCCAATATGACCACCCTGGAATCAAAGCAGACCCTGTTCACAGTGGCACATGTCAAAGAGGCAGAAAAAGGGAAGGAGGAGGAGGCGCTGGGTGGATCAGTTGGCTGAGCGTCCAATTCTTGATTTCAGCACAGGTCATGATCTCAGGGTTGTGAGATCAAGCCCCACACTGGGCTCCATGCTGGGCATAGTATGGAGTCTGATTAAGATTCTCTCTCTCGGGGCGCCTGGGTGGCTCAGTGGGTTAAGCCTCTGCCTTCGGCTCAGGTCATGATCCCAGGGTCCTGGGATCGAGCCCCACATCGGGCTCTCTGCTCAGCAGGGAGCCTGCTTCCCCCTCTCTCTCTGCCTGTTGCTCTGCCTACTTGTGATCTCTGTCTGTCAAATAAATAAATAAAATCTTAAAAAAAAAAAAAGATTCTCTCTCTCCTTCTCTGCCCTCCCCGCCCCTCCCCCTGCAGCTCTCTCTCTCACACACACACACATACACACACACACACACTCTCTCTCTCCAAAAAAAGAAAAAAAAAAGTTGGGGGGGGGCGTTGAAAGAAGCAGAAACATAGCTTAGAGAGAAATGCCTCAAAAGGCTCCTAAAGAGTCACAGTGATGATCATAGAACAGTATGAGTGATATAGTTCTATTTTTTAAAAAGCTAACAAACTACCTGTGGGCATGATCAGAAAAGAAGGATGCCCACCAAGCCATTAGCAGTTAGTTGGCAATTAGTGGTAGTTGGTTTACCTATACACATCTGTTTTGCTTTCTAATCCAATTATGTAGGGTGTATAATTTTTGTTAATCTGCACGTACTCTCTGCTGATGGAGGTCAGTCAGGTCAATAAAGGTCCCCAGAGCAGTGCTGCTTTGTGGGGGGTCCTCAGCTGGGGCTGGAAGGGGAGAGAAGCTGACAAGAATCAGCAGAGGGCTTTCTGTGGAGCTTTCCTGTGTTCCAGAAGGTGTGTCTTCAAACCCCAGGGCCTCGGCAGGGACAGGAGCAGGGCAACAGGGTGGTCGGGCCGGGGGAGCCACTGCACAGGGAAAAGAGGGCAGGGCAGTGCTCCCCACCCACACTGGCTCCAGATCTGCTGTCAGAGGCTCAGTTCCCCTAAACACTAGCTCCTACCAGGGTTGGGGAAAGCCAAGGCAGGCCAGGCCCCCTCTGTGACCTGGCAGATGCTGTCATACAGAACAGGGCGCCTGTCCAGGAGCAGAGGCCCAATCCAAAGCTCTGCTTCCCTCCCGTTTCAGTACATTCCCTTGCCGGTGCTGTATGGAGTCTTCCTCTACATGGGCGTGGCCTCCCTCAACGGCATCCAGGTAAGGTTCTCACCACCCCACCTAGCCCCAGGCTACTCTGACCCCGAGTCAGCTCTCCATGTCAGCTGCCATATTCCCGAAACCCCAAGTGCTCGCTTTCCCAGTTCAGTGGAGAAATAACGGTGATAAAGATACTACCAAGTACTTTGTGCCAAGTCAACTCACTACAGCAGGCCCTTCATAGGTGTTCTGTAATAAACTCTGTGTAAGTAGGTGCTGTGAAACCTATTTACAGACGAGGAAACAGGCTCAGGATTCCCACCCTGATGGGGCGGAGTCCAATGAGCATTTCACTACATCTCTCTTCTTCTCTAAGCAGAAGAAAACGTTTTGTTGTTCTTTACTTAGCAGGATGTACCAGATGTCTTGGATATCTTCGTGTCGCAGTTAGTTGCATTTTGGGGGCAGGGTTCACGTGTGGCTGTGTGGCCAGCAGCAGGGCCATAAGCCCAGGCAGGGCCAGACCTCCTCCCCGAAGGGCTCCCTAAGTGTCCTCCTAGACCTGCAGCCCCCATCCTGGGCATTCTTAGTCCAGATAAGGGGCTACCTCCTATGAGACCCCACCACCTCCCACCTTCCCCGGTCCCAACCCCCCAGCAGGGCCACCTCCCTCCCAGGGTCCCCACTGCTGGCTGAGCCTCACACTCTCCGCCAGTTCTGGGAACGCTGCAAGCTCTTCCTCATGCCAGCCAAGCACCAGCCAGACCACGCCTTCCTGCGGCACGTGCCCCTGCGCCGGATCCACCTCTTCACGCTGGTGCAGATCCTCTGCCTGGCGGTGCTCTGGATCCTCAAGTCCACGGTGGCCGCCATCATCTTCCCGGTCATGGTAAGGTGGCACGGGCTCCCCAGCCCACTGCGATCACTGGGCCTGGGCAAGCGTCCCCAGCGGGGCCGTCTGCTGGTGCAGATGGCTTGACGCTCTCCGGGTCACAGAGGCAAGCGCAGAACAAGAAATTTGGGTCGTGAGTCCAGGCCAGATAGAGAGGGAGGCACAGGGGGACCGTGTGGGAGCCTGGGGGCTAATCATGGGGAAAGCCTGCAGGGCTGGACTGGCAGCCAGAGTGAGAACACAGAGGTGGGATCTGAAATGTGCCCACATGGGATTCTCAACCCTGGGTGACCATCAGACTCACTTGGGAGCTTTTTAAAACTGTGTGCCCAGGCCTCACCCCAGATCAATTAAATCGGTACCTCTTGGGGAAACCCAGGCATTGGTGTCTGTAGTTAGTCTGCAGGTGAGCACAAATGTGCGGTCAAGCTTGAGAACCACTACTCCAGGGCGTGGGAAATGGATCCTCACCAGTAGGGTCCCCATGGGAGTTAGCAGTAACAAGGGGAAAGGAAAGGAAATTACAGTCAGGATTAGCATG
Source organism: Lontra canadensis (assembly GCF_010015895.1). NCBI lineage: Eukaryota > Metazoa > Chordata > Mammalia > Carnivora > Mustelidae > Lontra > Lontra canadensis. Next base: position 11,057,378 of record NW_022631065.1, read on the forward strand.
TGTGGAGCGTTGTTTCATTTAGTCCAGAGCAGCCTTAAAATACTACTCCTAATCCCATTTTATAGGTGAGAAAACTGAGGCTCTAGGGCACCTGCGTGGTTCAGTCAGTTAAGCCACTGCCTTCGGCTCGGGTCATGATTCCAGGGTTCTGGAATCGAGCCCCACATCGGGCTCCCTGCTCAGCAGAGAGCCTGCTTCTCCCTTTCCCCCTGCTTGTGCTCTCTCTGTGTCAAATATATAAATAAAATCTTTAAAAAAAAGAAAACTGAGGCTCAGAGAACATGTGTGTGTGACCCAAATTCACTCTGTGGTTCTGAGTTTTGACAAATGCACAGATTAGTGGTTCCACAACCACAGTCATGATACGGAACAGTTCCATCATACCTAAAATTCCTTCATGCCATTTTTTTTTAAGAGAGAGAGAGAGAAAGAGCGCGTGCGTGACTGCAGGAGCAAGTGGGAGAGGGGCAGAGAGAATCTTAAGCAGGCTCCATGCCTGGCATGGAGCCTGACCGGGGGCTCAGTCTCACGACCTGGGCTGAAATCAAGAGTCAGACACTTAACCCACAGAGCCACCCAGGCACCCCCGCCAGGCCATTTCTCTGCAGACCGTGCCTCTTCCTACCCCTGCCCCTCCCTAGCAACCACTAATTTGTTTTCACAGCCAGGATTTTTAAGACTCAGGTCTGTCCAGCTCTCGAGCTCTGCTTGCTCCCAAGAAGCAGGTCAGTGAGGAGCCAGAAATCCAGCTGGCTCGTTTTCTTCCTGACTTCATTTAGTGGCCTGTTCTTGGTAGTGAAGGGACAATTATTTATAACTAGTTACCCTGGGCCATTAATGAAATTAATTATTAAAAGGCCAATATTTAATCCTTCCCCAAAGCACACATTTTCCCCCTTTTTGTATATGCTGAGCAGAGCCAAACTTTCTAGACTTTACTGTAAAAATTCTCAATATTGCAGAACATGTTATTCAGTGTACTTTATACTTGTTTTTTTTTTTAAGATTTTATTTATTTGACGGACAGAGATCACAGAGAAGCAGGCAGAGAGAGAGGAGGAAGCAGGCTCCCTGCCGAGCAGAGAACCCAATGCGGGGCTCGATTCCAGGACCCTGGGATCATGACCTGAGCTGAAGGCAGAGGCCCTAACCCACTGAGCTACCCAGGCGCCCCATACTTTATACTTGTTAACAGAGATTGGCAGCCCTCAGAAATAGGGACAGAGGGACAGTGGGCCTCAAATCATGATCTCTGACCCAGAAGTACCAACATCTCCTGGGATACTTGTTAGAGATGCAGATTCTCAGGCCCCAGACCCGCTGACTCAGGACCTCTGGGCGGGGGTCCCCCAGCAGTGTATGGATTAACAAGCCCTTCGGGTGTTTTGATGGAAGGTCATTTGAGGACCACTGATTTAAAGAATAACTGTAGTAGTTCTGTAGCCCTCGGTCTCTGCCTGGCTTCCCACTTCAACTGTCACAGGCTCTGTCCCTCGGCTCAATGGTAGGCTTTGCCACTCAACTGAGGAAAGGCCAGTTGAGAGGAACCAAGATGGGCAGGTGGTAAATGATGGTTTGTCAGAGCTCTGAGATGGCTCCAAAGATACCAGGGAAGTCCCTAAACATAGCTGTCTGAGGGAGAAGAAACAATGTCTGAGTTTGGGGCCTTGATCTCAGGGTTTTCTCTTAACTCTCACCACAGATCCTGGGCCTAATCATCGTTCGAAGACTTCTGGACCTCATCTTCTCCCAACATGATCTGGCCTGGATTGACAACATCCTTCCAGAAAAGGAGAAGAAGGAGACAGATAAAAAGAAGAGAAGGAAAGGGGCCCATGAGGACAGTGATGAGGAGGTGGGGAGGATGTGAGCCCAGGGCTGAGGGAAGCAATGAAGAGACCCTCCCTCCACTTCTGCCCAGGCCAGGAAGAGGGTGGGCTCGCAGATGGCCAGCTGTGATCACCTGGTCCTAGTCCGGGATGAGCTGAGTCTTCTGCCTGTGTTGGTGTGGGGTGCTAAGAGCTTGTCTGCTTGTGGGAATAGCCTCAGAACGAACCCCTCCCCCAACCCAGGGAAAGGCTGGTTGTCACATCCATTTACTCCCAATTCTGTGAGCTCCCAGTGCTGTTACCAACAGCAGTTCAGGTCCTTGATGGGACAGGGCAGAAGACCTGGCTCCATCATGGGGAAGGTTATGAGGACTAACCTCCAAAGAATGGAATAGGTCTCAGGGGAAGAGTCTGATGGACACCAGTTAGTAGACTGGACTCCTAGACAGGTGGAAGGACTAGGAACAAGGTTTGCTTGGCCTGCCTCTGGGGTATCAGGGAAGAAGGTGGGGAGAGAGGCAGATGTCCTCACTGAAAGAATGGCTACATTCCCCAGATTCTGGGGACCACCTGGTTGCCCCATCTTTTCCTCTCATGCTTCCTCCCCATCCCACCCCTAAAACACTCGGAGTCAACAGACAGGAAGCCAGTCCAGAACACAAAATGTGAAGCAGAAAGATCACCTAGTTCAAGTGCTCATTAGAGACGATAAAACAATCCTCCAAAACAGAAGTGGTTCACCCGAGATGGACATATGGCTAAATGTCTAAAAGGGAATTAAGAAAACTGTTCCTGACTTAAAAAAAAAAATTTATTATTTCTAAAAATTTGTTTTCACTTGAGAAAGAGAGCAAGAGCAGGGAGAGGGGCAGAATGAGAGGGAGAAGCAGACTCCCCACTGAGCAGGGATCCCCATGTGGGGCTTGATCCCAGGACCCTGAGATCAAGACAGATGCTTAACCAAGTGAGCTCCCTAGGTGCCCTTTGTCCTTACTTTGATCGCTTCCAACATGCTAAGCTGCCCATGCCATCTAGCAACACACCTGGCTCCCGTTCTTCTGGGTCTAACCGGAACCCACATCCCTGCATCCACCTGGAACTCTTCTAGTGATTTTTGCTTTTTGTAGATCCAAGTTCATATGCAAATCCTTGCTGACTGGTGGCAGTCAGACCATCTTCTGATGGTAGTGATAGACCCAAACTCCCCTGGTCCTTAACTGCTTTCCTCTTCCAGGTAGGAAGAGGCCCATCATTCATTCACGTTTTTCATTGATGATTTAGATGGTTTGCAAGGACAGGCCTTGAGAACAAAGAAAGTGCCTTTTAAAGACAAATACTTACTCTTTCATTGATTCATTCAATAAATATTTGAGTGGCTACCACGTGCCAGGGTTGGGGAAAAGCATGATACATTCAATGGAAAAATGGGACTCAATTTGCACAAATTCATTTTACACATCTTTACAGCAACACCAGCTATTGTGTGAGATTCACTCCTGAGAGATCGCTTACTATAATAGTTGACACTCTTCTGATCAATGTTCCTGGAACAGTTCTGTCCTGTTTAGGACAAAAGGCTATGATCACCCCCTCAGCCCCAGTGTTTGCAGTACCCAATTTAGACTGGATGTAGAGAGGATGGTGGTTGGCACATTGTGGATGCATGTATTTTCCATCTTGGCAAGAAAGTGAAAGCTGTTGTATTAGTGGTGTTTATCAGCTTTTCCCACTATTTCTCTCCAGCCCCAGTTCCCTTCTCCCTCAGTTATAAAGATTCCCATGGAAAGTGTCCAATCAGATCCCCAAAATGGTATCCACTGCATTGCCAGTAAGTAAACACATGGTGTCTCTCCTTTCCTACTTACTACTAATTCTCCACCTCTTCCTCCAAGGAATTTCCATCTTTAACTCAGGGGGACCTAATGGTCTTAGATGCTAGAGGACTCCTGTGGTAGGCAGAGTTCAGTGAGAACTGGGCCCCAAGGATTCGGACTTCAACCAATGGAATCCCCAAATCAAACCCTGCAGGTGCCCGAGATCAAGCTTCACTTCCATTTAGGCAAAGCCCCTCATTCCTTCCTTTCCCCTGGTGCCTCCAGAGGCCTGTGACGCCACCTGGCCCTCCCCTGAATTGTTTCAGACCACATCAATCCACACATGACCCATTGAGCCTCCCATGCTTTCCAGTGGTTGTTGAAAATGACTGAGGGTTCAAATCCAAGCTGAGTTGTTCCCTTTAGAGAAACAAGTAGCATAGCATTTGGATTATAAATTAGCAGGGAAGAGCGTAGTGGTTGGGCTGTGATTCAGTATGAACGAGCACCTTCCTCCTGCTGAAAGGGAGGCTGCCTGTAAGCATTGCTTACAACGATCCTGTGGGGTTCTGTAGCTGCCTTTACGCCCTCCCAGCTTTGGTCCCCTACCAGAGGACAGTCCTGTTATCAAGACCATAGCCTATCCCCAGAGTAATCAGGAAGCTCCCACTTGAGTCCCGACCTTGGTGTTCCTAACATAGGGTTTGCCACTTTCCTAAAAGGCCCAGATTAAGATTCTACCAGGGGATTCCTTGAGGAGCTTCCCATCACTCTCTCCATCATTGGTACCTCTTCTTTTTTAATTGCTAACTCTCCTTCCCATTTGTATACTTCCATCACCCTTTCTCACTCTGCCCTGGCCCTGCCCCACACCCACCTATCCTGGCTGAGAGCCCTCTGGGGAAGGAGTAACTGAGCCAGAAGCCACCCATGAGGCCCCTGATTTCCTCTTGTGTAGTGTTGGCTGTGGGAACTGGAGAAGAGGAAGACAAGAGGGAAGCACTGGAGAAAGGTCTTCTCCAGTATCATCCTCAAACTGGCTCCACAACTGATGTTTTAATTTTCCTGCCAGGAAAAAGATCTTCCAGTTGGAGTTACTCATTCTGATTCTTCCTTCAGTGACTCAGAATTCGACCGAAGGTAATGGCCATGAAGTAGACTCCTTGGGTATTAGAGAAGAGACTAAACAGTGGCCAGGAAGGCAGAGGGGCTAATTTCCCAGGTTAGCCAGTGTCTCCGGAAAAGGCCTTTGCTTGTCCACCTTGGGAGATAGAGGGGTCTGAACCTGATTATTGGCGCCAAGTAACAAATCTGTCCTCTTACTGACATAACATGATTACAGTACACAAAGGTGTTCTACTTTAGAAAAGGAATCACGGAATACTATGTACGATTAAAAACACTGGGGAAAAAACAACAGAGAAAAACTACACATGACTTAAGCATGTATTATTGAATGCCAGGATAAATGAGCCCAAAGATCACACCACCAGTTTCTCCAGGACTATGTGGAATAAAGTAACAGCATGGTTAATTAGCAAAGGTCAGAAACCTAATTAAATATCAAAGATTAAGTGGAGTGTGCGACTCCTGATCTGTGAGTTCAACCCCCAGGTTGGGTGTAGAGATTCCTTTAAAAAAAAAAAAAAAAAAGAAAAGAAAAAGTAAATGGAGAGAACAGTCAAAAAAGATTCCCGGCTGTTTCCAGGGCTCCCTGTGCCAACTGTGATACCTTAGTGTTCTTAATGAGAAGCCAGGAAAAAAGTGGACAACTTGATGACTGAAAACAAGGAGGGCTCAAAAACGGAAGAGAAATCCAGGGGCAAGAAAGTCAGCCTCAGCTGTTACTGGGGAAGACAGTAGGGTGCTCCTACATGGTGCCCTAACATGGATGGGCATCACTGTACTACATCACACGTGAGCAAGGCATAGTCTATCCCAAGTCTATAGGGAGATAAACCTCCAGATTTAGATGCACTCATCCAAGAGATTTTAGAAAACATGCACGAGATCATCTGAGTTAGAAGTCAAAGCTGTTACCACATTGCCAAGATGAGAAGAGAAACCCCGTAACGAACCCCCCTAAGTAGTGAACCCAAGGCCACTCTAGCCCAGGAATGTCATAGGGCTAAGTTACATCCCTGCCTGCCTTCTCATCCCACCTCCCCAGTCAGGGTCCCTACACCATTACACAAATGCCACCGATTTTTATATATAAAAGTGTTGGGAGAAAAGCAGTCTACCCCAATTTTTTAGTTTTAAGTAGCCTACACCAAATTGAACCTCTAACTGCCCCAATTTCAGTCCGTGGAGAGAAAACGTGGACCATGGTGGGGCATTTCCAATACAAACTTGGTACAGCTACACTGGTGTTTTACCAGCTCTATGTAAGTAGGTGGGACCAGAGAGCCCTGAACAGGATTCCATTTCAGGAAGGGAAAGGCTCAGCAACATGATCTAGTTGAACGAAGATTAAGCATCTGAGGTCTACCAGGCATGATGCTTAATCCCTGGGAGCCTAGAGACAGGCCTACGAACAAAGACCTACAGCTCCGTGTGCCGAGAACAAGGGAGTAGACGTAAGAGAAAGTAGCGTCTAAGGGAGGGATCTGCCTTATCTGGAAAGACCAAGAACGATAAATAGGAGACTGCCAGGTACACAGAATAAAGAAGAAAAGTGACAAAAGAAGGGCATTGCAGGCAGTGGGCACATGCCTGAAATACCATTTGAAAATAGACACACGGCGAGGACTGCTGGGCTGGACGGGCAGTCAGACTAGAAGTAACCAGGAGTGCAAACATAAAAGGCCCCGACTGGCCAAACTAAGGAGCTTGGATTCTCTTACACAGTTGATCCCAAAAGTTCACCTTGGTGGTCATGTGAAGACCGGGCAGAGACTCCCGGCGAGATTACCTCAGCAAAGCACAATGAAGGCCAAGCAGAGGCTGTGGCTTGTTGCCCTGACGTTAAGAGTTCATAAGCAAGGATAAAACGACTTGCTTTAGAGCCCTGCTCTGGGGGATAGCGTGGAAAACACCTAGTACTGGATCAGTCACTCTCCCTTCCCTCTTTTTCTCATTCAGCATCACATTGCACTTCAGAATTTCCTGTCCAGCTTCGCCTGCTTTCAACTATTCACAGAGCCCAGTGTTCATGGTGCCACAGGTGAAGATAGAGATGGAGTCCGACTGTGACCTCACAGACGTGGACAAATACGGAAGAGAGACTGACGGCGAGACCACCCTCTAGGATGCAGCTGCCCCTGGACAGGGCTTCATCTTCACTGTGGGAGGACACGGTTGCATCTTCACCGTGAGGCCTGGGTCAGGCCCCTGAACTTCTTCTCTGAGCCGGTTTCCCTATTTGCCGAGCAGATGGAGTCATTCCACTTGCTAGGAAACTGATCTATGGGTGAAAAGTACTACTTACGTGCAAAGCGGTCTCCTTCTTTCTGTAGTTATAAAAAAACAACCAATAGAAACATAATACCTTATTTTAAAATGCAGTCCAGGATAGGAATTATAATGTTTCTTGAAATGAAAACGATGCTTGCCTCCCAAAATATAGCTAAGATAAAGGGAGCAATAGTAAATTTTTATTGAAACAAATACCAGTTAGATTTTTTTTAAGCTTAGATTTTAAAGTATCTAGAAGGTCTCGAAAAAAACCATTAAAATGCTCATACTTCAACAGACCAAAGTTGGAAAATTTGTTCTGCAACTTGACACACTAAGAAACACATAAAATGCCCTATCTCGTCTTCCCATCTCATGCAGCTTTCTAAAGCTCCTACGACAAGTCTGCGCCATCTGCATGGGCTCTAGGCCCAGGGCCAGGACGGAAGTGTGACTAGAGCTTCCCCAGATTGAAAAGCCAGTGCCCAAAGTCTACCAATGGAAAACCAACGCATGAGAGCGGGCAAATGTTTTCAAAATAAAATTGTTCTAGTTAAAATGAAACTCCCAACCACATTACGTCCACAAAATGATCCTTTAAATTAGTATCACTGGTTTTTCACAACCAGAATAAGACTTCTTTCTACTCTCGGGTTGGTCCTTCCTCCAAGTTTCCAATGACCTTGCTCCCAAAGTCAAACTCCCATCCACAGGACCACTGCATGTTAGGCAGTGCTAATGTAAAATATTAGATTATAACTTTGCAGTATTAGATTAGTACTTTAAGGGCGCCTGGGTGGCTCAGTGGGTTAAAGCCTCTGCCTTCAGCTCAGGTCATGATCCCAGGGTCCTGGGATCAAACCCCACATTAGGCTCTCTGCTCCGCGGAGAGCCTGCTTCCTCCTCTCTCTGCCTACTTGTAATCTCTGTCTTGCAGAGTCTGTCAGTCAAATAAATAAATAAAATCTTAAAAAAAAAAAAAAAGATTAGTACTTTAAAGGAATGATTGGAAGTTGGATAGATTAATAAGTCATTGATAAGGAAGCAAACCTTGTCCTCACGAAACTTATCAGTCTATCTTTAATCCCCACTTAACACCAACCTTGTTTATTTAACACCCATTATGTGCCTGACAGCCACAGTGCAGCTGACATTTACTTTCTCCAAAACTACTATGGATTTCAATCTTGAGGAAATCACTTTGGTTAGTTACTACATTTACTCATGGTGACCAAAGCAGGTGCTTTTCTTCTTCACTCTTTTCTGTTTTTTAAAGACAAACGATACTAGATGATTAACACTTTGGGTATGAGGACAGCCAATTGCGCCTGCAATCCTCAGAGCTTCATACAGTGCCTGGTCCCTAGAAAACTGTGTTAAGTTAAATCTCAGAGCTCCCTTCTAAGGGATACTGTCAAGAGATAAAGCCCTACACCTCTCCTGCTTGTACTCATCGCACAAAATGACTTAGCTGCTCTCTAACCCAGAACCATCACTTGAATTTAAGGATAAATTCTGTATCATCAGCTGCACCAATCCTGGAAGATCTAACAATCGACCCTTAACATTTCAGTTTTAAAAGTTGGTAGATTTCCAATAGTACTTTGTCCAAATTAAACTGTAGAAATGTTATGGATTCAGAATAAATGTGCTTGATTAATCAAACAAGCTGGAAACTACAATGTTAATTTTGTTGTTGTAAATTGATCACTGTAATTTTCATCTTATATGTCATTTATATTTTGTATATATATGAACATTTTAATTTTGACAGCTCTTAACAGGTTGACATATTGTTACTTCTCCATGTCGTAGGTCAGAACTTCTTTCCACTTGTAATTATAATTCAATAAAACTTAATCTTGTCTGCTCATCTTGCTCCATGTTTAATAATTTAGTCAGCAAACATGGGATATGGACATGAGCTGAATCTCGCTTACAAAAACATCTCCAGCAAACTATCCTCTTTCATACCCAGGAAACTATCAAAAGAGTAAAGTCAGCTCCCCATTGTTCTTTTCTTTCCACCTCAAGCTGCCTGGAGCAGGGGGATCTGTCTATCCAAATTACATCCCTGCCTGCCTTCTCATCCCACCTCCCCAAAATACTCAGCCCTGGTAGAGAAGAGAGAATACACAGGGACCTATCCCAGCCTCAAACTGTGCCCAGCGAATACCTTCCAATCTGTCAAATCAAACACACACATTGAAAAAGAAAAAAAAAAATGTATAGAAAGCAGGGAGCAGGGCGTCTGAAGGGGGATTGTCAGCAGACACGTCAAGAAGTCCTCTGTAAATCCAACAATGTGTAAATTCAACTTCATGGTTTAGAAAACACCCGGAATAAGCCTAACCACTTAAATGAATCTTGCAGATTAAGCTCCCAGCTTGGCACAGACTGAAAGGACTAGACTGGCTTCTCCACAGCACTTTGTTTAAGGCATAGCATTAGGGGTTACCAAATATAGGAATACGGACATCTGTTACATCCAACCAGAAAGATGAACTATGATTAGGTCAAAACTAGAACAGAGGCGGGAAGATACAGTATTTTGCAGAACTCATTCCACACCAGTCAGAAGTGTTTTATTTAAAAAAAAAAAAAAGAAAAAAAAAGGCGCAAAACAAACAAAAAACCTTTTTAATCAGAAAGTCTGATTAAATTCAATATGAACTCAAGTTCTCAAAAACCCATTGGGGAAAGCCAACAGGTACATCAGCGAAAAAGCAGGCAGCTGCTAATAAGTCTTTGGTGGAAAAATAAGTTGCATACTTAAACAGGCTGCCCTAATCCTAATGATTATCAAGCCCAAGTTTTGTTTTTCAAAAATAGGTTTCAAGATATCCCGAGGAAACCAATACAGACACCCCCAAGAGTACAAAGGTGTAACAGTGAATTTTAAGGATAGAGGAAAAGCCAAATGCGACAACACACAAATAATCTATAAAATAAGTCTTTCAACCTTAGAGGAACATGGGAAAGCCTCATGAATATAACACACATGGGATGAGGACTGACAGCACGTGGAACTACCCTAAATATTTTCCCAATGACTAAGCCACGGAATGACAGCTCAGGACACCATTCACATGTAGTTTTACATACTATAGGTATGTAAATTACAGTAATGTTTTTTTCTACTCAATTATCATTTCTTCCTTTTGACTTTTTCCCTAATTTTCTCTAGCAACATTTTTCCTTTGGTTTGACTAGTTGAACTCAAAAGGTTTGGAACCTAAAATGAGTATCAACTCTTATTGGAATAGCACTTGGGAAATGCAATCCTAGAAAAGGCAAATTTTAACTGAAGTGGCCTGACAAAGTTAAGCACCCGATCTTACTGGGGCGATGTCCTCCCGTTTGTCACCAGGTGAAGTGCTTCTCTTGGCCGGCTCAGACGACCTAGCTGGAGGCCGGCTTGCTCCGTGGTGAGGTACAGCAGAGCCACACACACAGACGCCCACCCAGTTCAGCTTTCAATAAATACAAAGCATCATTTTAAACCATTTCAGTAAAATAAATAAAAAATATTGCATTTCTATTGGCCTGTTTTGCCTCTTGGACTGGCTTGGAGTGATGTTTGTGACAGAAGACGCAACAGTTAACTAGTTGCTACTCCACGCTCCTTAGGCTTCAACACTTCCTGATCTTCAAGCCTCAGCACCTTCTTTGCAGCAATAATGGTATTCTTCATCAGCATTGCCACAGTCATGGGACCAACACCCCCCGGGACTGGAGTGATGTAACCAGCTTTCTTTCTGACTCCTACATAGAAACAAGACGGGTATGCTCTGCCTTAATTCTGGCAAAGGAAATGAAATGTATGCATCTTAACGTACCATGGAAGAAGCATCCAAAGAAAAACCAAGAATATACATAAGCACCTTCATAAGCCTCAAACTCATTAAAAAATAAGTCATATCTATATCACTTAGGAGTAAAGGCTTTCGAATATACTAAAAAAAGAACATTCATGTAATAAGAGTTGTTCAATGAATATTTATACATCTATATGACCTATAATTTACCATCCAAACTTTTCCTTCATATTAAATCAGTTTAGGGGGCGCCTGGGTGGCTCAGTGGGTTAAAGCCTCTGCCTTCGGCTCAGGTCATGATCTCAGGTCCTGGGATGGAGCCCCGCATTGGGCTCTCTGCTCAGCAGGGATCCTGCTTCCTCCCTCTCTCTCTGCCTGCCTCTCTGCCTACTTGTGATCTCTGTCAAATAAATTAAATCAGTTTAGAAAGAAAAACCTCAAGGAGTTAACTATATGTGAGATATAACTATAATTATTATATTATTAATATTAACATATTACCAATTAATACCTACCTACAATATTTTCTTACTTTTACTCTCTTATTTGCTATTATTTGACTATATTTATTTAACTATACTGTTTGCCCAAGCACCAAAGCAAAGTAATTTTCTGGAAAGTGATAAGTAAGATTTTTTCTAACCTAATCTTAAAGGAAAAATACTTAGATACTTAGGCTTGTGTCTGGTTGCTTTATTAGAAATAGAAAACTAGAAATGGGTTTACCCACCTAAAATTGAGATAAACATGATAGCTTAAGAACTGAAAGGAGAAACCTACTAGTATATTTCAAAATCCAGGAACGTGGCTCTTTCCTGGATCATTTTTAACATGCCAGGTCTGTGATCTCTCCCCTCAATGTGAACATGATAAATCTGTAACACCTTCTAGGAGATTCAGTGGTTTTAGAAAGTCAATTCATTAAATTTTCAGACTTGTTGAAAGTGATGAAATCATTTGAATTATGAAGTAACCTTAAGGAAAGAGCAAACACCTCCCTGAAAAGTTTATACCTGGTCCCCATAATTTTATGATATAAACAACTAAAATGGTCCTAGAATGACTGTAATTTAAGTTTCTCTTAATTCACGAGGATTACATTTTGAATTACCACAGTAATTGTTTTTTTTTTTTTCTTTTAATTGCTACCCCCAACGTGGGGCTCGAACTCACAACCCTGAGATCAAGAGACACATGCTCCACCAACTGAGCCACCCAGGTGCCCCAAGAGTAACATAAGTTAAAAGTAAATGATCTGTCCTAAATGTCCATTAAAGGTACGATTTACTGATTTTATATTTTAAGAAAATTATATCATTTACCTTCAAAATCCACATCTCCAACTAACTTGGGTTTAGCAGTGATGGGATCCTGAACTCTATTTATTCCCACATCGATGACTGCAGCTCCCTCTTTGATCATATCTGCCGTGATCAGATTTGGAATGCCTACAAACCAGAGAGGAATGAGAGGAATGATCACTAGTCCTGAAAGGAAGATTCTACTTATCAGAGGCTTATCTGATTTCAGTTTTAAAAGACCTGGAAGAACTAATTAGCTTGTTTGATGAAAACCTGTAAAAACCATTAGCCAAGGAACCACTGAAACTTCATACAGTAAACAGACATATTCAGAGGTTTCTGAAGTAACATTCACCCATCAAGTCAAGATTGGAAAGCCAGAAACCAACGCCGCACACACGGTTCTCGCCTCGTCTTTATGGGCCGCATACAGTATCACGGCTAGAAGAATGGTGAATGGGGTGGCAGGGAGGCAGGCAAATTCCAAGCAGTCACTCTTCACCCTTCCCCCGCCTCCCTGGGGTTCTTACCTGCAGCGGACACCACGATGTCGGCAAGAACTGTATGTTTCTTCAGTTGCTCTTTGGGAGTGTGTCGATGAGATATTGTAACAGTGGCATCACCTAGGGATTAAAAAATACATGTCTTGATTTCTGAATCAAAACGGAGATTGGATTAGAACCAGGCAACCCATTTTAGAAATTCACCATCCCTGAAAAAAGTAACTGACTTAATTCATGTACCATATTTTCTGGACAGCTAAGTACCAGTTACTTTTCAGCAATTAACACCACTTCTTTTTTTTTTTTTTTTAATTTAAATTCAATCAATTAACATAGAGTGTATTATTTGTTTCAGAAGTAGAGTTCAGTGATTTATCACTTATATATAACACCCAGTGCTCATTACAAGTGCCCACCTTAATGCCCATCACCCAATTACCCCATCCCCCCTGCCCACCTCCTTTCCAACAACCTTCTGTTTGTTCTCTACAGTCAAGAAGTCTTTTATGGTTTGTGTCCCTCTCTGATTTCATCTTATTTTATTTTTCCCTCCCGTCCCCTAGGATCCTGTTTTGTCTCTTAAATTCCACATGACTGAAATCTTATGATAAATGTCTTTCATCTGACTGACTTATTTCACTTAGCATAATACCTTCTAGTTCCATCCACATGGTTGCAAACAGTAAGATCTCTTTTTTTTGATGGCTGAATAATAGTTCATATATATATGTCACTTCTTCTTTACCCATTCATCTGTCAATGGACATCTGGGCTCATTCCCTAGTTTGGCTATTGTGGACAGTGGGGTGCAAGTGCCCCTTCAGATCACTATGTTTGTAACCTTTGGGTAAATACCCAGTTTCTTATAACTTTTATCCCCTCATCCTAACTCTACCCTTTGGGATCATTTAAAATTAAATTTATTTAATCCTTATCCTACTCAACAGTCTTTCATGAATTTTACCTTTCCTAAGCAAAATGTCACTAGAATTATTCAAGTTTTAAAAAAATAAGTGTACTGAAAGGTATCTAAAAATACATAGTTTTGCCATTATTTCTGATATAATCATGTAAGGTCATGATAATCACATGTGATAACTGATTTCTGAGCTTTTTTCTCAGACAAATTATCAGAACCTGAGATAATAACATTTTATAGTCTTATCAAGTCAATCCTTTGCAATGGTCTAAGATATTTTTCTATCAAATTATACAGGATGGGTTACTAGGAACTGTTTCTTAGTTCCAACTATCAAAGCCATAACTGAAAATGTCTAATTGCCTACAACCATGCTTACACTCAAAACTCAAATATATTTGAGGCATGTCCATTTCTGTACTAGTTCCTAATAAATGAATATAAATAAAGTTTCAGGTGACAAGAGTTCAGCTTCTCCTACAAAGATTACTCCCCAAATAATTGCTAACAAAATTATAGCAAATACAAATACAAAGTTTAACAAACACAGGACACCTTCTGAAGGTTCCCATATAAGCGAGCAGGGAACACTCTTCTGAAGGCCATTTCCTTACCTCCAGGGCGTTCGTGTGCCCCATCTGTGTGCAGCAGCATTGCAATGGGCATTCCAACATTTTTTGACCTCCCAGCCACAACCACATTCTTCCCTAGGGTTGGAATGCCTATGAAGAAATATATATATTTACATGAAAAGAGCGCTAGACTATGTTAGAAGGAGCACCAGAGAAGGCAGACAGAGGGCCTAGGACATGAATCTGACCATGATAAGCAAGGGAGTTACTAAGGCTTATCAGTCAAGGAGGTCCCATCACTTGCTACACATCCTAAAGGCTAAAAGAACATGAGGAAAAGGACCCTGGAAGCTAAAAAATACTACATGAGTGTGCACTATCAATGCAAAGAAACCTTATGTTTCCTTTACAGAGGCTTCTGGATTAAATAGCAACAAAGTCAACACAGGCAAATAGTCAAAACAGGCAACCGCAGGGAGAGGCAGGCTTCAGGGGCAGGACTGGAGGACGTGTGGCCCAAGTGTCCACTCCGCGACTGTAGGCACGGTTACCAGTGGCGAGTACTGGTTTCATGATACTAACACAGACATACAACTATGGGATATACCTACCAGTTCGCTTAATTATTTCCCAGACACCCCATGGCGTAGCCGGTAACATGGAGTACTGGTCCAGACACATTCGCCCTACATTAATTACGTGAAAGCCATCCACATCCTTGTCTGGGGAAACAGCGTTGCAGATTTTCCGCTCGTCGATGTGCTCTGAAACAGAGAGCAGAGCAGCAGCCTGAAGTCACTGTCACATAGTTTGCACCGCCTGACACCATCTTAGCTGGTTTATCACACAAACCTATTCCTCTTCCATGACTTGCCTCGGTGATTGACTTCTTCATCTGCACAGAAGGAACACACACCCAGCAAAGCCAAATGCCAATATCAAAGGCAGCATCCTCTTCTACAGCTGCTTCCCTCTGCTGCCATTTTGTATCAAGATCTCAACCCCAAGTCAAGGAGGAATTGGGATTCTGTGTAGGTCTGTGCATACCTAATAAAATATTCACTCTCCTGAATTTACCTCTCCTTTAAGACAAACCCCTAAGGGGCCGGGTGTATAAAGTAGCTAAGCATCCTCTACTCCTCAGAAATCATTCTAAGTGATAGAGTCCAAAACTCACCTGGAAGAGGCAGCTGAACAAGGAGGCCATCTACATCGTCATCGTTATTTAGTTTATTGATTAAATTCAACAGCTCTTCCTCTGAAACTGAAGCTGGTTTCACAATTGTCTCACTGTTGATTCCTATGAGAAAATTCCAAGGTTAAAAAAGAAATCTCAGGGCGCCTGGGTGGCTCAGTGGGTTAAGCCTCTGCCTTCGGCTCAGGTCATGATCCCAGGGTCTTGGGATCGGGCCCAGCATCGGGCTCTGGGCTCAGCAGGGAGCCTGCTCCCCCCGCCGCCCCAGCTCTCTCTGCCTGCTTGTGATCTCTGTCTGTCAAATAAATAAATAAACAAAAATCTAAAAAGTAAAGAAAAGAAAAAAGAAATCTTGAGCATTTGATGAGTAATGCTATGCTGCCTGCCATGGTACTGTAACACAGAGGTTCTGTATCACGCCCAACGCTGGTAGCTAAAGAGCTTGGATCAGTTCTCAAAGCACCCAGAAAAGTAACTTCACAAATATACACACTAGAGAACGTTGGCTTGGCAATTAGCTACATTTTTCTACACTATCCTCCTGAACCTCAATTTAGACAAGAAGACTGAGGCTCAGCAAAATTGAAACACAAGCCACATAGTGATGAAGGCGGTCCTTCCAGTTCTGGAGTCCATGTCCTTTCCACTGCACTGTGCTTCTCCCAGTGTCTTAAAAAGCCACAGCTTGCCATTTTCAAAGGTTCTAAAGCTATTTCAAAGAAAAGGGCAGGAGGCCTCAATCCTCAGTGATACCAAGGACTCATGGTCTGGTCAATGGCCCACACACCCCAGTGGTTTCACAGCCTTTCTGAAGGGAAGGGCATCTAGGACTCATACCACTGACCCACAGAGGAGCAGGAAGAGGCAGAGCCAAGCCCACCTACCCCAGGTCTACCATCATAGAGTCTGTGGTATAGCAAGACCTTGAACACGAACCTCCCATCACCTAGAACCTCAGTTTCTGCATCCCAAACTCTAACCACACTGCATGATTTTTTTAAAGATGTATTTTTATTTATTTTAAAGACAGAGCATGCAAGCAGGGGGAGGGGCAGAGGGAGAGAGAGAGAGAGAAAATCCTCAAGTCGACTCCCTGCTGAGTGTAGAGCCTGATGTGGGGCTCAATCCCAGGACCCTGAGACCATGACCTGAGATGAAATCAAGAGTTAGCCGCTTTACCAACTGAGCCACTTAGTTGCCCCCCTCTGCACAATTTAATTGGCTTTGGACCCAGTTGGTAAAGAAGCCAAAAACTATTTCCCAGAAGTCAGAGTCATTTCCCTCAAACCTAGGTGTTCTAGGCCATATCACTGAGCCCTCCTCACCAAATCTCAAACATCTCAGCCAGACTCTCATTACTACTCAAGGAAAGCAAATGTAAACAATGTTCAAGGTCACTTATCCAATGTTAAGACTAAAGACAGAATTTAGCTTATATTCCAGAAGACACGGCGTGTACCAATCACTCCCATTCTAGTCTATAAGCCTCTCCAACAGATAGGCCTGATTTCTTTATGACCACATTCTGCATACAGTTCAATCCCATTAGCCTCCTGTGCTTGAGCCTTCTAATTAGAAGAAAAGAATCACGACTGCCAACGGAGTTTGTCTCAGATAAGCTGCAATCTGACAGCAGTAGGGTCTGCGAGTGAGACATACCCACTTCCGCAGCTGCCCGGGTCTTGTTGAGGACATAGGAGTGACTTGCAGGATTCTCGCCCACCAGCACCACGCTCAGGTGCGGCCGCTTGTTGCCCGACGCCACCCATTCTTCCACCTCCTGCCGCACTTCCTGCTTGATCTGCTGGGCAAGTTTCCTTCCAGAGATGACGACAGCTTCATTTCTGCAGAAGGCAACCACAGTCACAACACCAAGAAGCTTACATTTTTGTGAAAAGTAAAAATTGGACTACCAAAAAAAAAAAAAAAGTTATTAAATACCCCAAACTTAAAGAGTAGATTAAAATTCATGGTGCCTAAATTGAGGGTCAACGGATATCTGAAGGGCAGTTTCAAAGTGGTTAATCTGTGTCCAGCCACATGTTTAGGAAGATAAAGTTGACTGATAAAGATAAAGATAAAGAAACAGTTACTATCATTACTCTGAAGCATGGAGAGGGTGAGTGCCAGCTAGTACTTGGCAAAGCGGGCTCTCCTATCCAGCTGTCTGACTCCAGAATCCAGGCTCTCACCGCTACACCATCCTGCCCCCTGATCATTGACACATTGATAGACACCCCCAAAAAAGTTTTCCATTGTTTTAATTTGCATTGTTTTATTTGACCTGTCACCACTATGAGGTTAGTGTTTCCTATGTGCTTATATACAATTTTGTAGTTTGTGTTTTCCTGTGTTATTAGCATCCAGCCATATATTTCAAACCATTTCCCAGTTAAATCGATTGGCTTTTAATTTCTATGTGCTTCTAAATATATAAGTTATGTTATGCAATTAAACCAACAGACTATGTTCTGGACAGGTCAGACCTCAAAATTACCATTGCTCCTCATAGCCCTCCTGGAGAAGACATTCCCAGTAAGAAGAAGGAGTTTCCATCCCATGGGTGGCCGTGTGCTCTACCCCAGGACCCCAATGACCCGCCCACATCTGACAGACCAGGAGTGAGCATCTGCCGCTAGGACGATTTCTAGGCTGGCCAGCGGTCCAGCTGACGTAGAAACTCAGTGCCACAGGGCAGTGGTAGTTAACCAGACCGGGAAGAGCTTCTCCCTGAAACATTTCCACACACTAGAACCATAGAGGACCTGCTGGTGGGAGGAGGAGAAGAAAGACTCAGGCAAGAGTCTTTCTCAGAAAAAAGTAGAGACAGAGCAGTGACACCCAAAGTAGGACAGAGCAAGAGATGAAGAAACTGTTACTGATGGGGCAACGAGAAAACTCAGGGCGTAGAAGAACCTCCAGTTCCCAAAACCGTGTTCTGATCCCTGAAAGACCACTTCTTCCCCATAAGGACTGTTTATGCAGCTCTTCCTGGGTTCTAATGTGGAACATTCCTGGTTTTCTTATTTCCATATATGTCCTTATAATAAAGTTCCCAATACTTTTTTATTTTTATTTATTTATTTTTTTAAGTTCCCAATACTTAATGTAGGATGAGAATCTGCTCTTTAAGCATAAAGGTCTCAGTGGAAATGTCTTTCCCTTTCGTTTTCTTTCTGTCCCCACTATCATGAAGCATGCTTCAACCTCAAGACCAAGGAGACACACAATTATATGAAATATTGAAAAAATTTCCCCTTCTAGAACATATTTAATTCTCAGGGATAACACCAAGATACTGGTTATCTTGTATGGTCAGATATGATTCATTTTTTTTTTTAAGATTTTATTTTTAAGTAATCTCTACGCTCAACATGGGGCTTGAACTTACAACCCCGTGATCAGCAGCTGGACACTCCTCCTACTGAGCCAGCCAGGTGCCCCAGGTATGATTCATTCTTAAGACCACTGTTAATTAAAATGGAATTTTAAAGCTTCAACAGCATTTAAACCTTCCATGCTTCCTTTCCATTAAGATTAAATACCTACTTTGAACCAGATTGAAATGTCTTGGATATAAAGCAGTAATTTTTTATCTAAACTTTATATTAATTTGTATTTGTTTCTTGGGGATATTAAAAAGATAAAATTTTATAGCAAACAATACATTTACCCAAATTTTGTATAATGAAAGCAGCATAGCATAAAATATATACTAGCATTTCACATACACCCATGGTATATTAAGGAACTGAAAACATGTTAACATTTAGAACTAGAGTTGAAGACTTCATTCAAAGGGCTTTGGACACACACACCTCTGGCAACACTCCTGGGGAGTAGTCCCAGTCCAGAAACATATTCCCAACCTGGAACGCTGCCAAATGAAAGATTACTTTAAAAGAGCTTACGACAGTGATTTATATTCAATAAAATAACATATATAAAGTGCAAGGCATATATATTCAATAAAAATTAATTTCTTACTCTCTTCCTTTGGTTAGATTTACACACACAACCCATATTCTTAATATATAATATATATATATTTACTTACTCATAAGGATATGTGTGTAAACATATACACATACATAAATATTCAATAAAGTCTTAAATTGCATTTCCTTAAAAAGTTCCTTTTGAGGGGGCGCCTGGGTGCCTCAGTCAGTTAAGCGTCAGCCTTCAGCTCAGGTCGTGATCTCAGGATTGTGTGCTAGGGCCCTGTCAGGCTCCACCCTTGTCTGTCTCCCTCTCTTCCTCCCCCACTTCTCCTCCCCTCTCTCAAATAAATATTTTTTTTTTTTTAAACGAAAGCAATTAACTTAGACAAAATGGTAGAAGCATATTTGGGTTAAGAATGATCTACTACAGTTAAGAACACAGGGTTCTGGAAGAACCCAGTGTTCCAACTCCCAAAGGCAGGTTCTGGATGTTATGCCAATTAGGTTTAAAAAAAAACCGTCAAAGAGCAACAAGAACCAAAAATAAAGCAACAACACAATGAGTATCTTCTGTAATATCAGCTGTTTTAGCCCTCCTCTTCACATACAACTCTGCAAAATTTGAAACACAGTCCTGCCAGAGAGTCATTACCTAATTTCCCATCATATCTTCTGCCAAAGGGCAGATAAAGTAACTGCTACCCCAAAAGAAACAGAGGCTCAGCTCAGTCCCACAGGGAATCCAAAATGTATTAACTATATTAGCTAACACTTATGTAGGAATTAGATGCTTTTCACAGATGTGTTTAATAATTCATTAAGATGACAAATGAGAATAAAATGAGTGAACAGACTAGAAAAAAGTCACAAGGACTGTTCAAGTAAAAATCAGAATTAAAATCCAACTCAGTAGCATCTTTGCCTTCCTAATTCAATAGCTTAGAGCACTGTAATTTTCCATAAAAACAATTATCAGGTCCATTTTACAATTCATGATCAAGTTATTCTGGAAAAGAGTTCGGTTATCTACTAATTAATTACACACAAAGAAGGATGGAACTAACATCTGTTAGAAACATTAGGTATTTTGCTAAGAGTTTTACATGCATTACTCTCATTTACCTTGGGATTATTATAATAACTCGTATACAGAGGAGAAAGGACAGTAGAAACAAGATTCAAACACAAACCTCTGCCTCCAGCCTCCAAAGTCCATTTTTCCCTATACCCTAGTCTACTATAGTACTCTCTCTCCAACCATGAGTTTATGTTCCTGAAACCCTCCTCCCTCAAAAGAAATACATGCATACTCATAAAAGATATTACTGTTTTACAATTACTAGGCAGCAGTGATCAAAGCAATACAAGGGAACCATAAATATTACAGTATTGCCTTCAGAGATGTGGAAGTCTACTTGTTCATTCAGAAACGTTAGTGAAAGGAGGGCATCTGCTACTGGAGAGTAACTGGTCCAGTTTTCTAGATGAGTTAGAAGATCTTTACAAATGTCTTCAATCATGAAAGCCACAGGCACACGAGGCCAGAACTCAGGAAGGGAGCAACGGGGAGAACAGACAGTAGTAATGAGGGATGGAGCTGGAAAGGCAGGTCAGGGTCAGAACAAGGAAAGCCCTGACGGTCCCGAGTCTTCAAGAACGCATTAATCCGCATTCTGTGCTATGACAGCACCTCGGCAATGTTTCTAACATTTTTTTTTTCACTGAGTAGAAAGTACACACGGGTTCTGCCCCTTGACAGGTGAGTTCCACTAGGAAAGAAGACTTACGATCATTTCTGAATTCACACAGCCTAGGGCAGTGTCTGGATGAAAGGGGCCGCTGTTAAAAGGCTTAGCTCGCTGGCAGTGCAAAAGCTCCAAAGATGGGCGAGAGAGTGCGCAGATTTAGGGAGACAAATCACGGGCCCCCAGAGGACTCTTCAACCTAGGTTTAAGAATCGAAGTTCGAGGTCTAAAAAGATGAAGAAAAACCTATCATCTCCCTAAGAAAATGCAAGCAGAGAGCTCTTTCTCTCCTCCTCTCCGGAATTTTCCCTTCCTCAGCCTGGCAATGAGTAGTTCCGGGTGGACCGCATCAAAGCCCTGGTGACCGCAGCACATTTATTATCCTGGGAGGGTAAGGGGCAGCTTGAAGAGCTGCAGGAGCCACATCCACCTCCCGAAGGAGGAGGGAAGAGCGGGTACCCGGCGAGCAAGCCGGCTCTGGGATTTCATCAGACTGCACCAACCCGGTCCGCCGCTAGGATCCCGAAGCGCACGGAACGCTGCTCATTCAGAGCCCTTCCCCACGCGCCCCAAAGCGTATCCTCTGCTTGGCCAAGCGGCTCGGCAACACCGCCAAGGGCGGCCCGCAGGTTCTGGCCGGTAACCGCCGCACTGTCCCACGTAGTAAATCCGGGAGCGCCAGAGCCCGCCTGCGCCTTCGCTCCGCACGGTGGGCCCCGTCCTGCCCACGGACTGGCCCGGAGAGAGGGCGACGCCCCGGGGCTGCGGGGACCGGCTCCCTCCGAAAGGCGGGCTCCGGGCATCAGCCGCCCCATAGAGCGAGCGCTCAGGTCGCAGACTGCGGCCGCGCTCGGCTGCCACGTCGCCCCGTCACCGCCCGGGACAGAGATGCTCATTAGAACGTCCCTCGGCGCCCCTCCGGAGCCCGGGCGGCACCCCACCCTCTGTTCCCCTCGGCTTTCGGCGCTGACCCAGCTCCCGGACCCCCTTACCGAACTACCGAGAGGTGGAAGGGGCGATGCCGGAGGCGGCAGCTCTGCGCGGGCCGGAGCAGCCGGGTGGCCAACGTGGACACGACGGAAACAGCAGCCATGACCCGCGCCGAGGTCCGCGCCAGGAGAGAAGCGCGCGCGCGGGTCGCGCAGTTATACTGCGGCCGCGTGGCAGGCCCCGCCTCCCACCCGCACCCATTGGCCCCTTCCTAGGAAAGCCCTGCTTGTGATTGGAGCAAGAAGAGCCGGCGGCGAGGCCCTGGAAGGCTCAGAAGCCGCCGTAGCCTGCAGAGATTGGTGGAAGAAGGCAAGCCCCTGCGGGACGCCGCGGGTGTCACGGAAGCCTGGCGGGCCCGAGTGAGAGTTGGTTCATTCATTGCTTGAACGCGCCTACTGTGTGCCAGGCAGCGTAAAAAGTGGATAAAAAGACAAGCAGACAGAAGAATGATGGAGTTAGAAAGAAACTGTTTGGCAAAATCATAGGAAAAACGGATCACCGTGGATGTCAAAACAACTGGATGAGGAACAGGGTATGTACTTACCGGGTTGCCAGATCTTGCAAGTAAAAATACGAAACACTCGATTAAATTTGAATTTTAGAGAAATAATTTAGGAGGAGGCGTCATACTTGTATTAGGGTAGTATTCGATGGTCATCTGCGATTAAAATTAAACTGTATTTTATCTGGCTACTCTTTTTGCATAGTGTCAAAGTATCTCACCCACAAAATACTTATTAATAGTAAAGGGGGGAAATTGTACATTTACAACAGGGGAGCCTGAAAGTCATGACCTTAAATGAGTGATCAAAGTTAATACCACCAGTAATGGAACAAACACGCGTTATCATGAAGAGGACACATCACTTCATAACTCTTAACAAGTCTGAAAATTGAATGAAGTGATTTTTTCCTAAACCATTAAGCCCCCTAAAAACTATTAAAGATTTTTCACTTACACACTGAGAAGAGAGAACACAGACCTGGAATATTAAAACGGCCTAGGAAAAAAACGTAGTCCTGAAATTTTGGAAGATACTAGTGGATCTTAATCTAATCACAAGGAAATATCAGATAAGCCCAAACAGAGTTATTTTACAAGACAAGCAGCCTGTACTCTGAAAAATGTCAAAGTCATGAAAAACAAAGCATGAGGAACTGTTCTAGATTTAGAGAAGTCTCGACATGACAAATGAAATGTGTGATTTGGAACCAAAAAATTTATCTTTCTTTCTCTTTATTTCATTTTTCTTTTTCCTTTCTCTTTGCTGTAAAGGATATTACAGGGCAATTGGCAAAATATTAATAAAGTCTTTAGATCAGCTAATAGCATGGTATCAGTGTTAATTTCTTGCTTTACCTAGCCATATTGTGGTTACATAAAAGAATGTACTTGCCTTTAGAAATAAAGAAACATCATGTCTTCAAATGCTTCAGAAAAAATATCTATATATATTAAAACATAGCATAATATAATACAGTTGACCTTTGAATAACTGTATTATATTACAGTTACGAGTGCACACCTCCACATAGTCAAAAATCCTCATATCACTTTTGACTCCCCAGAAACTTCAGTAGTAATACCCTACTGTTGACCAAAAGCCTTACTGATAATATAAACACTCAATTAACATATATTTTATGCTATATGTATTATATCCATATAGTTTTTTTACAATAAAGTAAGCTACAGAGGGATGCCTGGGTGGCACAGTCAGTTAAGCATCTGGCTTCGGCTCAGGTCAGGATCCCAGATCCTGGGATCGAGCCTAAACTGGGCTCCCTGCTCAGCAGGAAGTCTGCTCCTCCCTCTACTCCTCACCTGACTCATGTGCTCTCTCTCAAATAAGTGGATAAAATCTTAAAAAAAAAAAAAAGAAGAAGAAGAAGAAAGAAAGAAAAAAAGTAAGGGACACCTGGGTGACTCAGTTGGTTAGCATCTGCCTTTGGCTCAGGTCATGATCCCAGGGTCCTGGGATTGAGCCCTACATCAGGCTCCTTGCTCATGGGGAGCCTGCTTCTCCCTCTGCCTCTGCCTGCCACTCTGCCTGCTTGTGCTCTTTCTCTCTCTCTGACAAATAAATGAATAAAATCTTAAAAAAAAAAAGGTAAGCTTGAGAAAATAAAATGTTATCAAGAAAATCAAGGAAGAGAAAAATACAGTTCTAGTACTGTACTGTATTTTTATCGAAAAAATTCTACATGGTGTACCCAAGCAATTCAAATCCATGTGGATCAAGGGTCACCTGTATAAATATCAGTTTGTTAAGGGTGTCATAACAGAATATCACAGACGGGGTAGCTTAAACAACAGAAATTTATTTTGTCCCAGTTCTAGAAGCGGGAAGTCCATGATCAAAGTGTTGTCAGGGCTTTTCCTCTTTTGAGGCCTCTCTCCTTGCCTTGCATTGCCTGCCTTCTTGCTGGCCTCACATGGCCTTTTCGCTATGGCAGTACACCTCTGTTGTCTCTCTCTGGATAACTTAATTGCCTCTTCTTATGAGGACACCAGTCAGACTGGATATGGAGCTGCCCTAACCACCTCATTTTAACTTCATTATGTTTTTAAAGGCTCTATTTCCAAATACAGTCACATTCTAAGGTGCTGGGATTCAACAAATTAATTTGGGGAAAGGCACAATGCAGTCCATAACAATGGATTTACATAAAGAGAAACTGATAGACCATATGCAAATGCAACATATCAACAACTAGGAACTGGGTGAAGAGCATTCCAGCTTTCTGTGAATTTATCCTGCAGCCTTCCTATGGGTCTGAAATTATTTCAAAATTAAGAAAGAAAAAGACCAGTGAGGCACCTGGGTGGCTTAGTCAGTGAAGCAGCCGACTCAGTTTTGGCTCAGGTCATGATCTCAGGATCTGGCTCTGTGCTCAGTGGGGAGTCTGCTTCAGGATTCTCCCTCTGCCCCTCCTCCCACTTGCTCACACTCCCCGCCTCCCAATAAATAAATAATTCTTAAAAAAAAAAAAAAAGAACAAGTGAAAAAAGAAAAAGACCAGTAAGAGTTCTACCCTCATGGTGCTTGGGGATTAGGCGGCATACGGTGAACAAGAAAGTAAGAAAAAAAAAATGTGTTACTGAGAACCTTCAAGATATCAGATGTGAATGAATGGTATTGTGGAAGGATATAAAAACATCAAGTAAAATGCAAACTCAGACTGACAGGCTTTCTAGCCCAGTGGGATGGAAGACAAATCTAGTTAGTTGAATGGATACGTGATAGAGGTACACCGAGAGAGCCCGGGGAGCTTAGCGTAGGTCCCTAACTCATGGAAAATTCCTACCAGAATTGCCTCTATGGCTGCAGTGAAAGTAGGTGGGGAGAAAGAAGCCAAAGAATATGTCCAGCCTTTCTGGAAGGGCCTTTGACAGGGAAAAGGAGCCCTGGAGGTTCATGGGCAGTATATTCTTGCTCATAGAAAGCTGGGAGGGGGGCACCTGGGTGGCTCAGTCGGTTAAGCATCTGACTCGGTTTCAGCTCAGGTCGTGATCTCATGAGTAGTGGGATCAAGCCCAGAGTGGGGCTCGACACTCAGCAGGGAGTCTGTGTGAGAGGTTCTCTCCCTCTGCCCCTCCCCCTACTCATGCTTGCTCTCTCTCTCTTTCTCAAAAATAAATAAATCAAAAATTTTTAAAAAGGGCGCCTGGGTGGCTCAGTGGGTTTGGGCCTCTGCCTTCGGCTCGGGTCATGGTCCCCGGGGTCCTGGGATCGGGCTTTCTGCTTGGCGGGGAGCCTGCTTCCCCCTCTCTCTCTTCCTGCCTCTGCCTACTTGTGATCTCTGTCTGTCAAATAAATAAATGAACTCTTTAAAAAAATAATTAATAAATAAATAAAAATTTAAAAATAAAAAAAAAAGAATCTTGTGTTTGGAGAATACTGGCCTCAGAATTTCCAAGATTTAGGTTCTTTCTTGTCTTTTGAACTGGGGGTCCTTCAGTGTAAGGGGTTCCTCTGTATCTGGGGGAGTCAGTGTGGTACCCAGAAGTGATACAATTCAGTTTTTTTCTAATTTCCTTATTTTTTTCAAAGATTTTATTTATTCATTTGAGAGAGAGCATGAGCCGAGGGGAGAGGCAGAGGGAGAGGGCTCCAACCCCAGGAACCAGAGACCATGGGTGACCTGAGCCAAAGGCAGATGCTTAACCATCTGAGTCACGTAGGCGCCCCTAGAATTTTAAGAAGTAAGTAAACCTGACGTATTTGGCAGGAAAGGAAAGGGGACAGGAAGTGAGAGGTTGGGAAGGGTACTATGTTCGTAGACTATTAGCCACATGCCAGTAACTGTGCTAGATCCTTCCCCTACATTTGCTCACATAAATCATTCCTGTGACCTCATTCTGTTATTCTCTTACGGAAGAGACAAATTCACAAATTTAAAGTAATTTGCCCAAGATCACCAGCTTGTAATGGCAGTGCCAGGATTAAATATAGGTATATCTTCATCTAGGATCAATGCTCTTCCAATGTCTTTCGCTGTTGTGTTAAGTCACACGGAAGACAGGGCATCTGGCAGAGTGTAGTGGCCGGAATGTAGAACAGGGAATCCTGACAAGGCAACAGAACATTTAAGGACATGATTCTCCCAGAAGCTTATACTCTAACAATCCTTCCGCTGTTTCCCTTTCTTCTTTGTCTTTTTTTTTTTAAAGATTTCATTTATTTGTCAGAGAGAGAGAGAGGGAGAGAGAGCAAGCACAGGCAGACAGAATGGCAGGCAGAGGCAGAGGGAGAAGCAGGCTCCCTGCCGAGCAAGGAGCCTGATGCGGGACTCGATCCCAGGATGCTGGGATCATGACCTGAGCCGAAGGCAGCCGTTTAACCAACTGAGCCACCCAGGCGTCCCTCTTCTTTGTCTTCTTCTTCTTCCTTCTCCTTTTCTTTTCTTTCTTTCTTTTTTTTTTTTGTTTTGTTTTGTTTTGTTTTGTTTTTGGTTTGGCCATCTAAAAAGAACTGATTAAACTTTTACCATTTGCAAAAATATTGTATGATTTTTTTTTTGTTTTTAAATAGAGATGATAGGGTCTCCTGGGTAACAGTGGGTTGAGCGTCTGTCTGCCTTTGGCTCAGGTCATGATTGAGCCCCACTTCGGGGTCCCTGCTCAGCAGTGAGTATGTTTCTCCCTTTGCCCCCTGCCTGCTTGTGCACTTGCTCTCTCTCTCCCAAATAAATAAGTAAAATATTTAAAAAAACAATAGAGATATGGGGCGCCTTGGAGGCTCAGTCAGTTAAGTAGCTGCCTTCAGTTCAGGTCATGATCCCAGGGTCCTGGGATTGAGTCCCATATCAGGCTCCCAGCTCAGCGGAGAGCCTGCTTCTCCCTCTCCCTCTGCTTGCTGCTTTGTCTCCTTGTGTTCTTTCTGCATCTCTCTGTCAAATAAATAAATAAAATTTTTTTTAAAAAGAGAGAGAGAGAGAGAGAGAGATGATGCTTTATCGGAGTGGTTAAAAATACATAGTTCTGAGAGCAGCACCAGGAATTGTTATGGAAAATACTGCTTGTCCCCCAAACATCAGTACTTGGATGCCACCCGGGATGTTCTTGCTTATTATCTCCTTATAATTAATGATAAATCAATTACAACGTGTATTTGATCATGAAAATAATCCTACACACTTTCTATTTGTCCTGACTTTATTCCATTTAAGATTAAAGGTGGTAGTAATATTGAGGGGAATGATCTGCTGTTCAGAGAACAGCATAAGGAACAAGTAGCACTTACTGTGGGCCAGGCCTTATGTTCTAAATGCTTTATGCTTAGTAACTCATTTAGTCTTCACAATAACCCTATAAAGTAGTATACTACAATATTCCTATTTTATAGATCAAGAAACCAAGGCACAGAGAGGTTAGTAACTTCCCCCCAAATCACATGGTTAATAAATAGCAGATCTAATTTTCAAATTCATTTCCTTTCCTTTTTTTAAAGATTTATTTATTTAATTATTAGAGAGAGCTGGGCCAAAAGGAGAAGGAGAGAGAGAATCCACAAGCAGACCTCCCACTGAGCAGAGAGCACACTGTGGGGGGCTTGATCCCAGGACCCTGAGATGATGACCTGGGCCGAAACCAAGAGTAGGCTGCTCAACCAACTGAGTCACCCAGGCACCCCCCCTTTCCTTTTTCAAGACACAAGAAAATTTGCTTTTGAACATTAAGAGAA
Source organism: Lontra canadensis (assembly GCF_010015895.1). Taxonomy (NCBI): domain Eukaryota; kingdom Metazoa; phylum Chordata; class Mammalia; order Carnivora; family Mustelidae; genus Lontra; species Lontra canadensis. The sequence continues at coordinate 11,085,589 of NW_022631065.1, forward strand.
AAGAAAAGAAGTCATCACCGCAAACTCTGTTTTTGAGACTAATAATGGCCAACATATAAGAGGGAGAGTTTTAAGTGTTTTCCGTGTATTATCTAATCTTCATACCTGTTGTGGTATTATCCTTATTTTACCGATGGGGAAAGGAAGACACAAAGAGGTGAAATAACTTGCCCATGGTGCCCAGCTGGTAAGCGGCAGAGTTAATAGAGCAAAGTAAAATGGTGGAAAAATATGAGAGAAAAGACATTTACAACTTTGGGGTCAATAGGATGTCCATGGCAGAAGGCAACTTGACCCGAATTTTCTTCACCATCTCTCACTCAAGAAAGAGCAGCTTTCGGGACGCCTGGGTGGCTCAGTTGGTTGGACGACTGCCTTCGGCTCAGGTCATGATCCCGGAGTCCCGGGATCGAGTCCCGCATCGGGCTCCCAGCTCCATGGGGAGTCCGCTTCTCCCTCTGACCTTCTCCTCGCTCATGCTCTCTCTCACTGCCTCTCTCTCAAATAAATAAATAAAATCTTTAAAAAAAAAAAAAAAGAAAAAAGAAAAAAAAAAAGAAAGAGCAGCTTTCAGAGAAAGCTACTCTTGAGTGAGTAGAGCAGCCATGCCTGGGTGACAGAGGTTTTCATCAGTACATCTGGTTCCTGCCCAGGTCCCTCCCCCACAGGGATGGCGGTTACAAGGCTTCTGTCCTGAATCACTGAGGTGGAACCTGAAGATGAGAAAGCTGTCAGGTTTCCGCACGGTCACTGCTTTCACAGACTTTCCTTTAGTCCTCATCTTACCGAAACTTCGAGATCATTCAACAGGGTTGACGCTCTCTCTTATCCTTCAAGACTCTTCTCTTGCTTTCATTAAGATTCCCTCCTACTTTCCTTTCTACTTCTCTGGCTGCTTCTCTCAAAGTTCTCCTCTATGCGGCCTTTAAGTACCAGCTTCTATCCTGGCGCTCTCTGCCCTCCGCTTGGCTATTTTAGCCCACCATCGCTGTAAATATCTATGTGCTGCTAACTCCCAAGTTTTTTTGTTTTGTTTTGGAAGGTTTTATTTATTTGAGAGAGAGAGAGAGAGAGAGAGCAAGCAATTGAGGGCACCAGCAGGGGAAGGAGAAGAGAGAGAGGGAGAAGCAGGCTCCCCGATGAGCAGGGAGCTGGACGTGGGGCTCAACCCAGGACCCTGAAATCATGACCTGAGCCAAAGGCAGACGCTTAACCCACTGAGCCAGCCAGGTGTGGCTGCTAACTCCCCAGTTCAGCTCTAACCTGTTCTCTTTCCTGAGCTCCACCTCTGAGTGTATCTGTATTGTCAACATTTCAGAGTTAGTTCATTCAGAACAGAACTCCTGATCTATGCCCAAAGCTGCTTTTCCTTGCATTTTTAAAAAGATTTTATTTCTTTGAGAGAGAGAGAGTGTACGAGCATAAGCAGGGAGAGTAGCAGGCAGATGGAGAGGAAGAAGCAGGCTCCCTGCTGAGCAAGAAGCGCGATGTGGGGCTCCATCCCAGGCCCCTGAGATCATGACCTGAGCCGAAGGCAGACGCTTAACCGACTGAGACACCCAGGTGCCTCCTCCAGTCTTTCTATCTTAGTAACTGGGACAAACCAGCTACCAGTTAGTTGTTTGTGCCAGAAACACAGGCCGAGCCTTGACCCCATCCAGCTCTGCACTGAGACGGGCGTATTCTTTCTCCAGAATAGCTTTCGGCTCCATCTACCCATCTCCACTGCTCCAGTCCAGGTCAACTCCACCTCCCGCCAGGACAAAGGCAATAGCGCCTTAACTGCCTCCGGGCTTTACAGTGTAGCTGGCATCGTCAGCTACACTGTAACAGAAACAGAAAACAGAAAACGGACGTTTTCTCCGGAAACCCCTCGCTGACTGGCCACCTTGCCTCACATCAGATCCAAGATTCTTACTGACTGCCTTCAGCTCTCTTCACTTTTCCCCTTGCCTCCCACATTCGATGACTTCTTTTGGTGCCCGGATCAGGGCAACACTTACCTGCTTCAAAGCCTTTACGAATGCTATTGACTCTGAGTGGACACTCTCCCCTCTCTGTTCACTTGGCTCACTCATCTTCTGGGGGCTCGGCTTCAGTGGCCTCTTCTAAGACTCCCTGCTCTCTCTTATGTCTCTCATGATGCTCTCGGAATGCTCTTCATGCATTCTGTGCTTTTCCTCCTAAGAGAAGCCGTGCGATTATTTGATTAATATCTATCTTCTCCAACTGAATATAAGCTCCAGGAGGGCAAGGCCTATGTGTTGTCCAGGTGACTGGCAGAGGGCTGACCTTAGACTCAAGATATTTTCCTTTTCAAAATTTTATTTATTTATTTGGGGGGTGCGCAAGCAGGGTGAGTGGCAGACAGAGAGGGAGAAGCAGACTCCTCGCCCAGTAAGGAGCCCCATGTGGGGCTGGAACCCAAGACCTTGGGGATTATGACCTGAGCCGAAGGCAGACGCTTAACCCATTGAGCCACTTCAGATATGTTTAGAACGGAAACTTTCATTGGGCTTCTTGGCTGAGTGTTTTCGGTGTCTGATACATTGGGATTTCTCTTTCACAGTCTAACACCTGAGCCCTACGAGAATGGGCAAAGACGGCTTAGCAACTTTACTGCTTGTCTTTTTTCACTCACTTGTGGCAGGAGCTGAAACGGGAGCTGCTGCTGAGAGACCCTGCTAGCCCGGGAGGGGCGGCATCTTGCCGTGAGCCACGTGGGAAGAGGCCCTGCCTGTGGGTGAGGTTGGTGTGGCAAAGCGGGAGTTCAGCGAATGATGTCAGTGTCCCGTCTAGGACTCTGACACAGAATGAAAATGCAAGGTTGCAAATTCTGTCCGAGAGAGCTGGAAAGGGGAACTGCGTGATGACTGGGGGGGGGGGGGGGGGGCGCTGGGAGAAGTTCAGAAAAGGCAGTACTGGCTACTTTATAATTTACTTCTTAGCTTCTGCTTTCAGCATCTGCTGTGAACAGATGGTGGGGTAATGATCTCTTTAGACAACTGAGCCAAGGAGGGAGCACACCTCCCCAGTCTTTGTAAACTGTAGGCTGTGTGCCAGCCCAGGAAGGGAGCGATTGTCCTGTAGCAATTGGCAATGCTCTAGATCTCCCTCTCCCAACTCAGAAATCTAATCTTTGATTCCTAAGTGAACTATGTTGATATCCTGATCAAATATTGACCTAGGTTTTCCCCCAAATCCCTGTGATTCCTCACTTCCCCCACCCCCAAATCTAGCTATCCTGAAAGTTTTTTTTTTTTTTTAGATAACTGGGTGGTCTTTCATACCCTCAGGGGAGATGCCCAACTTGAACAATCCTATTAAAAGAGGGAAGAATTTTCATGAATTCCTTTCTCCCCATGCTGTTGGGAAATATTTTCGTGGTAATTACATTGTTTAAATAATATAAGTTATTATAAAACTATAAATCCATATGTGTTTTTGTGTTTATAGCTTTTTACAGCTATCAGAAAACAATGTTATGAATTAAACACCAACAAAACTACTGAAGTTAATAAAATCAAATTACTACTGAAGTTAATAAAATCAAATTACCAACATCACTTAATGTGACGGGTTATACTTGGGTGAAATGAAGTCACCTGCGACACGAATATGGTAGTGACAGGTACGGGACAAGTTCTTCTGCACCACCATCTACTAAGCCATGACTCTGTTCTCCCATCAATTTCCTTTTCCTTAGTTTCTTCATCCCAACATGGCATCATGTAGCTGTCACTTGGGACTAATGCATTGTTTTCGTATCATTTGCTTCTGTTAATGTTTCATTAGATCATCACAACTTGGCACTTTGGTGCTGAATAGAGCAAGCACAAATGGACCCACAGTACTGAAGTGGTGTCATCGGAGGGTCATACAGCTGGTCTAGAACTACACCGTCCTGTAGGGCAGCCGCTAGCCATATGTGGCTATGGAGCACTTGAAATATGGATAGTCTGAATGAAGTTGCGTGTATGGAAAACACACTCATATCATATTTTGATGACTTAGAACGAATAAGTGGCTCATTCAATATTTTAAAAATCGATTTCATGTTAAAATCACATTATTTGGAGTATATTGGGTTAAATAAAATTAATTCCACCTGGGTTTTTGGCTTATGTTTATTTTTGCTTTTTAAAATATATATATTAGAGGAGCACCTGGGTGGCTCAGTGTGTTAAGCATCTACCTTCGGCTCAGGTCATGATCCCAGGGTCATGGGCTCGAGCCCCAGCATCACAGGGGCAGTGGGGAGTGTGCTTCTCCCTCTCCCTTTGTCCATGGTCCCAGCTCATGCTCTTTCTCTCTCAAATAAATAAAGTCTTAAAAAAATTATATATATCCCTAGAAGGTTTCAAATTATACATGTAATTCTTTGAGACTTGTAATTCTATGAGACTACATGGTCTAGAATAATTGTGTGTGTGTGGGAGAGAACATGTGTACAACAAGCTGAAAATACAAAAAATTCTCATGGAAAACACGTGGGTATCCAAAACACATAGAGCTAGTTTCCAGTTTACCACTGCTCTAGCATTTACTGGCTGTATTCTTTCTCAGAAGCCAAGGGTACAGAACCAGCATAAGACTTCCCTTGGCTTTCCCTCCAGTATCCTAGTGATATATTTCTGTGGTTTTCCCACATGACTTCCTTGTAAAAGTGTCTGGGGAAGGCACTTCCATCCCTTCCAGAACATATGAACTGTCATATATGGTCATTTTGCAGTCATTTGATCAAAAATTGTTCTCCACTAGGGAAACCCATGGTGGATAAAAGACAAAACAAAACAAACAAACAAACAAAAAAGGTGAGCATGTACTTTCTGGGCAAACAGATATAACCACTTCCCAAGCTATACAAAACTGCTGAAATTCAGGGGCCACATCAGTTAAGGAACTAGTCTAAAATGATATATAGCGGTGCCTGGGTGGCTCAGTTGGTTGGGTATCCGGCTTGATATTTGTTCAGGTCATGGTCTCCGGGTCGTGGGATTGGGCTCCAAGTCCGGTTCTGTGCTTAGCATGGAATCCGCTTGAGAGTCTCTTTCCCTCTTCCTCTGTCCTTCCTCCTTGCCTCAATTCTCTAAAATAAATAAATAAATCTTTTAAAAATAATAAAGTAAGATAATATATAGCCAGCTATCCAATTGCACTCACGTAGCATGTATTTTCTGAGTATCTACACTGACACAAGGCCCCACAGTAGACATGGGTAAAACACAAAGGTAAATAAATCAGGGATTTGCTGTCAGGAAGCTGGCGATCCAATAGAGGGGATAATGACGTGGTAGGCCTGGTCCAGGGACCCAGAGGGGTTCCTGCAGGACTAGCAAAGAGGGTCCTGGGCTTCAGGATGGAAATCAAACCTGAGCCAGCAGTAGGTGAGAGCAGAGTTTATTGAAGATATATATGCAGAGAGAGTGAGAGAGATATAGGCGGAGCATCCAAGAGATTTGGAAGGGAGAGGAGTATAAGTCTTATCTTTACTTAGGGCCTGGGGTTTTATTAGCGATTATGGTCTGGTATAGAGAACGGGTCCTCTCAGGCATCCAGGAACTGATCAGAACAAGGACAGGATCCAGGTGTCCATAAGTCCCTCATTCCCTGAAGCCAGGGGTGTAGGCATCAAGGTATTTGGAGTCAGTGGTGTTAGAGAACCTTTACAATGACCTCATGCAGTCACTCCTTAGATGTTATCTATGGTACTGGAAGACTCCAGAAACATCATTATCTTTTTGTCCCTTACAAGGAGGACATATGCTATCGCATTACAAGGTGTATATAGACTGAGGTAGGGGTGCAGGTCCTAGCAAGGCAGAAGCCAGAAGAGAAGCAAAGAGGGGGGAAAAAAAACAAAACCCTTCACTTCCCCCCATGGGGTCCCTTCAGTTTCTTTGTCTCAATAAGACGTGTCAAAATTTCTTCTGTTTTAAATAGCAAAAGTTAATGTAGTATATGTTCCAAGAATAGTCTAAAATGAGTTCTGTACCTGAACTCATATAGCTGAACACAACCCTATGAGGTTGTTCCCCATTTTACAGATGAAAAAACCGAGGCAAAGGGTTATAAAATACTTAAAATGTTATACTATTAAGCAGCACTGGCACGTTTCAAACACAAATAGTCATATGAGCTTTTTAGTCACTCTTTTCTATTTTGCTTTACTTTATTATTTTTAAAAAGATTTTCTTTTTAAGCAATCTCACAGTCTAGTGGAAAAGAAAATATAAGACAGGTCAGATGGAAGCACAAACAGTGTGGATTTCTGTCACTTGCTACCAAAAAAAGTGTGACTAAAATAAACTGTTACAACATTCTGGCCATGGTCTTCACCTTTCTGTGCCCCCACTCTTGCCTTATAGAAACCAGATCACAGGGAATAAGAAAGAGGTTTTTTGTTTTTTAAGAAAGAGGTTTTTTTTTAATTATTTATTTATTTGACAGACAGAAATCACAAGTAGGCAGAGAGGCAGGCAGAGAGGAGGAAGCAGGCTCCCTGCTGAGCAGAGAGCCCCATGCAGGACTCGATCCCATGACCCTGAGATCATGACCTGAGCCGAAGGCAGAGGCTTCACCCACTGAGCCACCCAGGCGCCCAAAAGAGGTTTTTGAAAAATGAAATCACCGTGATCAAATGAGATGTCTGGTAGGATGGGTCAGATAGAACCAAGTGGCAAGTAAGATAAGGACTGAAAAATACCCATGGAATTCAGAAGCTAAGACACTGGAGAGCTTGATGAGACAAATTTTTTCAGGAAGTCAAGTGGAGTGCAGACTCTGGACTGATGAGTGTTGAGGAACAAAGAGATGGTGACGTCATGGAGACAGTGAACTATGTTATTGAACTGGAACCCCTTTTAGGTTGTTGTATCATCCTTTGAGGGTTTGAGATAACTTTAAAGGAAAATAAAAGTAAATTCCTTTCACATGGTCAATAAGCAGATGAAAAGATTCTCAACAGCTGCCAACAGGGACATTCAAATCAAAGTCACAATGAGATTATCACTTCACATCCACTAATATAGCTACAATAAAAACAGACAACAGCTGGGTGGTTCAGTCAGTTGAGCGGGGACTCTTGATTTCAGCTCAGGTCATGATTTTGGGGTCATGGGATCAAATCCCACACCAAGCCCCATCTAGAGCCCCTCATTGGGCTCCATCCTCCATGGGGAGTCTGCTTGAGATTTTCTCTGTCTCCCCCTCCAACTGCTTGCATACTCACTCTCTCTCTGTGTAAAATAAATAAGTGAATCTTTTTTTTTTTTTTTTAAGATTTTATTTATTTATTTGATAGAGAGCATGAGAGGAGAGAGATCAGTGGGAGAAGCAGACTCCCTGCTGAGCAGGGAGCCCGATGTGGGACTCGATCCCAGGACTCCAGAATCATGACCTGAGCTGAAGGCAGTTGCCCAACCAACTGAGCCACCCAGGCGCCCCTAAATAAGTGAATCTTAAAAAAAAAAAAAGGTAAATGCACCTGGAAACACTTAAAAAAAAAAAGACTATAGCAAATGTCATCAAGAATATGGAAATATTAGAACCTCCAGACATGTGCCAGTGTGAGTGTAAAGTGGTGCTGCCAATTCAGAAAAGTTTGGGAGTTCCTCGAAAAGTTTAATGGATAGTTACCACATGACCCAGACAGTCCTAGGCATAATACCTTAGAGAAACGAACACATTTGTCCATAGAAAAACTACTACAGGAATGTTTGAGGCAGCATTAATTATAATAGCCAAAGAGTAGAAACAACTCAATGCCCGTCAACCTGATGAATGGGCAGACAAAATAGGTATACTAATACAATGGAATATTCTTCAGCCATAAAAAAGAATGAAGTACTGATACATGCTACAATGTTGATGAAACTTGAAAACATTATATACTAAGTGAAAGAAGCCAGTCAAAAGACCATATATTGTGTAACCCCATTTATGTGAAATGTCCAGGTGAGGCAAGTGCATATAAAAAAGGTAGACTAGTTGTTGCCAGGGGTTGCCAGGAGGGAGGAAGGGGAATGACTGCTAAGAGGTTTCTTTTCCGGGTGATGAAAATGTTCTAGAATTAGAGGTGTTGGTTGCATAACTCTGAATAGAGGAAAAATACCGCTGGAGTGCAAATTTTTAAAGGGTAAATTTCATGCTATGTGAATTATATCTCAACTTAAAAATCAAAATAAGTTCTTCAAAATTGCAGCGCTTATAAAAGGATGCCGGCAAACCCAGCAACACCCCAGACCAAGCACAAGGTGAGCCACTCCCCCAGGCCAGGGACCATGAACTGACCACGCCTCCAGGAGGAGGAAGTCCCTGCTTAGAGACCGCTGACTGGCTGAGCTTTAGGAGGGGGCGGGGCTAAGAGGGGTGCGTCTAGTCTCTCTCGCAGGAGCAGGGCGGGCCGAAGCCTTCGCTCGCGAGATTTTGGTGGTTCCGCATTTCGGGTCGGCAAGGTGGGGGAGGCGAGCGCAGCAACTGGCACCGGCTCGACCCTCGGTTCAAAGCAGCGGCGCGCGGTGCTTTCGCTGGCCGCGATCTGAGGATTGTCCGCTTCCTCGTGGTTCCCGCGCGGGCTCCGAATCCAGGGCGCGGCGGGGGCCAGTGGCCCCTCCCCTCCGAGGATAGAAGATGAGCTTCCTCTTGTGAGTGTGGCGGGGCGGAGGGCCCGGAGGGCTGAAGGCCGAGGGCGAGGGCGGGGAAGGGGGCGAGCAGGCGTCTGAGGCCAGAACGGGGTCCCGGGGTCGGGGTCGGAATGGCCGACGTTTGCTTTGCCCGCCTCCCGCCCCCTTCTCCCGAGGGCTATAGGAGAGGCCCGGAGGTGGGCCGGGGCAGACGGAGATGAAAGTCGAGGCAAAGGAAGCAGAGAGAGAGAGAGAGAGAGAGGGTTGCGGAGTAAAGAGGCCCCGAGGCCGGCAGTGCCTGCAAACTTTTCCGCCTCAGCGCCCCTGAGGGTGGAGGGACGACCCGGGGGCGGAGCCCCGAGCCCCGCCGCTGGGGCTCCCGAGTCCTCTCAAGTCTGGAGCCTTCTTGTACCGATCCGTGCTGACTTAGCTTTTTACTCCACCGTATGCCAAATTTTACTATCTTCTGTATTAAAACTACCCCCGAGGAAAAAGGCTACCCCAGGAAGACGTGGTTTGAGAAGCTTGAAGTTAAGCTGCGGCCTTGCATGCAGACCTCTCTCCAGTTCGGATTCAGCCCGCTTTGTGACTTTGTGTAGATTTTAGTTAGTTTGTACCCTCTACACCCATCATGGGGCTCAAACTTATAACCCCGAGATCAGGACTAGCATGCTATACTGACTGAGCCTAGCCGGGCACCACTGTGACTTTGTGTAATTAACTTTTCCTGGGTAGAATCCTGTTTTAGAGATAAGGCCTGGGGCCCAAATGAGGCTTAAGTGGAAACTTTTGTAAATTCTCTGATGATTCTTAAGCGCGTTAAGGTTTGGGAAGCGTTGCTCCAGCACCTTATTATTTTCAGGTGGCTCTCTCTACCTGGTACATCACTTAAATTTTTGTGTTGTGTGATTGAGGACATCACCCACATATTTGACATTTTCATTAAGTTTTATTCAAGTTCGTAGTGTTCCTTAACCAGAATTTATCCGTTTCCTTATTGTGAGAATGTTTTGCTTTGGGAGGCACATTATGCTCAGAGACTGGGTTTTTCTTTGCTGGCAACATATTTAACACAGGTTTGCTGTGGGAATTTCATAGGCCAGTAGCGTAGCAGCTAGTGTTTCTTATTAAACTAATGAAATACTCGTAGCCAGTGATGGATTAAATACACTATTGTTCCGAACAAGGAGAGATGAAAGAAAGAAGGCCCAGATTTAGTTGAGATGTACCTTTATAGGTCTTGGTGCTGAGGAGAGGGGTTGGGCTTAGCCAACCCAGAGCTGAGATCCAGCGAGTGAAGGTCCTTGTTGCCAGGGAGCAATGGTGCTGGTGTTGACCTGCAAGTGAATTTCCCTTTTGGGCTGGGCATTTGACTGGAAGGGCCAGTTGCCCCAAGGTTTTCAGAGAGCTGTTTATTTATTTATTATTTTTTTTAAGATTCTTATTTATTTACTTAACAGAGATCACAAGTAGGCAGAGAGGCAGGCAGAGAGGGGGAGAGGGGAGCAGGTTCCCTGCTGAGCAGAGAGCCCGATGCAGGGCTCCATCTCAGGACCCCGAGATCATGACCCAAGCTGAAGGCAGAGGCCTTAACCCACTGAGCCACCCAGGCGCCCCTCCAGAGAGCTGTTTAGATAGCAGTGTCATCTTGCCCAGACCGAACACTCTAAAGTATTCCGCACAAATTCTTGGTATTTATAGTCAAAATATCTCCTTGCCATAGTTGCTTCTTCATAAGTTTTCACTGATAAGCCCCAGGGGGGCCCCTCAGCGGCTGAACTACTGAGTTCTTACCGGTGCAAACAGATGAGCTGATGACATCCTGACACAGTTTACTTCATTCTTACATGAAAACAACTTTTCTTTTTGTCTTTGTCATAAACAAGTGGATTAAAACAAATTTCACTCGTCTTAAACAAGTGGATTTGAAATCTTACCAAACCAATACATAGCAGAGAAATTTGGATTCTATGTAGTATTTTGCTGTTACAGCACTACTGAGAATATCCTTGTTCAAGTTGTTTTTTCCTGTCTTTCAGTTATTTTTTAGAAGTATGGGCTACACAGAATGATTACCATGTCTGAAAGTTTTTCTGTTTAGATTGTAATTGTAAATCTCTGTATTCCTGGAACAATCTTTCCCTCCACTCCCAAAGCCTTTTTCCTATGAGTTAATGTTTAGTTAGTGGTTTGTTTGTGGATGCCCAGTTGCTTAGTTACTTTTTGGATCGAAATGTGAGGCTGTTTTTTTTCTTCTAAACTTTTTGTTGACAGGCATTTGCATTTTCACTTCTTGGCTGTTACGAATGATGCAGCTGTGAACTTTTGTGTTCAGATTTTTGTATTGGATGCATAGGTTCATTTCTTTTGGGTAAATACCAAGAAGTGGAATCACTGAGTTATATGCTAACTATGTTTAATCTTTTAAGGAACTGCCAAACTTTTTCAAAGTATGACAACATTTTGCATTCCCACCAGCACTCTTTGAGAGCTTCAATCTACCCACACCATAGGTAGCACTTGTTAATTGTCTTTTTGATTATAGACATCCTGAATGGATGTGAAGTGTTATTGTGATTTTACTTAGCATTTTTCTGACTAATGATGGTCAGCATCTTTTTGTATGCCGTTGGCCATTTGTATATCTTCTCTGGAGTAATGCCTGTTCAGATCCTGTGATCATCTTTAAATTGGGTAGCTTTTTTTTTTTTTTTTTGAGTTGTAAGAATTCAAAAATATATATATTTTTAAAGATTTTAGTTAAAGAGAGAGAGAATGAGAGAGAAAGCACAAGTTGGGGAGAGAGGAAGAGGGCGAAACAGGCTTCCCGCTGAGCCTGGAGCCAGACTTGATCCCAGGATCTTGAGATCCTGACTGAGCCTAAGGCAGATGCTTTACCAACTGAGCCACCCAGGCGCCCTGGAAGTATTACTGTAGATGAAGATCATATTGACTCTTGAGACATCATTTCAAGTTAGTTTCTTTTTCTTTATTTTAAGGTTTTATTTTTAAGTAATTTGTACACCCAGTGTGGGGCTTGAACTCAACCCCAAGATGAAGAGTTGCATGTTCTACTGACTGAGCCAGCCATGTGCCCCCTTTCTGAAACTTTTTCTGCACTTAGAAGATGGTCTTCTGCTGGACATTTGGTCCTTCATTATGTTTATGACTTGATATCTTGGCATGTGAATACATGTAGCTCTAACTTGTTCTTCTTAACTATGTACTATTCCACGTTATGGATATATCAAATTTATTTATTTCTCTTCTAATAAGTTTTGGGATTGTTTCCAGGTTCCTCTTTGTTCTTTTATGGAAATTTAACTTTTATGGTTAGAAATCCCTCCATTTTTTTCTGGGTTTCATATCCTGTTAGCTTCCTTAGAGAAAAATCATTTTTCTCAGTAACCAGTTGTCTCATTTATTTTCCATGCTAATAACTTCAGAATGTTAATGTCACTTCTACTGTGGTTTGCTTTGACGGCATTACAAATCTTTTGATAAAGAAAACTGGATTTTTTTTTAGCTCTTCAAAACTTAGGGCTATCTCTCTTCCCCATCATTGTCTGTAGGTAGAAATTGAAGCCAAAAGGAAGTTTGTTTTCTCAGACAGTCACAGAATTAGTGGCAGATCAAGGACTAGAATCCTGGTGCACCATACTACTTCATGAGGCATAGTAAAATTGGGTTCTGTATGAAATTGTGTTGCTAATCCTGAATCTTTGTGAGGAAAAACATTTAAAGCATTCTTTATTTGTGATTGTCACCCTCTCCCTGTCCTGGAACTTTTCGGGGAGTATTTTTTAATTTTCAGAACAATTTGTATACCTAAAATTATGCCATTCTGCTTTCATTCCTAAAGTAAAGATTGATATACTTTTACTTTCAACCTAACAGCAGCAGCCGCTCTTCTAAAACATTCAAACCAAAGAAGAATATTCCCGAGGGCTCTCATCAGTATGAACTCTTAAAACATGCAGAAGCAACTCTAGGAAGCGGGAATCTGAGACAAGCTGTTATGTTGCCAGAGGGAGAAGACCTCAATGAATGGATTGCTGTCAACAGTAAGTTTTTAAGAACATTCAGCTTTATTGATTTATAGGAACGTTTTGCTAAAATCTTTTTGTTAAGTTTCTTTTTCAGGTATAACCGTTGTAGTATAATGAATTACCTATAAAGAAACTCATAGGGATGTCTGGGTGGCTCAGTGGGTTAAGCCTCTGCCTTCGGCTCAGGTCATGATCTCAGCGTTCTGGGATCGAGTCCCACATCGGGCTCCTTGCTCCACAGGGAGGCTGCTTCTCCCTCTGCCTCTTCCTGCCACTCTGCCTGCCTGTACTTTCTCTCTCTTTCTGACAAATAAATAAAATCTTAAAAAAAAAAAAAAAGAAAGAAAGAAAGAAAGAAAGAAAGAAAGAGAGAAAGAAACTCATAGGTACAAATATATCCGGAACTGTTTTGTTCTCTTCGGAGTACTTGGTTACGTAGCTTATGTGGCTGGGTAGAGACACCTGGGGGGGAAATGTTGAGTGCTTTGGGGTGATTTCTGAGAATAGAATAGTAGGAATTATTGGGTAAGGTGAGATAAAACATTGGAATGCAAAATTCTACCTGTGGTGGACCATGACTTTGTAGGGAGCCTGCCTCCCCGGTCACACCCCCCACTCCCAGCAGCTCTCACCTGCCTGCGTATACATAGACATCAGTTGCAGTTCGTATGGGCAGTCACGTGATTGTTATGACTTAGGAGTAATTGGAGGAAATTGAGAGATTGGGAGAAAATGGGAGGGACCCATGAGCTGAAAGCCGCTCGAGTTCAAGAAAATGAGGGCATGACATGGAAAGTTATATATTCTGAGGCTAGAGATTTGAATACTTGAGCCTGTCATTTCTGAGGTGAGATCAGTACCAGCTGACAAGATTTAAATCTGTTAGGGACTTCAGATGTTCCAGGAATTTTTAAACTTCTTAATGAAAAATTTCAAACATAGAAAAATAGAGAAACTAATACAGTGAATTCCCAGGCATCCATTGTCCAGTTTTAACAGTCAGTTCATGGCCAATTCATGCTTCTATATCTCGCTCTGATTATTTTTTTTTCTTTTCATGTTTTGATTCCTCCCTCCCCTCTCCACCTCTTCCCCACTCTTCCTGTCTCTCCCCTAGTTTCTTCCATGCTGGCAGTGAGACACGGCCAGCCCACCTCACCCTGATTGTTTTGAGGTGAATCCCAAATACATTCTTTCTTTCTTTCTTTTTTTTTTTTTTTTAAGATTTTGTTTATTTGAGAGAGAGAGGGCACAAGCAGGATGGACTGAGGGAGGGGGAGCAGCAGACCCCCCACTGAGCAGGGAGGCCAATGCGGGACTCAATCCTGGAACCCCAAGACCACCATCTGAGCTGAAGGCAGATGCTCAAATGACTGAGCCATCCAGGTGCCCCAAACATATTATTTCATCTATAAATATTCCATATCTCTAAAAGACAGGCACTCCCCCCCCCTTTTTTTTTTAAAGAATTTATTTATTTATTTGACAGAGATCACAAGTAGGCAGAGAGGCAGGCAAAGAGATAGGAGGAAGCAGGCTCCCTGCTGAGCAGAGAGCCCGATGCAGGGCTCGATCCCAGGATGCTGGGATCATGACCAGAGCCAAAGGCAGAGGCTTTAACCCACTGAGCCACCCAGGTGCCCTGGCACTCCTCCTTTTAAAGATAATGACAATACTTCCATTACTTTATGTTAGCAATACCCCTGATTGTCTTCTAAATGTTCTTTTTTAAAAGATTTTATTTATTTGATAGAGACACAGAGAGGGAACACAAGCAGGGGGAGTGGGAGGGAGAAGCAGGCTTCCCACGGAGCAGGGAGCCCGATGGGGGGGGCTCGATCCCAGGACCCTGGGATCATGACCCAAGCTGAAGGCAGATGCTTAGCAACTGAGCCACCCAGGCGCCCCTAATTGTTCCTTTTTTTAAAAAAAATTATATCTTGTTTAAATCAGACTAATAAGGCTTCTGTGTAATGTTTCTTGAATCTCTTAATGCGCAGGCTCCCCCTTGTTGCAATCTTTGTTCCTTGCTATTTTTGTTGTTGAAGAAACCAGTTCATTTATTTCCCACAGTGTGAATCGTGTTGATTGTATCCCCAAAGCATGCATTACCACGTTCTGTTCTTCCTTTTACTTCCTGTGAATTTTAGATCTAGAGCAGCACTGTCCAGTAGAACTTCCTGCCATGAGGCAAATGTTCTGTATCTGTACTGTGGCCATTTAGCTCTTGAAATGTGGCTTGTGTGGCTGGAACTGAATTTTAAATTTATTTTTAACTAAGTAACCATTTGTGGCTAGTGGCTCCCACGTTAGCACAGATTCGGAACTTTGCTCAAATTCGGGTTTAATTTTGTTTGTTTGGAAGGCTCCTTTATATGTGGTGACATATACTTCCAAAAGTGTCCAGAATGTCCTCCATACTATCCAGCTGTCTGTTTATGTGGTATTATTCAGCTGTTGATAATCATTTCTTTGATCAGCACTGTCCGATAGAAATATAATGTGAGGTACAAATGTTATTTAAAAATTTCTAGTAGCCATAATAAGAAAAATTGGGGTTTTTTTTTTTCAGCATGTTAAAAAGCCATTATTTGTATTACTAAGAGAAACAAGGTGCATAACTACGGGATATGTTAAATCTTTTGTGTAAGACAGGATACAGGTGCTTGGGGGCAGGAGACCAAAAAAATAATGTAGTGGTTATCCATAGGGGGAAGCTGGGGTGTTTGGGATTAAGATTTATCACTGTATGTTTTTATAGATCTTTGTGAACCATGTGAAGCATTATATATTCAGAAAAGACCTTCCCCTGTTTTTTTTTTAACCTTAACTGTTATTCTGAAAGCATCTGTTGGCCTTCCTGAGCCATCAGTTTTCCTTTGAGACTTTCTGTCTTGGACTGTTCTCCAACTTTTTAGCCTCAGGATCCCTGTATGCTCTAAAAAGTTATCAAGAGACCCAAAGAGCTGTCAGTTATGTAGGTTTTATCTAGTAATACTTACTGTGTTAGAAATTAAACCTGAGAAATTTTAAATACTTTTAAATATTTAAATAAGGACCTAATGATTACTTTGTCTTATAGCACAGTTACCAATATGTCTGTCATCTGTTACTCTGAAGGCATCTGTTGGCCTTCTTCAGCCTTCAATTTTTCTTGGAGACTTTTTGCTTTAGATAGGCTGTTCTCCAACGTGACTCAGGAAGAGGAAGGTTTATAAGTGAGGGAGTTTTATATAAAATTCCTTTTGACAAGACGGAGCTTTTTTTAAATCTGTTTTTTAAGAAATGCGGAAAAGCCCCAGGTGGTTTTTAGGGACTCCTTTAGACAGGGAACTAAAACATCTTTTAAAACTTTCCAAGGCTGGGGCGCCTGGGTGGCTCAGTGGGTTAAGCCTCTGCCTTCGGCTCAGGTCATGATCCCAGGGTCCTGGGATCAAGCCCCGCATCGGGCTCTCTGCACAGCAGGGAGCCTGCTTCCCTTCCTTTCTCTCTGCCTGCCTCTCTGCCTACTTGTGATCTCTGCCTGTCAAATAAGTAAATAAAATCTTAAAAAAAAAAAAAAACAACTTTCCAAGGCTTATGTGGATGTCTCTGCAGAGGAACATTTGACTCTGATAGATTCACTATTTACTCCCTTCCTCTTCCATTTCTTCCATATTTAGCAGAAGCTCCTCTTGGAAGTGCTCACTGACTAGCTCAGCCCCTCGAGACTCTGCCTTTTCTCTTAACTCTTATATTCCTCTCAATTTTGTCCCTTTGGATAGCTGGAGTCTCCAGGACAAGGGACATTATGCCACCATGTCCTTTCTGTGTCCTCAGTATGCATTAGGCCTCAGGTTTTTTATGATTTTTATGATAAGATGTTTTAAATGCCTGTTGATACAGCTGATAGACCTTCCGCCTTACAGGATGTTCTCCGATGCATTTTGCTTTTTCCCAACACAAATGGTATTGTCTGGTCCAGATTGATAGGAAGCAATGGATTTTTTCATTCCCTTGGATATAATCAAATTATATATTCTACTGATATAATAATCACCATTAAGTTAGAAGTATTGCTAAGATTTTATTTTCTTACTGTTCTGTATTGGCTAAAAACTTACTATATTAAAGCGAATATAGATTAAAAGTTAATTTAGGTGTGACAGCTTAATAAGAGAAGGGAATTTGCAGTATCCCTGGATCATTGAATCTCTTACAGATTTATTCAAAAACTTGAAGGCATTGTCCATTTTTCCTTTAGCTGAGAGGTCTGCATTTTATTGTGTTTGCACAAACATTTTAATATAATTCTGCTATTATGTTTCCAGCTGTGGATTTCTTCAACCAGATCAACATGCTGTATGGAACTATTACAGAATTCTGCACTGAAGCAAGCTGTCCAGTCATGTCTGCAGGTCCCAGGTACATATACTGACTATTAGATAGGTATTCGAAGTACTAAAGAAAGCTGATCACTCATTGATAGAAATGAAACAATAACGCCTTTTTGTTTTTAATCTGTTTATATAAAAGCAGTTCAATCTTATGAGTTCTTGAATGCTTCCTTATAAGCTTTTAGTTATTATTAAATACTTTGGTCTGTGGTACTTAGTATTTAATTGTATTATGCTGAATAATGAATGTTCAGTTTTTTTTCTTGTGCTTAGTGTTATGTCCAAATTGTGCCACTTTAATTTTCTGGCTTAAAGATGTTAGACTGAAAAAATTTGACTATAAGGGCACCTGGGTGGCTCAGCTGGTTTGGCCGACTCTTGATTTCTGCTCAGGTCTTGAACTCAAGTGTCATGGGATCGAGCCCTACATCAGGCTCTGCAATTGGCAGGGAGTCTGCCTGAGAATCTCTCTCCCTCTCTCCATCCCCCTGCTTGCACATGCACGTTTGCCCTCTCTTTCTCTCAAATAAATAAGAAGAAATTTTGAGTATAAAAAATTTTAAGAAATATTAAGAATCATGGAACTCTTTTATCACCTATAATGTTAAGTCAAGGTGTGATGGGATTAATGTTTTAGTGTTTCTTTCCAGTCTTTTTTTCTAATAATAAATGACTAATTTTATGTGATGATAATGGTATCAAAATGTTTACGCCTTGGGAAAAAATTGTCTTTCCTGGGTTTGCTACAGGTATAAAGGAAAAAAAAGGTCTCCAATGAGTTTGTAGTTCTATTTTTAATCACAGTATTTTGGAGGGATGTTTTTATTTTGTGTTTTATTCCTCAAACTTCTTTAAAATAAGTAAGAAAACTTTTCTGTGACTTAAATGCTTCACACAGTGAAGTTTTGTAGAAGTCTTAATATACATTCTAGCTCAGCAAAGGGAGGGAGAAGAAATTTATGCCTAAGAGTATTTCTTTAGTATTCTCTGCAGGAAATAGTCTCTCTTCCTCTCTCTCTCTCTCTTTTTTTTTTTTTCTTTGTTAAGATTTTATTTTTTTCCAGTTGAATTTATTTTTTTATTATTTACTTTTTAAAGATTTCATTTATTTGAGAGAGAGAGAGTGAGCGCACAAGCAGAAGGAGGTGGAGGGGCAGAGGGAGAGGGAGAAGCAGACACCCCACTGAGCAGGGAGCCTGATGCACGGAGCCCAGTGCAGGGCTGGATCCTGGACCCTGGGATCATGACCTGAGCCGAAGACAGATGCTTAACCAACTGAGCCAACCCGGTGCGCCCAGGAAAGAGTCTTATTATGTAGACTCCGTTGTTGATACCTTGATGGTCAGCTGTTGCAGGATGTGGGGGATCCATCTGTCTCTGACCTAGTCCTTAGCTCCCTCTGCCGTGAAGATACAGTTCCTTTATCTTTAAACATCCATTCTGGCACTGTCAGCTGCCACATTATCCTCCTTTTCTCTTCCAATTATAACTATCCTATTTCAGGATAATTCTATAGGGAACTCTGAGTAACCTCCAGTAGAACTTGAAGTCATTTACTAAGTTATGTTTAACTTCTATTGATAAAATGTAGACCTACTTTGATTACAAATTGTACATTTGTTACTGCTTTTGAAAACTCTATCAGTAAAACCTTTTTCTCTCCAGATATGAATATCACTGGGCAGATGGTACTAATATTAAAAAGCCCATCAAATGTTCTGCACCAAAATACATTGACTATTTGATGACTTGGGTTCAGGATCAGCTTGATGATGAAACTCTTTTTCCTTCTAAGATTGGTGAGTTAATGTTGAATATTTTCCTTTTTAACTGATAAATATGTTGTATTATTTTTAATACTTTGTTACTTAAAAAAAAAGTAATGATGGCTGACAAATTCCTCTCAAAAAAGTTTTGTAAATGCATATTCCCTCCGGCCATGTTTGTGTCTGCCTGTATTTCTTCACTGATAATACTGGTTGGCTACTTATTTTTTAATCTTTTCAATTTGGGTAAATAAGTTTGTTTGAATGTACATTAAAAAAATGCTGATGGCATTGAGATTTTTTTGATTTATTGATCATTGTGTTTTCTGTTGCTATCCTTTTTCTATTTCTTTGGTAAGGATACTAGCTCTTTGACATATATGTCATATGTATCTTTCCCTAGTTTGCCTCTTGTCTTATTTTGTTCATGAGGTATTCTTGCCATATGTAACTTTCTATTAATTTTTTCCTTTGTTGTGTGGATTTTAATATAATGATTAGAAAGGTTTTCCCTACTTCAAGATTATAAAAATATTTGTCCTTGTTTTCATTTAGTACTTTTGTGGTTTTGTTTTTACATTTAAATCTTTGTTCTTGCCAGAAATTTTTTTCTTAAGGCTCCCTTCATTTTTTTTCTAGTTATAAATGTCAATCAGTTTTGTACAGTACCATTTATCGAATGCACGTGTCTCTTCTCCCTGGGTTATTGTATGTGTACACCAGATTGCCGTGTAATTTGGAGTCTTTCAGTCTCTTTATCTGTTCCTGTAGGAATTCCACACTGTTTTAATTACCATGGCCATATATCTTTGAGCATCTTGTAGGGCTAGTCTCTCTTTCTTGCTCTTCTCTTTCAGAATATTCCTAGCTCTTCTGGGATACTTGTTCTTCCAAAGAACTTAGAATCATTTTGGCAAGGTAAAATAAAAGTATTTGTGAGATTTTGATTATTTCATTCAAGTTGTAGATTAACATAGACAGTCTTGTTCTCTTGATGATACTGGGTCTGCCCAAGAATTAGGTACATTTCTTCATTTCTTCATCTTTTCTTTCTTATTTCCTCTTGTAAAATTCTGTAGTGTACTTTATGTTAATCCTTCAAGTTTAAGTTTATTCCTAGACATTTTATGGTGTTTTTAAATTGATGTCTGGCTTATAAATGGTTGTTGTTTATTGATTTTTATATAAAATTCCTATAAGTTGACTGTCAGATTCTGATTGTTTCAGTTGTTCTGGATTGGTTTTCTTGAGTTTTTCAGGTACAGAATCACATCATATTAAGATAATATTAATTTTTCCTCTTCCTTTCTGATACAGACGCTTCTTGTGTAACTCTTATCTCATTGCCCCAGAGTAGTGCTGAGTAATGGTGATGATGTGGCAGACCTCTTTTCTTGTTGCCTTACTTTTATGCAAGTGCTTCTAGTACCTCAGCATTAAGCAGGAATCTTGCTTTTGGTTAGAGGTGTGTAAATTTTTAAAAATCAGGTATGATTGTTGAGTTTTACGATATTTTCCCAGTGTCTGTTGTTGGTTACCACAAGGTTTTCTCCAGTATCTTTTTTATTTAATGTTTTACTGGAAGAGTATTTTTTATTTGCTAATATTTTGATCAAGATTTTGGCATTGGTATTTATGGATGAGATGAGATCAGTCTTCTCATTTTCAGTTTAAGAGTGTCTTACGAACATCATGTTGGATTCTGTCTTGTCTGTTCGGGCTGCTAATTACAAAACTACCAGAGATTGGATGGTTTATGACAACAGAAATTTATTTCTAAGCTTTTAGGGCTGGAAGTCCAAGATCAAGGTGCCAGCGTAGTTGGGTCCCTGTGAGAGCCCACTTTTGGGTTGCAGACTTCCGACTTCTCAGTCTTCACATGGTGGAAGGAGCCAGCAGAAGTTCTCTGGGGCCTCTTTTTTAAGGGCATTGATCCCATGCAGGAGGGCTCTGCCCTTGTGACCAAATCACCTCCCAGAGCCCCACGTCCCCACGTTAGGATTTCAACATAGGAATTTTGAGGGGTAACAAGTATTCAGACCATAGCAGATTCCTTTTTGTGGTCTAATCAGTGGCTCTTTTGGAAGAAAAGCTTGTATCATGCTAACACCCTGTCTGTTTGCTATTGGTCAGGTTTTTTATTACTAAACCGTTTCCTTTCTCACAGATTCTTTATTGTGTATTGACTGTGCTTGGATGTTTCTGTTCAGCTCAGCTTGGAAAGTGCTTGGTTTAAGACAAATTACTTCTATTTCTTTAATGATTAAAGTCTTCCAATTATGGAAAATAAAGAATACTTAAAACTTTGTTCCCTTTTCTCAGCTTTCCATTCATTACTAATCCATCCTAATGTTTCAGAAGCCTTTTCCCCCTCAACTAGGCTATTATTTACATCTTACTTCTGCCAGTTATTTATTCTTACTAGATAGAACTGTTAACTCACTTTCATTAGCTAGAGGCTTATATTTGTAAATTCTAAAAGAAGGAATTTGATTTAAAAATCCAGCTTTTCAGTATATGAGTACAAGACACCAGTCCAGAAAAACATGCCCGCAAGCTCCAGAATAAAGTTAGAAAATGCAGGTTGTTAGGGACACCTGGCTGACTCATTCAGTAGGGCATGCAACTCTTGATCTCTGGAAGTCTTGCGTTCGAGCCACACGTTGGGTGTAGAATTTAACTTAAAGTTTTAAAAACACATGCCAGTTGTTAGCCAAGAGGGATGGGGGGTCAGAAAAAATTTGCTTGCAAGAGCAAAATAGACTAAATTTTAGGCTTTTAAGGACTGGTTAAGAAATAAATTAAAATGCAGGCAAGGAGAAAGTGTTTTAATCATTTTTTTTTTTTTCTGAAAGATTGAAGAAAAGGAAATGTTTCTTGAGTAGTATTGTGGAATAACCTTTAAGGCTGTCTAATCTAGGTTATTTTGGAAGCTGATGCCTTCTTAATGTGTTTATATACTATATTCGGTGCCACTTGTATTGTCTTGCTACTGTCTCTATTTCCTAAGACTTTGATCTTGTCAACCGAAATTCTCAGGAACGTGACCAGAGGTTACCAAACCCTCTCCCCATTCTTTTCTAAGGAAGTGTTTATTTTCTTTGCAAAATAGTGAGGTGCTCTGCCTCCCTTTTCCAGGAAGTTTGTCCCTATCTTGTATTACAGGAAAATGAAAATAGCACTTTAGAGAAAAGATAACAAGTTGGGGACTCCTAAAACCAGAAAACTGGTTTTTCAGAGTAATGCAGATAAAATACTTTTTATTTATAGACAGTAGATTATAATCTTAGTTTTCATTCCTGGTTGAGTGCGTGTTGTAAAAAAATTATTTAGAGTTACGAATTACAAAAATAGAAAGTGTTTTATTTATATCAAAATACTTGTTGCATTTAATCTTAGGAAGAAAGTCTCCAGTATTAAACAGCTGAAGTTATATTCATGTTAGCTCCTTACAAACTTGGTGCCTGTGCCTGTTCTTCTAAGGCAGTCAGAAAATGCTGTGTGAGGATACCTCATATATTTATGTTTGGGTTTTTTTTTCCTTTGTCTTTTTTTTTAAAAAGTATGTATGTGGAAAACGGGCTTATATTTGTGAATGTGTGTGTTTGTGTGTTGGAGTTGCTTATGGCAGCTTCTAAACTGTTCAGTTGGATAAAAGACAATGGATATATGTGTGTATTTGATTACAGGTGTCCCATTTCCCAAAAACTTTATGTCTGTGGCAAAGACCATTCTGAAGCGTCTGTTCCGGGTTTATGCCCACATTTATCACCAGCACTTTGACTCTGTGATGCAGCTGCAGGAAGAGGCCCACCTCAACACCTCCTTTAAGCACTTTATCTTCTTTGTTCAGGTAAGTTGAACCATGTTGACTTCTTTGTCCTTTGACTTGGACTCATTTGTTAATTTTAATAAAGAATAATTGAGAGAGCTATTTTACAGACAGAGAGTGAAGTATAAGCCGATTCCTCTCTTTTCTCTTTTCCATGCTATTTATTTCGTTGGTGAGCATAGTGGCAATATAGAAAGCATCACCCCTGTTTTGGGCTTTCTGCCTCTGACTGCCGCAGCCGGGTCTCTGGTTAGGATAGGACAGGGAGCACTGAAACTCCAGGACAGCTTGTCCACACCCTCCTGTTCCATCACCACTGCTGAGTAGAAGGGATGCTCTGGAAAAACATCTGCAGTTGGATTGTTTCATGAGATGTCTGTGCCTGGGAGAGAAACTTTGAGAAAAACTTATTAGTTGTTCTCTTGGTTTAAGCTCCCAGAAGTCCCATTTCAGGCCAAATCTTATGAAGACAGCAACTAGAAACTTCAAAAAGGACCACCCCCTTCAAAGATGTAGCCTATTACCTAATGGGCCCTAACTTGGAACTGGAACCCCCCCCCCAAGATTTTATTTATTTATTTAACAAAGAGCACGCACGAGCAATCACCAGTAGGCAGAGAGGCAGGTGGAGGGGGAGGGGGAAGCAGGCTTCGCTGAGCAGAGAACCCAATTCAGGGCTCAATCCCAGGACCCTGAGACCATAACCTGAGCCAAAGGCAGAGGCTTAACCCACTGAGCCACCCAGGCACCCCAGAACTGGAACTTTTTAAAAATCAAAATAATTCACATTGTTTGAAAAAGATATTAAAGAATTGGGACTCCTTTGGCAACTTTAGAGATAGATAATTCTCTATGCAAAATGTACATAGGTCTGTCTAGATAACTGTTTTTTGGTAGAAAAGCCAACAGTCTTATAGTATATATTGTGTATTTCAGTTACATGTGCCGCACAAAGGAGAATGTACTGTGCTCTTCTCGGTCTTCCTTCTGAGATTGTTGCGTGGCGTGGATCTCGATAGAGTGTAGGTGCTAAAATAGGTGTATAGATACAGATACGGGGTACATACAGATACAGTGTAGAGAGGTAGTGTAGCTATAGTATAGTATTTTTGATATAAATACTTGATACGTAGATGGAGGGTTAGTATAGATCTATGAAAGACAAAGGGCCATGGCCCAGTAGGTGGCCATGATCAGAAGTTCACTGTATAGCTTTAAGATCATTTCCATGGAAAGGCAAACATAGACAGTTTTGATTTTAATGTTTTACACAGTGAGGATCATGCTAATACCTACAGTTGTTTCTTTGGTAAATCCCCTATATTTTAAAAAAATGAGTAAAATGATCCCATTTTAAAATGTTCACAGAGGGGCGCCTGGGTGGCTCATTGGGCTACGGCCTCTGCCTTCGGCTCGGGTCGTGATCCCAGGGTTCTGGGATCGAGCCCCGTGTTGGGCTCTCTGCTCAGCGGGGAGCCTGCTTCCTCTCCCTCTGTCTGCCTCTCTGCCTACTTGTGATCTCTGTCTGTCGGGTAAATAAATAAAATCTTTAAAATGTTCACAGAGAACATTTCATCATTTTTTTGTATTTCAGAAAACCAGGGCTGGGAATGACATTTATGGAGTTTTAATTTTAGGCTTATTTTTTAATTTTACTTTTCTTCTCTTTTTAGGAGTTTAATCTGATTGATAGGCGTGAGTTGGCACCTCTTCAGGAATTAATTGAGAAGCTTGGATCGAAAGACAGATAAAATGTTTCTTCTAGAACACAGTTACCCTCTTGCTTCATTTGCTAGAGCTATCTCATTGCTATCTGTTATAGACTAGTGATACAGACTTTTAAGAAAACAGGATAAAAAGACACATGTGTTCATGTCTACTGACAAAATTGCCCCTCAGGTAGATTGGCCCAGTCCTTCAGTGAGAAATTCAAGAGGCAGCAGACTCTGAGGCACTGTTTGAACACTCCTATTACTGTCAGAGTTGGACTTGCTTGTAATATGTGATGATAACATGTAGTCTGTTCATTTTCTTTTCTTTTACTGAAGAAAATGAGTGCTTCAGGTTATAGCATAATAGCAATTGGGAATTTCCACCAGTACTTTATTAACAAGTTTCCAGAACAAATTACCTAATAACGCAATCAGATCCATTTTATCCTGTTTTTATTTACAAATAGAAGAGGTATTTTTAAGTTTCCTTAAAATTTAGAACATTTGTGTGTTACTTTGGGTAACCTTTTAGTTTGAAGTCCGTATGCTGGTGTTTTTATAGGTAAGACTATATATTATACGTTTATTTTTTCAGAATCCATGATTGCAGTTTAAATCCTCATATGACTTATGTAGTATGGGAGTAACCAGAGTTATTTCTAAAATGATGTTATTTTTTACTCTATTTGGGATTTTATTCACATAAACCTATCTAAAGTTTTAGGAGTTTGTATATCAGAAATAATTTTCTTAAGGCATGTAAGGATAGTCTTGTACATTTTTATTTTGAAATGCTTCATTCAGATTAATTTTAATAGGTAGCTTTAGGCTAAGAAAGAAAACTCCAAAAAATTATGACCAGTTCAGGTCTCAGAACCACTATTTTCATTCATGTTGTTTTTTTCAGAGCCCCTGAGATCCTGGAGAGGAGAGTGGAAGTACTCAGAGTACTTGGTTATTTTC
Organism: Lontra canadensis; assembly: GCF_010015895.1. Classification (NCBI taxonomy): domain Eukaryota; kingdom Metazoa; phylum Chordata; class Mammalia; order Carnivora; family Mustelidae; genus Lontra; species Lontra canadensis. The sequence goes on from NW_022631065.1 coordinate 11,110,911, forward strand.
TTTTGAATGTCCTTTAAAACAAAAACAAGAATTACTGCTATGTGTTTTTGTTGTGACTTGAGACTTCGTTAAGAGTAGTGTAGAAATGTCCAGCCTTTCCCCCAACAAGGATAAAACTTAAGGAAGCCCATAATAAAAAACCTTGGTGGTGTACACATTTTATAACACAGCTTAAAGTTTGGTGTGCTACCTAGTGTGTGTGTGTGTGTGTGTGTGTGTAAACAAAATGGGAGGAATAAGTAAAAGATCTTTACTTCATTCTGTTAGCAAAGGATGGCTTGAGCCCCAACAGGGGTTTAATCCTGTTTTAATTGTTTTTGGATCAAACTTGAAATTCTTCTATTTCTATTGGGATGAAAAAAATCTTCCCTTTTAGTGAAATAAAGGTCTAATTTTCATTAGGTTTCTAGGATTTAGTAAACTCCATCCGCCTGTCAAGAATGTACTGGGCACAAGTCTATTGAGGACTTGCCCGCCTGGCATAGCTTGAAGTTGGTCAGCATTCGGTGTGAGTTCAAAGCTCGGATTTTTGCAGAGTGCTCACTAACTCCCTTGATGGCTTTGATAAAAGGTTAGTTTGGTTAGGTTTTTTTTGTTATTTATTTTTATTATTCCACTGAAGTATAAGGAAAAAAATAGCTTAGGAACTCCATTTTTATCATAACTGAATTTCATATCCAGATATACAGAATTTTAAAGGAAACAAAACCTTTCACCTATTTTATTTAGGCTGAAACCATACATCACTTCAGGAATTAAAAAGTGGGATAATCCCTTATTTTAAAAAAAGAGAGAGAGAGAAGCCCTCTGAAACATTCCACAATTCATGTTTTAAGCTTATCCAAAGTTCCCTGTGTGGAGTTCTGTGTGTTTGTGTTGATCATTTATAAACAAGAAAGCAGGTTTCTAGATGCCACCCAGAATGTTAACTGCCTCTCGACTTTGGCTTTAATTACGTTTTCGTGGAATGAAATTCTGTTTCTCAACTAGGTTTGTAGTTTCCATCATTTCTCATATTTCACATGATTCCTAAAGCAGTTCTCACTTTTCTCCATTTATTTTCAGTGATAGAAATCCTCTCTCTCTTCATGACTCCATCCCAAAACAAACCAAAGATGGTCACATGCTAGACATAAATAAAAAATTTGTTGGTAATTGGAGACTCAGAATGTCCTTTTTTTAAAATAATAAACATATTACCAGGTTCCCAGGCTAACCGGGCTTTACCAACAGTGCACCTACCCATTAAGTTACCACTACTTGTTCACATCTAAAGCCAGGGGGTAGAGAGCAGGAGAACTGGAGGAAGCCAGGAGGGTGAGGCCCTCCTGACTGGGCTAGCGGGCCAGCCTTTGAGAAAAGTCAGAACAAATCAGTCTGTCCTGGACTCTTCTCCCTTGTGAATTACCTTCCTGTGCCCAGGGTCCGACTGCTGCTCCTCACCCCTGAGTACAGTCATGGGGTAGAGAGTGCTCGCTAACTTATGTGGGTAGTCCTATGGTGCTTAATTTCCAGGCCTTTAAAAAATACTTGTAGACAGTGATGTGCGGGTTTTTTGTTGTGATAGCCAAATGTCTCCATTATTCTCCAGACTGTGAATAAAATGATTTGTCAAGGGCTACCTGCTAGCCAGTTTCCTCTCCTCTTGGACTTGTAGAGCCCTGGCTTCTGTAAGCTGCTGCCTGCTTGCGAAGTGCAAACCTGCAGTCATTGTGACTTTGGTAACAAAAGGCAGGCTTCCCTAGTAGCGCAGAGCCAAGAGGAGCCAACCAGTGGTGATTTTAACTTCTCCAAACACTTCTGAAGTTTTCTGATGATACCGTTGGCTTTCTCTCGGAGAAGTGAGGTTATGCTGGAAGTGGAGCTTCTAGACATAACATCATTACCTCACCAGCAATAAACAGATCAGCCCCAGAAAGTCCCACTCTTAGAAATGTGTTTCTGAGCAGCAGCAGTCCCGGTGCTGGTGGTGCCTGCCTGGTACGGGAGGCTGCCTCCTGTCTGAGAACTCCGGCCTGACAGATGCTGGCCGAGACCCCAGACACAGCCCCTTCGATAGGGATGGACTTTCTTCCTGAGGTCAGTTCAGTAAGTGGATTTGATTTTTACTATTGTAGAATTCTGGCAAAGAGGGAAAGTAGTGGTCCCTCAGTCTTCCTGTGTGTTCTGCATTAGATTTTGATATTTCCGACTATACAAGGCTTGGGGGGATGACACTGCATGTGATAGCGGTGACTTTACTGAAGCAACTGCGTTGAAATTCACTTGGGTTTCTCTCATTCTCAAATTCTGTTCCAGATAAGTATTCTGTAAATCCAAATGGATTACCAGTGTGCTATAGGTTTTTTAATAGAACATTCTATGTTTGATCTACATCAACAGTAGTTTGCATAAGTTAGTCTTGGTTACCATCTAAAATATTTTTAAATGTTCTTTACATGAAAATTTATGTTGTATTTTTAAACCTTTAGGGGCTTTATCTATTTTTCTAAGTCAGTTAATTGTACTTTTAAAGAAAGTATTTTGTATCTACTTTTGTAACTTCGTCAGAATAAAATATATTAAAAGAAATGACTGATTAAAGTATGTGCCTCAACACTTTCTTTTAAAGATTTATTTTTATTTAAAGATTTTATTTAAAGATTTATTTATTTTATTTATTAAGATCTTTTTTAAAGATTTTATTTATTTGAGAGGGAGAGTGTACATGCATATTCCCCTGAGTGAGGGGGGACGGACAGCGGGGGAGGGAGAGAGGCAAGTGGACTCCACACTGGCTGGATCTCATGACCCTGAGACCACGACCAGAGCCCAAATCAAATCACACACAAAACCGGCTGAGCCACCTAGGTGCCCCTCACACTTACTTTTATTTAAATGTGAAACTTAAAGTTTTTGCTTCTGTAGAAGGTTGTCTTTGGTTATCATTTAGTAGCTAAAATGTCTCCTTAACTTTTAGAGGAAAGGGAAGTCCTGAAATAAATATTCCAGGGCCCCACCCCCAAGAAAGAAACTAGGCCTATGATTATAGTGGCTAAAACCCACCCCAAACAAAAAAATTCGTAGTCTCCTACATTAACCAACCTGATCTCTTTTTGCATATTCCTGGTTGTGGACTGAGAAAAGGGAAGAGGAGAGAATGGACTCATGATTTTCTGACCTTGAACTGAGTGCTCATCATATCTATAAAACACCGCCCACCCCAAACAGCCAGTTTTTGTTCCTGTAGGAGAAAGTTATTTTTGGAGGTCTGAATTATAGGTACCTTATTTTAAAGCAAAATAACAATGATAGAATTGTTTTGAGCTTTTGATTAGAGTTAAAATTTAGAAGTTAATATAGCTAAATAATATGAGTTAATACTCCTATTTTGAATAAGATATAAATACACTCTCAGTTTTGGATTTTTTTGTTGTTGTTACATTTCAATAATAGGATTAAAATCGCTCACAAAAATGTAACGATGTCTAATGTCTAAGTTTGAAAGCTCTTTTAAACTTTATAAATGAGTAGTAGGATAACCCAAATAATCTTTGGGAGGGCCAGAGTCAGGCTTCAAATCTACACAGCCAGAACAGTCTGAACCCTGTCTCCGGCCCTCTAGCCAATAACTCATTGCTGAAGGGCTTGGAATGGACACTACGGCCTGCACCATTATTGTTGGCCACTAGATGTCAGTCTCTGGGTCAGCACCTCCCAAAAGCCAGATGCATCAGCCCAGACCGAAATAAAGAATTTTACCTGAAACTCTTCCTTTCCTGTGTCTTCCTAATAAAAAAATACATACACACACACACACACACACACACACACGGGTGACAAAAATAACGAAAAATACAACAAAAACATGGGCGCCTCAGATTTGGTAGATCCTAGGTCACATACCTCTGTCCTGGCTGCTACAGAGGCTGGGCAACTTGCTGGATTTTACATGGAGGTTTAGGGTTCATAGCAAGATTCATGCTGGATATTTGAAAAACTTGGACTGGCTCCTTCCCTGAACTTTTTGTTCTCGCCCTGTGAAAAGATAAGGGAGTTGGCACTAGAATGTCAGTTTCTGGGCACACTGTTCAGTTCAACTGACATTTCTTTGTAGCGTATTTGCTAAGTGAAGGAAGTCAGTTATTGATTCAGATTCTGGTCAGGTTCTTTGATGAGTGCTTTGAATACCACTTCTTTAGGGGACCTGCCTGTTCAGGGGAGTCCTTCAGCGGGTTGTCATATTTAATCCTTAACGGCCACCTGTGAAGGGGGCAGTAACAGATATGTTAAGAATTTTCCAATGTTTTTCAGAAGGTGGCACAGATGCTCTGACTTCAAATAGCTAGTTCATAGTGAGACCAGTGTTTTCCTCTGGGATGCATGTGGAAAATTCTGTGTGCTGACGAGTGCCAGGAGGTTCTATAAAACAAAATGACTGCAATTTATACCTATGAGGTGTTAAAAAAAAAAAAAGTATCCAAAGAGATTCTCCTGATGGAGTTTTTTTGCAGTTAGCTCAGATGTAAATATGAGTGACCACGGACCAATATAAGCGAAGATAAGAGAATCTCAAGTTCAGAGCAAAAAAAGGAAAATGCATAAGGGATAGATCCATTTCCTGGGACTAAAGCTACTATTCTTTTCAATCATAACAAAACTGGCCTTTTATTTGCTTCTATCATAAAAAGTTACATTTGAAATATTAAGTTGAAACTAATTTGGAAGCCCAGAATTGCTGAGATTGTTCTGTAAATCCTTTCCTAAAAAGGTTCAAATTCACACTCTGGAGCTAGAATGGCTAAACCACTTTTCAGCTCTATGCAGTAATCCTAGTGTGTGCACTTTTTGTTCTATTCCAGGCTGGGCAGCTGACAACTAAATCTAGAGCCTGGGTGGAGGTCAGGGATCTCTGGGAAAAACACACCCACGTAAATTGGTAGAGTTCTCTGATTGCCATTTGTGCAATCAAAGTTCTGCACAAGTTGTGGGCCCCTAAGTTTACTGTGGGGCAATCAGAGGTGGCTGCCTGGAGAAGACAAGGCTTGAGTTGGCTTAGAAGATGGGTAACCACATAAGCAAGCTTGTAACATAGATGGCACAAGGAGGCATCAGCCGTCCAGTATTACTGAAGGATGGATGTCAGCTGGACAGGTAGGTAGGGGTTAAATCATATGAAAGAACTTGGGTTTTTGCCAGTAGGTGATGAAGGGTTAGAAGGATTTTCAATAAGCAAATAATGGACAGGTTTTCACTTCAGATGGCTCTGACAGCAGTGTGAAGATGGGAGGGGGAGGATACTAGGGCAGAGTGTTCGTCCAAAATAACAATAATAATGTAAGCCATCATGAAATTAGGAAGAAGAGAAAGGTTGAAAATAAGCAAAAGTACCGATTTTCACCAAAAGAGGAATTCGTCCAACACAAATCAGTGAGTTTAACGTGGGTGTCTTACAAGTAACAAACCCACTAACCAACTAAAATGACTTTAGTGCTTATTTCTGGCACCCTACAGTGTCCAGCATCTGTCTCCCAACAACTTCTGGATCTACTTCATTTCTAAACGGGTGCTGAGCACATGATTACAAAGATGGCAGCTGGTGGCAAAGGACCATTTCTCTTCCTTAGTGCCAGACGAGTCTCTAGAGCAACTCTCACTGGGCCGGCTCAGATCATTGACCAACCCAAACCAATCGGTGCCTGACGGGCCATGACCTGGGTCATATGACCACTCTCAGGGTAGGAGAGGTCAACCTCCTCTGAACCTTGGTGGTGTGAGGAGCGAACGGTGGTTCACTACTACACAATGGGTAAAATATTTTTGGTAGTTTTAATTACTCCTGAGAAGAAAAATAAAAAGTTAGCAAATTATCCCTAATCCCACCGGCCATGATGTTTAAGGAATGAAGCAAAAAAAAGTGAGAGAGGTTACTAGAGTAATCCAAAGGAGAAATTATGAGACCCAAAGGAGAAGTCACTCAGTACTGGAACGAATAAGCATATACCTAGGTGATCACTATAAGGGCAACTGTAGGCCTGTCCCACGTACTGAACATGGTGACTGCACAGGCCGGAATGCAATAGCAAGAACTGGGGAAGTCTGCAGGGTTTACCAGACTGCCAAAATATACTGCCTGAGAGAGAAAGGGCATGAGGCCTTGAGGTCTGTGTGAATCAGTCCAGAGGTGGGGCAGCCTGGCTGGATAATCGTACCTGTCCTCGAGCCAGCAGCTTCCACTACACTCTCAGGACTCCACGGTCTGCGGCTCCAGTCTACTTCTCTGCAGGCACCTTAAACTCAGGCAAAACCCAAACCGAGCTTGTTGGCCCCTTTCACGACACACCTCGCCCTCCTCCACCCATCGCACTGTCCACACCAGACACCTTCCTCAGCCTCGCCGCCCAGTCCAGTCACTCCGTTCCCTTCCCCTCCCAAGTATCCAGATCCACTCCTCCATCCCTGCTGTCCCAGCTGTCGCTGAGACCTCACATCTCACCCGGACCATCGCGGCAGCCCCAGAACTTCTGTCCTCATCTCGTGTCAGGCCTCCTACAGTCCCTCCTCTTCGCGGGAGCCCGAACGATCTTTCTAAAACGCAAATCTGAAAACGACTCCCCTGCTTTAAGTCCCTCCACGGCCCCCCTGTTCTGGAGGGAGAAACCCACACTCCCCAGTTTGGAAGCCAGGTTGCCGGCGGTGGGGATGGGAAGGGAGATGTCCTTCCTAGGGCGAGAGGGGCATTGGCATGTGGGCAACTCAGATCCGAGGGCCGAGAACCCCGGGCGTCCCCTGGCTGGGCAAGAAGAGCCCGATGGTGGAACGACCCCTGGAGGCTGGCGGAGCTCGGTGCGGACCGGGTCGGGCAGACTCGCGAGCTGGCGGAGCCGCAAGTTCCGAGGAGGCGCCCCCGGGGCGAGGACCGGGCGGGAGCTGGAGCCGGGCGGCTCGCGACCTCCGGGCGGCAGGGGGCGGCCTTGCCCGCGGCGGCGGCGGCTTCTGGCCCCGGGCTCTGCGCCTCTCAGGGGACGCGGCGACCTCGGGCGCCGGGCCGCGTCGGCCGGGCATGGCGGCGTGGAGCCCGGCTGTGGTGGCGCCGCTGCTCCGCGGGATACGCGGGGTGAGCGCGGGCGGGGCCGGGCTGTGGTTCCCGGGCGGGAGCTGCGGAGGGCCCGCAGCGCCGGTCGAGGCTGGAGGACGGGCTCGCCGAGAGCGCGGCGCCGGGCCTGGGGCCCTTCCCTTCCCTTCTCTCATTCATTCCTCGTGGGTTGGGTCCTTCCGTGGGCCCGGGCGGCGGGGCTCCGAGAAGTGTCAGGCCCCGGCGCGCGCTGGTGGAGCTGCCGAGCCGGTGGAGGCGGGGACGAGGGGAACAGACACGGAAACAGTTGTGATCTGGGCGCGGAGAGAGCGGTGTGGACGTACCGAGCCGGAGACCCGCGTGCCTGCCGGAGAGTGCGACGGTCTGGGCTTTGGGCAAGTCCTTCCAGCCTCTGGGACCTTAACCCTCTCCAACACACGCTCTGAGTAAAAGCCCAGCAGAGGGCATTCGTCACACGCTCTCCGAATTTTCTCTCCTCCCTGATTATACTTTCCTCGCTTCATCCACTTTGCTCTCCCGTTCTTCCTTCTCTCCTGCCGCTCTTGAACCTGCCTCCGCCAAGTATGAAGAGCTGGTGACTCTCCGCGCGGACAGTCGGGGTTCTAGGGATTTTGTCAGTAGATTGCTCGTGTAAAGGCCGCTGCCTGCAGATCAGCTAAAATGGAGGAAAGACCTCCCAAGGAATCAGCAATGTTAAGTACCCTCAGCCCTTAGCGATTACTGCTTCCGCCTGCCACCGGGTTACCCTCTGCCCTTGCCCGTCCAGTGCTCTGTCCTCAGAAGAGGCTCCATCTTACCCCCTCCTCCAGCCCAGTCTTAGGCCCACAACATCAAGTTTCTGTCCCTCGACCTCACTCCAGACCATTTTTCTGACCTGCATTGCAGCTGCCTGCTGGAGCGGCAGCTTCTTTGCAGGTGCGAGCAGTCATGCCCTGCGTGCTGTGCTCATTCTGCTTGTTCATTTGTTCATTCGTTCAGCCATCCATCACCCAAGTCTCCTGGAGGGCCTGTCCCGGCCCAGCTTTGGAAGGCTGCAGTAACAGGGTAGACTCAGTCTTGGCCTTTGAAACCAGCTGGTGAAAGAGCCAGTGCACAGATCATTTTAAAGAAGGTGCTTCGGGGGCACAGGTGGCTTGGCCAGGGGTCCAACTCTTGGTATCAGCTCATTTCTTGAACTCAGGGTGGTGAGTTCAAGCCCTGCGTTGGGCTCCACAGTGGGTGTGGAGCCTACTTAAAAAAGAAGAAGGAGGTGCTTTGAGAGTCTCTACCACAGGACCCTGCTCTAGGCCTTCAGGAATGGCCTGAGGACAGGTAGGACTAAAGGCTGAAGGGATGGTACGTTCAGCACCAGCACAGATGAACAGCACTCCTGTGTCCCACCCGCCATCCCCCTCCAGTCCCCAGCCCAGTCTGCTCCGTTTGTAATAATACCTCTCATCTGGGCTAGCTTCAAAAGGCACTGTTTTGTGCAGGTGACTTTGGCACCAAGAGGCCTAATAAACTCCAAAATTAGCTGGACATTCAAGGCCTGCCAAGCTCTCTTGTCAGTCTCCCTTTCAGCATGTGCTTAGCCCAAAGGGCTGCAGATCTGGTTTTTTGTTCTTCATCCCATAAGGTTGGAGACGTCCCCCTCAGAAGCACTGGCTCCTTATGGTACCCACTGGGAGCAAGGGGAGTGTTGTTACCAATGGTAAATAATCTAATATTTCTCCTTCAGGTAATTTAGTAGAATTCTGCTACTTCTCCCCAGTAAGAATTGGTGCATGTCACAGAGCGTGTAGCTGGCTTACTGAGCAGTAGGTCACAAGGCCACATCCCGCTGGAGGGTGTGAAATGTGAATCAGGCCTAAGGCACAGGTGGCGTCTGGTTTCAGCAGTGTGTGGTCGGTGGCATGCTGGCCTGGGAGGCACATCTGAGGCGGGTTGCCCAGGCTCTGGCTCCCCATCTCACCAGTGAACCTAACCTTAGCCCTTGCTTTAGTCCCCCCGTTTCTTCGCCTCCAAAACTGACATCATGATGGTGTCTCTCTCACAGTGTTATGAGGGATTCAAAGATCTGTTGAGTTGCCTTGTGCCTGGAGTCAAAGTATAATTTACAGTTCCACTCCCTACCTCCACTAACTCCCCAAAAAGCTTATTTTGGGTCTTAGGGAGCGTCAGTGGGCATGTGATGCCACACAGTGCCTGGGATGGAGCCCATGGCCACGCTGCTGGGGGGCCTGGCTGGCAGGGCAGTGGTGGGAGGCCTGCACCATGGTCTGGCCTGGCCTGGGGGGTGCCATCGTCTTGCTGGGCGATGACTCTTCTCTGTTCTCTGGCAGCTTCCTCTTCACTGTGCCCAGCGGATGTTTGCCTCGCAAACTGAGGGGGAGCTCAAAGTGACCCAAATACTCAAAGAAAAGTTTCCTGGAGCTACAGCTATCAAAGTCACTGACATTTCAGGTGAGGTTTTTCTGTCTTCTTTTCCACGGGGATTTTGCCCTCTGTAGGGGGAAGGGGGCTGGGCAGAGCACATTCACCATCAGCGGCTTCTCAATACGTGTGACTTTTGGACAGATGGAATTCAGCCTCTCCCAGCTGATGGTGTGGAGGTGGGGACGTGAAAGCGTCAGAGGGAAACTGTGTGTGGGGATAAGGCCCGGCTGGGAGGACTTGTGGCTGTTAGCCTGGCCTGGGTCGGATGAGGTCCCTCTCAGTGACTCTGGGGCTCAGGTCCACAGTCTTTAATTTGATTTGAAGATGAACATTACTTTACTTTCTCCACATTTTTCTGGAAGGTGAGCTGGAGCAGACCTCAGAAGGATTTTATCCTTTTGAAAATAACTTCCTTACTTTCCTCATGAGGAGCCGAGCCCAGAAAGGCCAGAGAACCTGCCCAGGCCCTCCCAGGGAGGAGGTGGCAGAACTGGAACCAGCACCAGGACACAGGGGACACAGGCAGACTCTGTCCTCAGTCCAGTTGCCAGCCCCACGCGCCTCAGAAATTCAGACTGGCTGCATGTTAGGCACAGGCTGGGGAGGTGAGTTCTGCACCCAGAGGCCAGGAGGACAGGACCTTTGCCCAGTCACACATGTGGAACAGCTCAGCAGGGACAGTTAGCTGGGCGTGCAGGTGCATGCCCACATATATCTTTGGCATCGCGCATTGCCATGAGGGCTCACTGCTTCTCTGAGAACCTAACCTCTGCAAGCATTGGGAGAAAGTTTAGAAAGTAGTTTTTATGGGAAACTACAGACAAATTCATCAATCCAAAGAACCGTTGTTAGGGGAGGTCAAGAGGGCCCCCAATGTGATGTCCCAGCTCTGAGGCCTTGACCTTCCTAGTCCTATACCTGCCCCAGGCCTGGGTCAGGCAGAGCTGGAACTTGACCTTTGGTCTGGGTCTGCCTCACCCTGGATGGAGTGTGGAAAGGGAATCAAGGCCAGGAAGCTTGGTTAAGCAAAGCTCGTATTCCTGGTATGCATAAAGCCTGCTGAGTAACTTGCACTTCTCACAAACTGGCTGGGTGCTCCGAGCACCGGGGACGTGTTGTCTCTTGCCCACATTGGTTCATGCTAGAACAGCACACTTCATCGGTCATCGGCATGAGCTCCCCAGCCATGTGGGTGCAGGTGGATGTGTCCACCACAGGGTCTGCCTTGACAGCTCTATCAGAAAGCTACTCCTGCCCTATGGAAGCCCAGAATTAGACCCTTGAGGCTGATCACAGACCAGGAGGGCCTAAAGAGAGCCCCGTGCAGGGGCACCTGGGTGGTGCAGTTGGTGAAGCATCTGCCTTTGGCTCAGGTCCTGACCTCAGGATCCTGGGATCGAGCCCCACGTCGGGCTCCCAGCTCAGCAGGGAGCCTGCTTCTCCCTCTCCCTCTGCTGCTCCCCCTGCTTGTGCTCTCTCTCTCTGTCAAATAAGTAAATCTTTAAAAAGAGAGAGAGACCCACGCAGCTCCATGGCCACCATGTCTGTGACCTCCACTGTCCTGCTGTGTCCCTTTCTCCTGCTTCCATTCTTGTCTTTTCTTTGCATTAGTATTATATAGGTTTTTTCAAAACAAACTTTAGTGTGTTTTTGCATTTTTAAAAAAGACCGATTGCCGGGGCGCCTAGGTGGCTCAGTGGGTTAAAGCCTCTGCCTTCGGCTTGAGTCATGATCCTGGTGGTCCTGGGATCGAGCCCCGAATCGGGCTCTCTGCTCGGCAGGGAGCCTGCTTCCTCCTCCTCTCTGCCTGCCTCTCTGCCTACTTGTGATCTCTGTCTGTCAAATAAATAAACTTAAAAATCTTAAAAAAAAAAAAACAAAAAACAACTGATTGCCGCTCCTTTGGAAGGCTGAACAAGGAAATTCGGCCTCTCCCATCCCTCTTCCATGGGGTTTCTTGGCCTGTCAACAAAAACACAAGGCAAACTGACATTTCCTAGGCCTTCCATGCTCTGTGCTGTCCCTTCCGTGCCCCACAGGCATAATCCTGGGTGAGTGCATCTGGCTTGCAAAAGGAAGAGCACATTTTGGACCGAGGCGGCCCCGCGGGGAGCATGTGGTCCAGTCGTCAGCCGTGAGGTTTTTCTCACCATGTTAGCAACTTTGTGCTGAATAAGAATATTCAGACCTTCTTTGGATCGTACGGTACTTTGAGGACATATGGGACAGTGGCTGCTGTAAGCTAATAATTGAAACACTTTGAGTCATGTTTATTTCAGGAGGCTGTGGGGCGATGTATGAAATCCGGATCGAGTCAGAAGAATTTAAGGAGAAGAGAACTGTCCAGCAGCACCAGATGGTAAATCAGGTCAGTAGAAGCAACACGGCTCTGTTGCCATTGGTCCCCAGTGTCCTGAAAGAGCCTGACGAGCGGGGATGATATTTTAACTGTCAGCCCAAGGAAAGAATAAGGCTCATGCAGGCAGCATTCAAGACCTGAGAAAAATATAATATGGAACTTATCTGGAATCAGACTGTGGGCAAATAGGAATTTTATTCAGAATTGAAAACAAGCCACCCAATAGTTATTTTGCATTTCCTTCTTTATTTCTTTGTATAATGCTACCAATGTTTACCGTATATATTTGTAAACATACAGGTACTAAAAAACAGATGTTTTTGTAGATTTGAAGATTTTTTTTTTAGCATCCCTTTGGACTCCTTTACAGATGTGTAAATTGAGGCATGGCATGATTGAGAATTGCTCCACCTGCCCCATACCCAGGGACAGGATATTGGGGGTCTGGAACATCAGATTTAACCAGACTAAGGTCCAATTTATTCAATGATCTGTGCTTATTTTACTTGGAATTTATGCCAGGCTGGGCCCCTGGCCTGTATCTGCAAAGTCACCCCCCGCAGCAGGTGTGTCTGACATTATTCTGGAAGGTGTTGCACATTGGGAGCTAGCTAGTTTCATTTTTGCCCAGCATAGCTCTGGTCATGAGAATCCCTCCGTGGCCCCTTGTGTCTCTAGTTCAGATGTCCCAGACTGCTATTCCAGGCCTTTCCCCACCCTTCTCCGAATGAAGCCTCCCTTGGCCCCTACCCGTTGTTCTGTCTCTGGCTCTGGACCTTTGCCCAGATCAGCCCTCCTGCCTGGGCACCCTTGCTCTCCGGCACCCAGCTCAAAATGCTGCCCCCGCCGCCTGCCTGGCAGGGAATGGACGTCCCCGCACCCTCCTCCAGCGTTCTCTGCCTCTCATCCTAGACACTTATGTCCCTGCTGACTGTCCCTTGGCCCCATCATCCCTCTGTGGGCTGTTCACTTTTGGATCCATCTTTGACTTCCTCATGGAGCCCAGTCTTTCACGTGCACATGGGCACCTACGGCCATATGGTGTGCTGCGGACCTGCTGGGGCATCTGGGGTGGGAGGGCTACTCTGCTCCCCTCAAGTGCTTCTAGTCCCATGTGCTCTCAGGTGTGGGAGCGGAGGCAAGACAGGGAGGCCCTGACGGGCCCAAATCATCACCAACCAGTAGGACTTTGGGTTTTGTCCCCAGAACTCCCCTGGCTGCCTGGCGAGCCTGGGCCGCTAGGGGCGCTGTGAATTTGAGCCCATCCCCTGGGCTGGGGCTGCCGTTGCAAGAGGTTACAGATGCTGGTTCTGGACTCTGTCTGCCTGCACTACACATGTGGGCTGTGCTGCTTTCTAGCTTTGTGACCTTGAGCAACTTACTAAACCTCCCTGTGCCTTGGTTTCCTAATCTGTCACCAAGGAGAGAAACAGTACTTTCCTCAAAAGGCTGTTTTGCAGATTAGTGGTAGAGCACACGTGTGGCACTGCAAACGCTGACAGCTCGTAGCCCTTGGTAAACGTCAGCGGCCGTCACCATTGTCATCCTTGTCCACAGCATTGCGTGGAGCCTGCGCCATGTCTGGGCGGAAGGCAGCCATTCTCTGGGTTGGGGGCAATGTCCCCTCATCATTGTGGGCTCAGGGCTTCCTCTGGACGCCTGCAGCACTCAGACTTCCCCTGGCACCCTCGGAGCGGAAGAGCCCTGCGTGCTGACTGGCAGGGCCCTAGGAAGCCGAGCTCACATGCGCCAGCCCTAGGTCTGTTCTGTCCACTCTGTGTCCCCTCACCTGGCCGCTGGCCCCTAAAGGAGCTCAACCGGTCTTTGTGGAGCGTTTGCAGACAGTAAGGAGAGCTGGCCTGGTGTGGTTATTGGCTTATAGACAACGGAAATGTTTGGTGGCTGCACGCGCTCCCGTTTCAGAGAACGCCCCTGCTGGCCCTAGTGCGCTCATCACCCCGGGCACCCCAGCAGCCACCCTTGGCACCCCCAAGCACTGCCGGCCGCCATTGCAAGCCCCGCGGGCAGGCCATGTGGATCCACAGCCATGTGCCCACTGAGCCGGAGCCTGACCCTGGGCGGGGGCCCTCATTAGCCACAGCAAGCTGCTAGGGCTCTGGTACACATGCCTCAAGGGATTTGCGCACTCCCGGGCCTTTTCCAAGGTTTGCATTTGCAGGTGTTGGCCATGGGGGAGTCCGTGGGAGCAACAGAAGGCAACGTCTTTAAGAGCAAGTCATTTGGCCTGCAGCGGGCCTGAGCTGGACCCGGAGTTCGCTGCCCGCCTCTTTGAGGTGTTGGGAATCACGGTTCCCAAGGGCTGTCATGGAGGAGGAGGCCAGCCTAGCAATGGAGTGAAGGAGAGGGGAGCAGATTCCACAGCCTGGCTTCTGCTCCGTGGGTGCCAAGTCAGCAGCTTTGGGAGGATGATGGTTGGTCCCTCTGGATGCCCAGGCTGTCGGGTGGGGTCCTGGTGGCCCTGGGCTGGGGTGAAGCTTTCCTTATTGATCTTGCTTAGTCACCCTAATAGAACGAGACTTTCAGGCCCCAAAGGCCCTGAAAAGGCCACCTGGTCCATCTGTTACTGGAATTCACTACTGTCAGACAGTCGCTGCCTGATTCCCCAGGGAGAGGGCATCCCCGCTGTCACGAATCACACCTGCTCCACCCTCAGCAGGAACGTGCCGCTCCTCGGGGACCCTGCCGACGCATAGCCTGGCCTCTTTCAGCTCCTGGGGTTCATCAGCCTTCTCTTCTGGAATAGTCACTGGTTTTGACTTTGGGCCAGGCCCCAGGGTTGCCATCCATCCTATTCCCATGCTGGGAAACAGCCACAGGGAGAGAAGTGAGCACTGAGTTCCCTTTTGTGTTGGAGGAAGCTGGCTCCTTCCTGGCTGTCTGCTTCACAGCAGGACCCGAGCCTCAGTGTGCAAAGATCACAGGAGGTGTTGGCCACACGGGCCCAGCCTCGTGATGTATATGGAAGGCATTCAGGCAGTACCAGTCCTCTTCCCTGCTCTGGCCTCTTTGCTGTATGTTGCCTCTTCACCTGCTACCGGAGGGTGCCTCCGCCCGTGCCTCCCGCCCGTCCCAGCGCCCTGCAGCAGTGCCCTGATAGCCCAGGGAGTCCAGACTCACTCTCCTCTCTGTGGCCTGCCTCCATCTCTCGCTGCCTGCTCCTGACTCACAGCCAGGCCTCCTCCCCATGAATTGTGACAGGTTCCCAGCCTTCCCTCCTGGGCTTGGTGCGTGGCCTCTCTGCCTATCCCACTCCCAGCTGCCCCGCTCGACGAACAGCCAAGGCAGGCTGACCCCCTCCCATGAACATCCACAGCAGCGCTCGTGGCCTCAGGGTCCGGCAGCACCTGTCACTGTCCGCCATGTCCATTTTCTGTGCCCTTGTATTATTTCCCTTTATCTTTTTCATCCTTTTCCCATGCCTTTTGCACCTGTGACCCCAGCACAATAGCAGGCGCTGAGAAATGTTTACCCAAACGGCATCTTATAAATTGTGGGCCTGTGGCTAAGTCACTTCCCTACCAGGACCTCAACTGTGAAGTGACCCACGTGACCTTTAAGGCCCTCTGTAGCTGGGAGATACTGTGACCTGGGTGACCTTGGAAGCCTGCAGGAGAGCTGGAAGAAGGCACTGGGAGGGCTAAGTACACAGGGCATGAGGGGATCAAGGCCTTCCTTGTAAAGGGTGGCTGGCCCACACCTAGCCAAGGAGGCTTTAAGGATTGTGGCCCTGGCGACAACCCAAACACAGGCATGGGGACGGCCTTTAGGGGGCATTCTGTGCCTGCAGAAAGCAGAGAGCTTGTGGCCCAGGGAGATGTGTTCCTTTCCCTGCCTTCTCCCCCCCCTGCCCCATGACATGAGGCTTCTTTCCCAGGGCATTTCTGTTGTCTGCAGAGTTGAGGGGGTTGCAGGTGAATAGGGAGAGGGTCGAGCAGTTCTCTGGTGCCCAGCACATGGCAGTTCCTGGCATCAGGGCTGGACAGGAGCCCCAGAGGAATGAGGAGTGGCCAGAACATCAGCTTCTCATCCTAATTCTGTTCCTCTCTTGCTGAGTATAAATGGGGGGTAGATTCTGTTTCTTTTTTTTAATCAAAGAAAGGGATAGGACTGGAGTGTCTGTCTCTAAGGATCCTTTGCCCTATAAACCTATTTACATGTGTTAGGAATTTTTGTTGTTGTTGTAAGGTAGCAAAAGCAAACAAAGGGAATTAGCTGGCCCATGTAATTAAATTACCTAATTCTGTGGCATATCTAGATTCAGGGTCTTAAGCAAGTTCTTTTGCTTGTTCTTTTTCATGTTCTCTCTCTCCCCGTCTCTGAGCTTTTGGCTTCTGAGTGTTGGCCTCATTTTCTCCTACTGGAGATGGGCTTTCTCTGTTTGCTGGAGAACACGGCCCCCAGAGTTGTTCAAGGATAGTGACCCAACAGACAAGGCTCCACACGGAAAAATCCCAGCAGAGGTTCTGATTGGCCCAGTTTGGGTCATGTGTCACCCCTGGACCAATCAGGTTGGGCCAGAGGCACATGGCTACCTGTATCCCTGGCAAATTGGTAGGCCCACCAGCAGTACACAGTTAAGACCTCCAGTGGCTAGTGGAGAAGGGGAAGTGTAGACCAACGTGTCTGACATGCTACCATGTGTGTTATTAAAAGGTAGTGGGGTGGATATGTATTCATATTAGCTTAAACATGCATTTTGCAATTGTTGCAAAGACACACAAGAAACTGACACCACTTCTCTCATTTGGGGACAGAAGTGGGAATGGAGGGTGGTGGAGGGCAGGTGTCAGGGGAAACCTCACTGCATGCCTTTTTTTTTTTTTTTTTAAGATTTTATTTATTTATTTGACAGAGAGATCACAAGCAGGCAGAGAGGCAGGCAGAGAGAAAGGGGGAAGCAGGCTCCCCGCTGAGCAGAGAGACCGATGCAGGGCTCCATCCCAGGACCCTGAGATCATGACCTGAGCCGAAGGCAGCGGCTTAATCCACTGAGCCACCCAGGCGCTCCCTTACTGCATGCCTTTCTATAACTTTATATTTTTGAGCCTCCTTAGACATTAATTTAAAAAAATAAACTATTTTCTAAAAAAAAAAAAAAAAGGCAAAACTGCCTAGACAAAGCACGGGCAGGGCCTCCCATGGAGACAGCTGTATACAGATACTCATAAAGACTGCTCAGTGTCAAGTGCAAAACAGTGATGCTCTCCTCCTTGCTTAGGCGCTGAAAGAAGAAATCAAAGGGATGCACGGATTGCGGATATTTACCTCCGTCCCCAAACACTGACCGTGCCCTGGCCGCATAGATGCTGCTGCTCAATGCCTTGGATGAACTTGGCTGACACCATCCTTTCCTAGGCATTTGCCAAAAAGTTATCTATTTTGTTCATAGACATTTCTGTTTTATAATCATAGAAGAATATGTTCTCTATTTAGAGTTTAATTAAAGGCAACAGACAACTGAAACCTCTGAAGAGTCATTGGTGATGCGTCTTGCTCGTCTATTTCAGAGGCATTATCCTTTGTCCAGAGGTCTCTCGTCCTCGGACAGTCGTGTCCTGCTGCCATACCCATGGACAGGAGTGCCAGCTCCTTTTGTCGTGTCAAGGCATTTTCTTCGTTCTTCTCCTCTAGGAAACTGCTATTAAGGTCCCTTAATCTTGCCCAAAAGAAAAGAAAAAAAGAAGAACAAAAAAAATATCCTTGGGTTTTGCTATTCCCTTGGTTGAATGCCTGTCTTTTCCTCCCCAAACTTCTTACAAGAATGATCTTAGACCTTCAATTTCCACTCCCTGAAGTGGACCCTGAGGAGTCTGGGATGTCAGGATCAAGGTCTTTCTCCTGTTTGAAGATCCCCCACCCTCCGCATCTTGGAGGGAGGTGCACCCTATCTCCCACAGCAGAAGCAAGAAAGGTCTGCTTTCCCAGCTCCCTTGCCTATGGGCGCAGGTTGGTGGTCTAGACTCGCCCATCAGACGGATCTGGACTTTGAATGTGGAGCAAGCGAGACACGAGGGAGCCTCCATGGCTTGCGGGTCCAGCGTTCTGGCTACTGACAATGATGGAGTCAGTGTCACAGGCTGCTGTCTCTGCAGTCCATGGTGGCGGTCGCGGTGTGTGGGTCTGCGGCATGATCTGGGGGCTCTGGTGACAGAGCCTTCCTGTTGCTGCCCAATTTCAGAAGCTGGTTCACCAATCTTCCCAGAAATTTTGTGATTGTTCCATGTGCTTTCACTAAATTCTTTATTGTTCACGTCAGTCTGGTCAGTGTCTGTTGCTTGCAACCGAGGAGCCCTGAGGGGTTCACCTGCCCCTCACAGTGGGGCTCTTGCCCCCCAACATCCACTTCCCTCTTGGACTGCTTTCTGAGTCCGTGTCCACAGCCACTCTCAGTCCTCAGTACCCCAGTCATCGTGGTGATGACAGGTTGACCATCTGCTCCTTCCTTAGATGTCTCCTTTGTCTTTCATGGAGCTGCTCTCCAAGGAAACCAGTGGTCACCATCATTTCTGGAGATCCCTAGTACCTCCCTAAGTCATGAAAGTATGCGGTTAAAACAACCTTGGGCCTGAGTTTCAGAGCAGCACAAATTTTAAATGTGCTGTTCATACACCATGCCCCCATTTTGGGGTTTAAAAATACTCTCCATCTCCATAGCATGGGGGTGGGTTTGGTGGCCTGCCAAGGCGGAGCTGCCTTTCACATGGAACAGATTCACCGAGTTGTGTAAGAGCAGAGAAGCCAGGATAAAACAGAACAGAGGATTAGAGACACCACCGAGAGAGTGCCCCAAAGGACAGCTTTTAGGTGGTGTAGTGAGGAAACACTGAAGAATGGAGTCCCAGGGGCCAGAAGAAGGTAGCAGTCAGCAAGGACAGAGAGATCACAGAATTAGACACATGTTGGTTATTCTTGTAGAGCCTACTTGTCCCGAGAGTGGGCTGGACATAGTCATCTGCTTCTAAAGAACAGAATCCAGTAGAAAGGACAAAGGTCCGCGTCAGAGACCACATCATAAAAGGCACTGAGGCCTCCTCCTTGCTCTGTCTCAGGTTGCTCACTCTGGGGGGATGGTAGCTGCCATGTTGTGAGGGCACTCAAGCAGCCCGTGGAGAGGTCCATGTGGGGAACCGAGGCCTCGTACCAACAGCCAACAGCACGGGCCTGCCAATAGCCAGCGGGGAACCAAACCTGCCCAAACAAGAGCAATTTGGGTAAGCCATCTTGGAAGTGGGTCCTCCCAAGTCACAGTCACTGTGAAGCCTTCAGACAACTATTGCCCCAGCTGACATCTTGACTGCAGCTTGCCAGAACCAGTCTGCTAAGCTACTCCCAATTCTTGCCCAACAGAGACGGGGAGGTAATAAATATTTGTTGTTTAAAGTCACTGAGTTTCACGGTATGTTCCAGAGCAGTAGATAGCTGTGTACACTGGTCCACATGTGTAGTAAGGGCAGGACACTGGGACATCTAACATACTGAGGGGAGGTGGAAGGGCCAAACTGCAGAAAAGACGGGGGACGGCTAACCATCAGGAGCCCACGACACCCCTGGGTCTCTGCAGCTCCTGTCTGCTTCTCTCTGCAGATCAGCTTTATTATAGATCTATTTGTCGTGGATTGGCCTTCACCATCTACTCCCAGGGTAGGACTCACTGTCCTGCCCAGAGCTCTTTATTTTTATACTTAATGTCCAAGCCACGAGAAGGGCAGACTTTCCTTCCAAGTTTCAGTCCAAAGAATGCCAGGGAAGGCCTTGGACGGGCCCACCTGGAATCAGGAGTCACACAGTAGTCACGTGACCCGGCAGCCTCTCTTCTGACTCAGCGTCAGAGAAGAGGGAAGAGCAATTGCCTCAAAAAGTGGGCGGTTCTGTTCCCCAAAAAGGCTGGGGACAAACAACAGGTATTCTTGACCAGAGGGAAAGGTGATGAGGCCTTGCAGGCCTGCTGGGGGTCCAGGGACACCAGGGACACTCTGACTCCTCCTTGGCTTGACCCCAACTCCCCGCCCCAGGCGACCCTTCAGGCCCGGAGAAATATGTCAGCCCTACCATGACCACATGTCTGTTCCCAAATCTGGCAACATGAACTTTTTCAAGTGACTCCCCTCCCCCCTCTGCAGCTGATCTCCCTCCAAGATTAAAAGGAAAGTTGGAGGAATCAGAGTTTCTTTTTAGTTGATTAAATAAGAAGAAATTGTTTAATCTGTGTGGCCAGAGTATAACACTGCATCTGACACAGCCAACTCTTAGCTTTCTGATTAAGTGCTACTCGTGAAAATTGCGGAGTGGAGATAGTGCAACTTCTGAGTCAAGTGTCTTTTTGAAAACAGTTTTCCAGTGGAAAATCCAAAGCACCTTGAGGTAAGCGCTTACTGCCTAGAGAAATCAATCTAAGGGACACTGGCCTGTGCATCCCCCACCCCCCAGGCCCGTTTGGTCCCAGGGGTTCATGTAGTGACCCTCTCTCCCCTGAGTAGACCACCCAACGAGCAGCCAGGGAACCAGCCTGCAAGGGGACCTGTGGCCACAAAACCCTACGGCCACGAACCCCCATGCATATCCTGGCAGTGGCAAAGAGCGAAAAAAATTCTCTTTCTTGGGAATTCAAACTGTAAAGAGTGAATGACCCAAGGACCAAGGACAGCGCATGGCTGGTGGAAAGCTGGAGGAAAACAAGGGCACTCAAATCGGGAAATACGGAGAGAATCCATCCAGGAGAAATCGAAGTTAGAAAGATGGCCTGGGAGAGGCCAGGCGGGACACTGGCAAATCTGAGCTGAGCGGAAGCCCACTCTGGGGAATAAAGGCAGTGATTCTCAATCCTGCTGCAAATGAGAACCACCTGGGGTGTCTAAAAATACACCTGGGGCGTTCCGAGGTCCACCAGGCAGAGACCAGGCAGTGAAAGGCAGACGCGAACCGCCCCGCACGCCGAGTCAGGACGGACCCCTACCTCTGTCCCGGCTTTGCTCCCAGGAAGCTGCTGCGCCTGCGTCAGTGCGCCAGGTCCCCTCCACCCCTACTCACCTGGCGGGGGCGGGGGCGGGAAGAAGGCCCCCACCCAGTATCTCCACGGGGTTAACTGTGGGAGAGCACCCATACCACCTGAGCTGGGGGCGGGCCCTGGGCCCCCACCTGCCCCGGGCGGAATCCGGCCGGTGGAGTTTAAAGGAGCGGCTGCCAGCTGGGAATTTCCCGAGTTTTCCGGAGCAGCACCGCGCGCGGGTGTCGCTACCCTGCGCTCCCTCCAGGCCACAAGGTAGGACGTCCCCACATGCGGCCCCGTGCGTGTCAGAAACCCTAGGCTTGAGTCAGCAGAGTTGTTTCTTACTTGCCACCTAGAGAGCCTTGGGTCGCGCGCTCGGCGTCTTACAGTTCTCCCCTTGGCGAGCGAGCCCGACTCCTGACATCGCTCCTCGCGTTTGCTCCGCCAGCGCCGGGGACGGGGGAGGCCGTGGTTAGACGCCGCCTCTCCGGAAACTGCTCCTTTCTTAGGTCGTGGTTAAGATACCTTGACACTGTGCATGTCAAAGAACACTTGAATTTTGTTTTGTTTGAGAAAAATACAATGCTGATTAAGGAGGCAGATAAAAGATGCCAGTTTCTTCAGTCACGTTGACCTTCATTCAAACACGTTGGTTCAGAACCCCGGCGTCGGTGCGGGTCCCCGGCCGCGGCCAGCGGCCGCCTCCCCGGCGGTGGAGAAAACACAGAGGTCCTCCGAGAGCGGAGCAGCCGGCTGAACAATTGGATGAAAGAATAAAAAGTGAGAACAACTCAAGTTCAAGTAATAATGTTAGCTTTTTTTAAGTAAACGGTTTTTAGGACAGTTACATAACCGCGTTTAGAACTATTTTAGATTTACAGAAAAATGGGGAAGACAGTACAGAGAGCCTGTGCATCCCGTAGCGTTTCCCCTCCTCCTAACAGCCCAGGTTAGTGCGGCACATTCGTTACCATTAATGAACCGATACTGATACAGTATTACAAATTAATAGTTTATTCGGATTTCCGTAGCTTTTCCTTAATATCTTGGACCCTGTGTCCCCTCCGCAACTCCACATTACATGTCGTTGTCGCGTCGCCTTTGTCTCTTCTTGGCCCGGACAGTTTCTCAGAATTTCCTTGCATTCAACGACCTTTAAGTTTTTAAATAGCAGTGCATACCAATATATTCTGTGGGGGAAACAATGGCTGTGTTTGAACAGAAAGCAATTTATTTATTATTATTTTTATTTTTTTGTCATTAAAGACAAGCTCCTGCTTGGGGAACCTGGCTGGTTCAGTTGGAGGAACATATGACTCTTGGTCCCTGGGTCGTGAGTTCAAGCCCCATGTTGGGTGTAGAGTTACTTAAATAAAATTAAAAAAAAAAAAAGTCTGAGCTTATTTTATATTCAAGAACTGTGCCTTAGGGGCGCCTGGGTGCCTCAGTGGGTTAAGCCTCTGCCTTCGGCTCAGGTCATAATCTCGGGGTCCTGGGATCCAGACGCACATCGGGCTCTCTGCTCGGCAGGGGGCCTGCCCCCCCTTTCTCTCTGCCTGCCTCTCTGCCTGCTTGTGATATCTCTCTCTCTCTCTCTGTCAAATAAATAAATAAAATCGTAAAAAAAAAAAAAAAAAAGAACTGTGCCTTAGATGCCAACAACATATTCCTCAACCACATACGGTCACAGGAAACATTTTCTTTGAGGGCACCCTGGAACTACAGCCATATTAGTAAACACCTGGGTGTTAGGGATTTCAGATTTGCAGTGTGCTTCCTCTTCTAGGGAAAATGTTTGGAGTTGAGCCTAGTTTTTTAAGCTTAAAGCACTTTTTGCATAATATTCTCACATCCCTGATTTCATTTGATCATTTAAAAAAAATTCCAGTATAAATAACTTAGCATTATATTGGTTCAGGTGTATAATGTAGTGATTCAGTAATTCTCTACATTACTCAGTGCTCATCATAAGTGTACTCTTTAATACCTGTCACCCATTTTGTGATCCTCCCTCCCCATCCCACCCCTTGTAACCATTAGTTCTCTATAGTTAAGGGTCTGTTTTTTGATTTGTCTTTTTCCTGCTTTGTTAATGAGTTTTATTTCTTAAATTTCACATAGGAATGAAATAATATAGTATTTGTCTTTCTCTAACTTATTTCACTTAGGAATATATTCCCTAGCGTCATCAACATTGTTGCAAATGGCAAGATTTCATTCTTTTTCGTGGTTGAGTAATATTCCTGTGTGTGTGTGTGTGTGTGTGTGTGTATGCATGTGTGCATGTATACACACCTTCTTTAGCCATTCATCTATCCATGAACACCTGGATTGCTTCCATAATTTGGCTACTGTAAATAATGTTGCAATAAACATAGGGGTGCTTATATCTTTTCAAATTAGTATTTACCTCTTCTTTGGGTAAATACCCAGTAAGTGGAATTATTGCATCATATGATAATTCTGTTTTTTAATTTAGTGTGTCTTGTTTTTGTACCAGTACCGTATTGTTTTGATCTTTATACTTTTGTAGCATATCTTAAAATCTGGATTGCGAGTCCTCCAGTTGTGCTCTTTTTCAGAATTGCTTTGGCTACTTGGGGTCTTTTGTGCTTCCATACAAATTCTAGTTCTGTGGAAGATGCTGTAGGTATTTTGATAGGGATTGCATTAAATCTATAGATTGCTTTGGCTAGTATTTTCATTTTAACAATATTTATTCTCCCAATTGATGAACATGGAATGTCTTTCCATTTCTTTGCATCCTCTTCAATTTCTTTCATTAATGTTTTACAGTTTTCAAAGTATAGGTCTTTTTCCTCCTTGGTTGAGTTTATTCCTAGGTATTTTACTATATTTGGTTTGTAAATGGGATTTTTTTTTTAAAAATTCTCTTTCTCCTACTTCATTGTACTGTTTGGAGATGCATCAGATTTCTATAAATTTATTTTGTATCCTGCAACCTTACTGAATTCATTTTTCATTTCTAGTGGTTTTTTGGTGAAGTCTTTCAGGTTATCTGTATTTGGAATCATGTCATCTACAAATAGTGAAAGTTTGACTTCTTCCTTGCCAAACTGGGTGCTTTTATTCCTTTCTCTTGTCTGATTGCTGTGGCTAGGACTTCCAGTACTATGTTGAATGAAAGTGGTGGGAGGGGACATCCTTGTCTTATTCCTGGTCTTAGGAGAAAAGCTCTCAGTTTTTCACCATTGAGTATGATATTAGCTGTGAGTTTTCATATATGGCTTTTATTATGTTGAGGTATGTTCCCTCTAAACCTACTCTGCAGAGGGTGGGGTTTTGTTTGTTTGTTTGTTTGTTTGTTTTATATTGTATTTATTTGAGAGAGAGCAAGCGAGAGAGTTAGAGATCAAGAAAGAGCACAAGCAGGGGGAGTGGCAGAGGGAGAGGGAGAAGCAGGCATGCTCAACATGGAACTCTATACCAGGATCCTGGGATCATGACCTGAGCTGAAGGCAGACACTTAACTGACTGAGCCACCCAGGCGCCCCTGTAGAGGTTTTTTTTTTTTTTTTTTTTTTAATCATGAATGGGTGTTGTACACTGTCAAATGCTTTTTCTGCATCAATTGAAAGGATCATATGGCTTTTATCCTTTCTCTTGTTGATGTGATGTATCATGTTGATTTTTTTAAAAAAGATTTTATTTACTTTTCTGACAGAGAGAGATCACAAGTAGGCAGAGAGGCAGGCAGAGAGAGGGGGAAGCAGGCTACCTGCTGAGCAGAGAGCACGATGCGGGCCTTGATCCTAGGACCCTGAGACCATGACCTGAGCCAAAGGCAGAGGCTTAACCCACTGAGCCACCTAGGCGCCCCTCATGTTGATCGATTTGTATATATTGATCCACCTTTGCATCCCAAGAGTAAATCCCATTGATTGTGGTAAACAATTTTTTAAAAATGTATTGTTAGATTCAATTTGCTAATATTTTGTCAAGGATTTTTGTGTCTGTTCACCAGAGATATTGGCCTGTCAATCTTTCTTTTGTAGTGTCTTCTCTGGTTTTGGTATCAAGGTAATTCTGGCCTCAGAGTATGAATCTGGAAGCTTTCTTTCCCTTTGTTTTTTTGAAATAGTTTGAGAAATATAGGTATTAACTCTTCTTTAAATGTTCAGTAGAGGAGGTGCCTGGCTGACTCAGTTGGTAGAGTGCAACCCTTGATGTCATAGGTGTAAGTTTGAGCCACACATTGGGTGTAGAGATTACTTAAAAATAAAAGTCTTTTAAAAATGTTTGGTAGAATTTACCAGATGGCCAAGCCATCTGGTCCTTGACTTTTATTTTTTGGTGGTTCTTTGATTACCAATCCAATTTTGTATGAGTAATTGATCTGTTAAGTTTTTCTATTTCTTCCTGGTTCAGTTTTGGAAGATTTATGTTTCTAGGAATTTATCCATTTCTTTTAGATTGTCCAGTTTGTTGTCATATAATTTTTCATGATATTCTTTATAATTCTTTGTATTTCTATTGTGTTGATTGTTACTTCTCCTCTTTCCCTCTGATTTTGTTTGAGTCCCCTCTCTCTCTCTCTTTCTCTTTCCCTCTCTCTTTCTCTCTCTCAACAAGACTGGTTAAAGGTTTATCAATTTTGTTGATCTTTTCAAAGAACCAGTTCCTGGTTTCATTGATCTGTTCTGTTGTTTTTTAGTTTCAATTTTGTTTATTTCTGTCCCAATCTTTATTATTTCCTTCCTTCTACTGGTTTTGGGTTTTGTTTATTCTTCTTTTTCTAGCTCCTGTAGGTATAAGTTTAGGTTGTTTATTTGAGCTTTTACTTGCTTCTTGAGGTAGGAATGTATTGCTATTAATTTTCCTCTTAGAACAGCTTTTGCTGCATTCCAAAGGTTTTGGACCATTGTGTTTTCATCATCACCTCCATGTATTCTTTTTTAAATTTTTTAATTTATTTTTTATTTTTTAAAGATTTTATTTATTTATCTGACACACAAAGAGACATCACAAGTAGGCAGAGAGGCAGGCAGAGAGGGGGGGGAAGCAGGATCCCCGCTGAGCAGAAAGCCCAATGCGGGACTCGATCCCAGAACCCTGAGATCATGACCCAAGCCAAAGGCAGAAGCTTAACCACTGAGCCACCCAGGCGCCCCTCCATGTATTCTTTTAATTTCGTCTCTGATCTCTTGGTTAACCCATTCATTATTTAGTGGTACATTATTTAACCTTTGTGTATTTGTGCTCTTTACATATTTTTTCTTGTGGTTGACTTCTAGTTTCATAGCATTGTGGTCAGAAAAGATAGTGTAACTTCAGTCTTTTTGAATTTGTTGAGATTTGTTTTGTGTCCTAACATGTGATCTGTTCTGGAGAATGTTCTATGTGCACTTGAAAAGAATGCGTAAAGGACGCCTGGGTGGCTCAGTTGGTTGGACGACTGCCTTCAGCTCAGGTCATGATCCCGGAGTCCCGGGATCGAGTCCCGCATTGGGCTCCCAGCTCCATGGGGAGTCTGCTTCTCCCTCTGACCTTCTCCTCGCTCATGCTCTCTCCCACTGTCTCTCTCTCAAATAAATAAATAAATCTTTAAAAAAAAAAAAGAAAAGAATGCATAATCCACTGTTTTAGGATAGAATGTTTTGAATATCTATTAGAGCCATCTGGTCCATTGTGTCATTCAAAGACAATATTTCCTTGTTGATTTTCTGTTTGGACCAATCTGTCCATTGATGTAGTGGGGTGTTAAAATCCCCTACTATTAAAGTATTAATATCAATATCAATACTTCCTTTATATTTGTTTTTAACTGCTTTATGTATTGAGTGATCCCATGTTGGGTACATAAATATTTATGATTGCTATATCTTCTTGTTGGGTTAGGATTATGTAATGTCCTTCATTGTTCCTTGTTACAGTCTTTGTTGTACAGTCCATTTTGTCCAAATAAGTATTTCTATCCAGGTTTTCTTTTCATTTCCATTTGCATGATAAATGCTTTTCCATCACTTCACTTTGAGTTTACACGTGTCTTCAGGTCTGAAATGAGTCTCTGGTAGGCAGCCTACAGATGGGTCTTGCTTTTTTATCCATTCTGTCACTTTTTGTCTTTTGATTGTTTATTCCATTTACATTCAGACTAATTATTGATAGGGATGTATTGCCATTTTGTTGCTTGCTTTATGGTTGTTTTTGTAGTTCTTCTCTGTTCCTTTCTTCTCTTGCTCTCTTACAGTTTGCTGGCTTTCTTTAGTGATACTTGGATTCCTTTCTCTTAATTGTTTGCATATCTATTACCAGTTTTTGCTACAGAAAGCACTGTTTATAACACAGACAAAACTACAAAAGAAGTCCCCATCCAGTTGGCCAATTGACAGTTACTCTATCCTAGACATTTCAGCGAACACAAAATAGTCACATCTTAGACACCACACCAAAAAAAGTGCACTGGCGTTATTAAAAATAAAATGAGTGCCCTGAGTTAGAGGCATCCGAAAGTAGCAGCTTCACCCAGGCAGGATGGGTTTAAAGGGGGGCATTGTCTTGGGTGAGTTTTGCTAGATTTGTAAACAAGGTTAGGTAGGACAGGCTTCTCCACACACATCATTAACCTGTAAGCGTGTAATTAGTAACCTGTGAGACAAAGGAAAAAAACTTTCTAAACAAGCTGAGATTGTCCTTCTTTTATTTAACAGAGAACTGTTGGAAGAAAAAGAATACTTTGTGTGGACGTAGAAAGTTCTGATGCCTTGGAAATTGTACTTTTTCTAATACCTCAGGCATCGACTAGTGGAACTGAAAATACAAAATACCTTAAACTGCTCCAGCCCTGCCCCACATCTTCCTCTGTCCTGGGAGCTGAGGCTTACAGCGTAAACTAACACTCACACATTTATGCACACAGCCACCTGCCCCTCCCTGTTCAAACCAATGGAGCTATTTTCTGAATCAAATTTGCACAATTTTAAAGAAAAAAAAGTTCAAAGAACAGGATGTTTTTCAAAAAGACAGGCTTTTTAGAGGCTCATGTTGACTTGCCCTGTTTTAGGCTTTTTCAGTGTTCATTTTGCCTTCTCTGGTAGCTCACAGTTTGGAAATGAGTTCCTCATCTCGTATGGGAAGGTCCAATTTTTTACATCTTCGTTCTCTCCTTTGTTTGGCTAAATGTCTGAAGCTAGGAATCTAGTCGTGCTGCAGTGAGAAGCATTTCCAGCTTATTAAACCAAATCCTCATGGTTTGAAGATCAGCTGATTTTCTTGCTACAATGCCTGAAAAGAGACCTGGATCTGCCTGAGGAGGTCTGGGTCAAGATGAGCAGTGTTAATCAATATCATGTCAGTAAAGGCTTAATGCAACAGAGCTGTTAATTACAAAATTTAGAAAATCATATAGTTGTAAGTCAGGCTGCCATTAAGTTAAGGCCACAACATTTCACTTTGGTGGCCCTTATAAAATGTAAGCTAACTCACTGCTGGGACCTTGAAACAGGAGCCAGTCAGAGCAGCAAGCATAGCTCCCTTCCTGCCACTTTATGATCCTCTGATTCGAGCTTATGAAATGAGCCCATAATATAGAAACAAGAAGCTAGTTTTCTTGTGTAAAAGGAGGAAGGACATGAATAAATATTTCTCAAAGAAATAAAAAGAAGAACATCTCAACCTGACACCTTTCTTCTGACCCATTTAACTTAATAGCTGGTTCTCTGTGATCTCTGGGTAGATCTCATTACTGAGCATGATGAAACCCTGGGCTTAGTAGCTATCTCTGCATGTGACTAGTTTCACTCTCCATCCTCCTGCTTCAGTGCCAATTTAAGAATGCAAATCCTACGTGGGCAGGTTTTTAAAGTTCGTGAGATAATTTTATTTTATTCTGGCTAAAAGTAATCATATTATTTTCTAAAGTGAGCCTTTACATTTATTGCTTTTTAAAAATCCCAGTCAAGGGGCACCTGGGTGGCTCAGTCAGTTAAGCATCTGCCTCAGCTCAGGTCATGATCCCGGGGTCCTGGGATCAAGTCCTGCATTGGGCTCCCTGCTCAGTGGGAGTCTGCATCTCCTTCTCCCTCTGCCTGCCACTCCCCTCGCTAGTGCAATCTCTCCCTGTGTGTCAAATAAATACATAAAATTTTAAAAAAAGAAAATCCCAGGGGCACCTGGGTGGCTCAGTGGGTTAAAGCTTCTGCCTTCGGCTCAGGTCATGATCTCAGGGTCCTAGGATTAAGCCCCATATCAGGCTTTCTGCTCAGCAGGGAGCCTAATTCCCTCTCACTCTCTCTGCCTGCCTCTCTGCTTACTTGTGATCTCTGTCAAATAAATAAATAAAATCTAAAAAAAAAGAAAAATCCCAGTCAATTTGAAAGTGAAGTTTTAAGGATGCCAATGATTTTTAAAATCTGCCCTTTGAGAAACACTAAGCTGAGCGTCCCTGTGTGACAATAGTGACTGCCATACCGTATTCTAGTTTTAGGTCAGCCTAGGGAAGCATGAGCCAGATACAGTTCCTTTTGCCACAAAACTTGATGAAACAGAACCGAGCGGGGTGAGAAGTAGATAAGCACTGTGGACATATAAACATGTCTATATGGCATGAGAACATCTGATTGTGTTCTGTGGAGAGAGGTCAACTGATGTCATATGTAAAAATCAACAGTTTAGCTGTCCAGACTTTTCTGGATTTCAACTGGTTGTGTGTTAGCATAGAGACATGCTAGCATAGTCATGATGAACCAAGGAAAAATACAAAGGTTTATTACCAGTGTAAGTATTTTCTCATTTACTTCTTGACTCTAAAAGGGGGAGATTTTATTTTGTTCATGACTTCCCCTAAGTAAATGATGGGGAAATTTAACACACTAGCTTAGGTCAATTTATTGAGTTACAAAATGTAACATTCTCCTGTCGTCTGATTTATAGTAGGCACTGTATATAAATAGGAGAGCTGAAGTCTTCTGCTCCCCCATGATGCTCTCCTTTGTGGTTACAAAATGACGGTTAGAAGGTAGAATCCAACTTTTTTGTTGTATATGGATGCTGGCGAAAGAAAAAAGGATTTATCAGATTTTGGATAGCAGCAATGGCAGCTTTCAGTGTAAAGCTTCCTCTTAGCAGGAGAGACTAGATTAGAGTCCAGAGTAGCTGGGCTCTTTCCCACTGGGTGAGCGCTGCTGTCAGGGGTCGCGCGCACGCTGCCGGGAAATCAGTGTGATCTGGAGAGGATCTCACGGTATTGCACAAGTTCTTTTTGTGACGGGTAGTATGATCCTGAGAATTCTTAAGGCCAAAGAACTTGCTCCTGGTGCCCCTAAGGATCTCTTACCATGTGACTAAGAAAGCTGTTGCTATTTGCAAGCATGTTGAGAGGAACAGAAAGGATAAGGATGCTGAATTCGGACTGTACTCTGATCAAGAGCCATCATCACTGGATGACCCAATATTGAGACGGAACAAGTTCCCCCTCCTACTCCCTGCCCCACCTCCCCCCAAATTCAAGTCCTCCACAGCCTCTGCCCAGGTGGCATCAATGTGTCTATGTATTCCAGCAATAAGATCGTTGTCTAGCTAGGCAAAAAAAGTGCCTGAGGTAAACTCAGGGGTATGATGCCTAAAAGCCTACATGGGAGTCTGTAAAAACACACTGTTGGGCTATCCGTCCATCCATCCTGTGTTTTGGAGAACTGCCTATGACAATCACAGGGGTGGGAAGAAACATTCCCAGTCCCCCTTTTTTTTTTTTCTTAAGTTTTAAAAGAGAGATGAAATCCACATCTGGGCACCTTTGGCATTTTTGTCCAAACAGACTCTGACAAAGAAAGCAGGACCGTAGTAACCCTGCTCACTTCATTTCTCCCAGGCGAACTCCCCTCCCATTTTCTCTGTGCCATTGGTGGTCCTGTTCCAGCGGCCGCAATGCCTCCTTCCTTCTGCCCTTCACAGATGCACAGAGCTTTACCCGTTCCTGTGGTGGGAAGGGGTTCCTGGTCATCAAACTCACTGTTAAAATCTCTACCCAGAGCCCGCACCTCACTCTCCCAACTAGGCTCCTCTGTGCCCTCCCTCCTCCCCTCACTGCAGCTTGAGCACCATTATTTGGGGCTTGGGGTTTTGTACATTTTCCTCTGTTGTCAGGTCCACATGCTTGATGCTGGGAGCCTGCTTTCTACCTCAGCCAACCAGACTTTGTCACAGTTTTTCTATATTTTGGGGCAACTTCTGTTAACCTGGGACCCAAACTGGCTGGGTCTCCTATTTGAGAATTCTTTGGAGAGCCCTCCTTCGTCTTTGTGATGCCGTCTCTTTGATCCCTCTCCATCTGGATTTCCTTATTTGATTCGTTGACTTTCTAGTATGGTTTCTTCCTTCTTTGTTGAGGTGGGAGATTACTAAAATCCTCTAGCGTCGTAGCCCCTGCACTTTAGGCTTCTGAAGCAGGGAATTTGGGGTTTGAAGATCGTGAATTCACTAGAGCGGTGAGTTCCTTTTTCTGTTCGGGAGACTTATTCTTATGAACAGCCATAACTGCTTTCTGGGTTTGCTCATGGATTTGACCTCTGGTTTGCCTTCTCCGGAATTAGAAAGACTGTTCTCAGACCCAGTACACCTCTTTGGCTGAGTGTCCTCCTTGGACATCTCTGCGAGGCTCCAACTCTGACCTGACGCTTTCTGTGACCAGCTGTGGCATTTTCCCCATCACCGATCCAGCTGCCTTTCCTGTTCTCTCCGAGAACTTCTCATTGACTGCTATCTCCTGGTGATTAATGTCTGCACATCTTCATTGACTCTCTTGTTCTCACTCCCCTCCTGGCCTCCACCCTTTGTATTTTCTGCAAGATGTTGGAACAATGAGGACAATATTCGCGCAGCTCATGGTGGCATTTCTTGAGGGAATTGATTCTGTTTGCTGTCCTCTGTCCCTGGCAATGCTTTTGAGCTTGGTGGTGTGCCTTTTCACCATTCACTTTTAAAACATTCCTGTCAGCATCATTTTCTCAAAACACTGCTGAGCTCTGCCAGTCTTTTTGCAATCTTGCCCAAATCATCTTTGACTTGATTTAAGTTGCTTCCGGTGAGCATCTGTCGTCCATGCGTCATGAAAGCATGATTTCCACTCCTGCGCAGGAGGAGGTCATAGCTCTACAGTCACTGTGACGTCAAGTACTCATGGGTCAATGCAGGCTGCCCACCGTGATCACTGCTTCAGCTCACAGGTTGGAAGGGAAAGCTTTCCAGGATGTGTGTCTGTACTCTTCCTCCTTCAACTTCTGTTTAGGTTGGTATTTCTTCAAAAGGTCCCGAGTGGCTCTGCATAACTGAGTCAATGTGTTTCTCAAGAATAGCAACTCCCCACTGTGTGGTTTTCTGAGTCAAACTGGTCCTTCCGTGCCCCAGGCCAGGTGCAGGGGTGCAAAGGGGTGCTTCCCAGGGGGCATAGTTCCTTTAAGGGTCCCTCCCTGGCCACCCACCATCCCATCCCCTTGTCACATGTCATGCAGCCGCTGCCTCCTGGATCTCCTCCAACCTCCTGCCCCCCATCCCTCCTCACCTACACACCTGCCCTGTACCCTGTGTACGTTCCTTTGTAAGTAACCAGGAAGTGGACTTGGACAAGTGGAAAATGCAACCTTGTTCTTTGTTTTTGTTTTTTTTAAGATTTTATTTATTTATTTGACACAGAGAGAGAGAGAGATCACAAGTAGGCAGAGAGGCAGACAGAGAGATGGAAGCAGGCTCTCCGCAGAGCAGAGAGCCCGATGTGGGGCTCGATCCCAGGACCCTGGGACCATGACCTGAGCCGAAGGCAGAGGCTTTAACCCACTGAGCAACCCAGGCACCCCAACCTTGTTCCTTTTTTTTTTTTTTTAAGATTTTATTTATTTACTTGAGAGAGAGAGACAGTGAGAGAGAGCATGAGCGAGGAGAAGGTCAGAGGGAGAAGCAGACTCCCCATGGAGCTGGGAGCCCGATGTGGGACTCGATCCCGGGACTTCGGGATCATGACCTGAGCGGAAGGCAGTCGTCCAACCAACTGAGCCACCCAGGCGTCCCCCAACCTTGTTCTTAAATAGAAGGACCCAACCACATAAAAAGTCAGTTCTAAGTAACTTATAAATTTAATATGAGTCAAATAATATATTTATAATAATGATATTATTATATATGTGTGTGTATATATATATATATATATATGTCAAAAAGTATTTTTTTTCCTGGCAGTAGGCACGTTCATTCCAAAGTTCAGATAGAAAGATAAACATGGAAGGACAGCTGGGAAACTCCTGAAAGAGAAGAGCAGCGAGGGTACACGAGCTGTCAACCAGTGGTAACTAGATGTTAAAAATACAGTACACATTAATATTAAAATATATATGAAACTGCATGGTCGTGTGGGCCTGGCCCCATGTGCCCAGCACCCAGCCTGGCAGCTGCAAGGGCAAGGTGCTCCGTGCCAGCCGTGGAGTGAGGGCATCTGGGACGTGGGGCAGCGGCTTTGCCCCGGGTTCCCAATGCAAACGTGCTGAAGAGTCAAAACGTCTTTGCAGAAATGCATCATCAGGTGATCAGGAGGAAGCTAATTTCCAGGACTCTCACTTGTCAGTGGCATGAGCCGCAGCCTGTGGGGCCTTGGTGGTGCCCGTTCTCATCTGACCTCATTCAGAATATTGCTGTTCCCACTGACCTTGGATTACTAATTCAGACCATTTAGCCTGCGTCCTTTAGGGGTACTCTGTATTCTCAGGAGGCCCTTCAGCAACTCTGTTCTCATGGTCTTTCTTTTTTTTTTTTTAATGGAGACATTTTTTTTTTTAAGATTTTATTTATTTATTTGACAGAGATCACAAGCAGGCTGAGAGGTAGGCAGAAAGAGGAAGGGAAGCAGGCTCCCTGCTGAGCAGAGACCCCCCCCCCCATGCAGGGCTCGATCCCAGGACCCTGGGACCATGACCTGAGCCGAAAGCAGAGGCTTAAACCACTGAGCCATCCAGGCACCCCTGTTCTCGTGGTCTCTTATGGCCTCGGGGCTCGTCCGGTATATTCCTTCTCATTCAGTAGCTGTTTGCTTGTCTGCTTTGCTTATTCTGTTCTCTGAGCCTCGGTTATGCTTTCGGCTCAGACACTGGTTGGTCTGTTCTCTAGTAATGTTAATTTTGTTGAGTAGGTAAGACATTCCTTTTAATCTTTTTGAAAACAGATTTCAGTCACTGTCTAACCTTGTGTCTTGCTTGCAAGGGACTCCGTGTTGTCATCGAATTCCTAATGTTTGTTCTTTGTGCCGTAAAAGGTTTTTTTGTTTTTTTGTTTATTTTTGGTTTTTTGGTTTCACATAACTTGTCTTCCTATTGATTCAGACTTCTCTGAGTAAAATCTTGTTGATCTTTTCTTATTGACAAATTATTTGGAGTAGTTTTATAGTTGATGTAAATATGTTATTTTTTATTTTTTTTTAAAGATTTATTTATTTATTTATTTGACAGAGATCACAAGTAGGCAGAGAGGCAGGCAGAGAGAGAAAGGGAAGCAAGCTCCCTGCGGAGCGGAGAGCCTGATGTGGGGCTCGATCCCAGGACCCTGGGATCATGACCTGAGCAGAAGGCAGTGGCTCAACCCACTGAGCCACCCAGGAGCTCTGATATTTTATTTTTAAAATTTTCTTTCATTTTATTTTATTTCTTTTCAGCATTCCAAAATTCATTGTTTATGCAACACACCCAGTGCTCCATGCAATACATGCCCTCCTTAATACCCACCACCAAGCTCACCCAACCCCCCACTCCCCTCCTCTCCAAAACCCTCAGTTTGTAAATATTTTAAATAGGTTCTAAATTAGGGAATGAATTCTCGGTGGTATTACTTGCAGTGCCGTTAGCCTGAAAGCTCCTTGGTATTTGAGAAGCCACCGGGAAGGGGAGGCACCGAGGCGATAATCCGATGACAAGAAGACCCCGTCTGGCCCTCGGTACGGCAGGAGCAAGCTCGGCGGGGTCCCGCAGGGCTCCGTGACAAAGCCAGGAACCTCGTGCACCTCATGCTGAGAGCTATACCAAATGGGGAGCAGTGAAGATGTTACAGGGAAATCATGTCATCAGATTTGCTTTTTATGAGGATTATCTGGGGAAGATTGATTTTGGTGGGATGGGCAAAGAGATCAAATAGAGGCTGGACAGCAGGCTTTCAACCACTGACACTTGTTGAAAAAGTGCCAGAGCATGTCTTCCTGCAGAACGCCCTTGTTGCAGCCTGTGCCTCTTGTGTTCCCAGACCCCTGGGCTGCCCGCCATGCCTTAAGCTCTGCTTAGGAGTAGGTTCCTGCCAGTGAGAACAATGGGTATCCTTTGAGTATGCAGCTCCTAAGGTGCAGAAGAAGCAGGGGGTATATAGGTGGATGGGCACAGGCTTTTGTGTCAGACCCTGGGTTTGAGTCTGGGTTCCTAGCTGGATGGTGTTGCGTGAGTCACTTAATCATCTGAAAGTTCTCAGTTTTAGACCAAGTTATGAGAGAGGCCGCTGCTCTGGGCCACCAGCTTTAGAAGTGCCTGCTGTGGTCCTCTTCCAGCAGCCCCCTGCCCATGGTGGGAGGACTCTATGCCAATGATCAAGTCCCACGTGGCAGTCCATATGAAGGGTGCCCATTCCCCACCCTGCCCAGACTTGTGCAGTACACACCCTGTGCAACTGCAAGGTGTGAGCTCCTAATAATATTGGCAAGGAGGAACAGGATTGAGGATACGGAAGAGGTAAAATCCAGACTTGGTAAGGGTCAGGATATGACCAGGAGAACGATGGGGCCATCAACAGCCAAAGGAAAATATGGCAGGGAGTTAAGAGGTCAGTTTCTGGTGTGTTAAGGCTTTGGCCCTGCAAAACAGCTATCCAGCAGCCTGAACTCATGAGGGAGGTCAGACCTAGACATGATTTTGGAAATCATCATATTGGGTAATTGGCTGAGGCCAGGTGGCTATATGAGGCCTTGGAAGGAAAACCTATAGGCCATAGGGAAGACTAAGACTGCCCCTCTTGGGAACATCTGTATTTATCTCATTTTTAGTTTATTTTGCTTTATTTTTTTAAGGACTTATTTATTTTTATTTTTTTAATAAGATACTATTTATTTGAGAGGGAGAAAGAGTGAGTGAGATCACGAGGTGGGGGAGAGGCTGAGGGACAAGCAGACCCCCAGCTGAGGAGGGAGCTCCATGCGGGGCTCTATCCCAGGACCCTGAGATCATGACCTGAGCCAAAGGCAGATGCTTAACCGGCAGAGCCACCCAGGGGCCCCAAGATTACTTTATTTTTAGAGAGAGGGCATTAGTAGTGGGGAAGGGCAGAGAAAGAGAATCTCAGGCAGGCATCCCCCTGCTCACAGATCCCAACACAGGGCTCCATCTCATGACTCTAAGACCATACACTGAGCCAAAACCAAGAGTGGGACATGCAACCAACTGAGGCATCGAGATGCCCCTGGCTTTTTAAATTCCAATGAACATACAGTGTTAAATGAGTTTCAAGTGTACAGTGTAGTGATGCAGCAATTCTATGCATCACTCAGGGCTCATCAAGATAAGTGTACTCTTAATCCCCTCCACCTGTTTTAGCCATTCCTCCCCACCCTGCCCGCCCCCGCCCCCGTAAACATCTCTTTGTTCTCTGTGGTTAAGAGTCTTTTTTTGGGGGGGGGGGTGTCTCTTTTTTATTCCTTTGTTTGTTTCTTAAATTCCACATATGAATGAAATGATAAATTATATTGTCTTTTTCTGACTTAATTTGTGTAGTCTAATACTCTATAGATCTATCCCTATTGTTGCAAATGACAAGATTTCATTTTTTTTATGGCTGAATAATATTCTGTGTGTGTGTGTGTGTGTGTGTGTGTGTAAAGATCTGAGATCTACATCACATATATTGTATATCAGATATAAAGCTCACATCTTCTTTATCCATTCTTATACTGATAGACAATCTACTTCTGTAATGTGGCTATTGTAAAAAATGCTGCAGTAAACGTTGGGGTGTATGTATCCTTTCAGATTAGTGTTCTCCTCCTTTTTGGGTAAATACCCAGTCCTATGATTACTGGATTATAAGGTAATTCTATTTTTAAGTTTTTGAGGAACTTCCGTACTATTTTCTACAGTGGCTGTACCTGTTTGCATCCCCACCAACAGTGTTGCACAAGGGTTCCTTTTTCTCCACATTTTTGTTAACACTTGTTGTTTCTTGTGTTTTTTATTTTATCCATTGACAGGTGTGAGATGATAGCTCACTGTGGTTTTGATTTGCATTTCCCTGATGCTGAGTGATGTTGAGCATCCTTTCATGTGTCTGTTGGCCAACTGGATGTCTTCTTTGGAGAAATGTCTGTTCATGTCTTCTGCCCATTCTTTTTTTTTTTTTTAAGATTTTATTTATTTATTTGACAGACAGAGATCACAAGTAGGCAGAGAGGCAGGCACAGAGAGAGGAGGAAGCAGGCTCCCCGCTGAGCAGAGAGCCCAATGCGGGGCTTGATCCCAGGACCCTGAGATCATGACCTGAGCCGAAGGCAGAGGCTTTAACCCACTGAGCCACCCAGGCACCCCTCTTCTGCCCATTCTTAATTGGAGTATTTGTTTTCTTGGTTTTGAGTTGTGTCAGTTCTTTATATATTTTGAATACTAACCCCTCATGGGGTATGTTGTTTGCAAATACATTCTCCTATTCAGTAGTTTGTCTTTTTATTTTGTCGACCGTTTCTTCTGTTGTCCAGAAGCTCTTTATTTTGAAGTAGTTCCCATAGTCTGTTTTTGCTTTTATTTTCCTTGTCTCAGGAAACCTATCTAGAAAAATATTGCTATGGCCAATGTCAGAGAAATTACCACCTGTGTTCTCCTTTAGGAATTTTTTGTTTGTTTCAGGTCTTGCATTTAGGTCCTTAATCCAGTTTATTTTTTAATATGGTGTAAGAAAGTGGTCCAGTTTCATTCTTTTGGGTGTAGCTGTCCAGTTTTCACAACACCATTTGTTGGAGACTGTCTTTTTCCCATTACACATTCATCTCTTCTTTATCAACAGTTAATTGACCATATAACTATGAGTTTATTTCAAGGTTTTCTATTCTGTTTCATTGATTTATGTTTCTCTTTTTATTAGTACCATACTGTTTTGATTACTGCCACTTTGTAATATAACTTGAAATCTGGGATTGCGATTACTCCCATTTTGTTTTTCTTTTTCAAGCTTGCTTTGGTTATTCAGAGTCTATTGTGGTTCCATATGAATTTTAGGATCATTTGTTCTAGATCTGTTAAAAATGCTGTTGGTATTTTGATAAGGATTGCATTAAATCTGAAAATTGCTCTGGATAGTATAGACATTTTAACAATATTCTCCCAGTCCATGAGCATGGAATATCTTTCCATTTATTTGTATTGTCTTGAATTTCTTTCATCGGAATTTTATAGTTTTCAGAGTACAAATATTTTATCTTTTTGGTTAAGTTTATTCCTGGATATTTTATTGGTTTTGGTGTAGTTTTAAGTGGGATTGTTCTCTTAATTTCTCTTTCTGCTGCTTCATTATTAGTGTATAGGAATGCAACAGATTTCTGTACACAGATTCTGTATCCTGTGACTTTATTGAATTCATTTATGAGTTCTGTATTTTTTGGTGGCGTCTTTAGGGTTTGCTCTATAAAGCATCATGTCCTCTGTAAACAGTGAAAGTTTTACTTCTTCCTTTCCAATCTGGATGTCTTTTATTTCTTTATGTTGTCTGTTTTATTTCTTTATGTTCATTGCTTGGGGCTAGGACTTCCAGTACCATGCTGAATAAAAATGGTGAGGGTGGACATCCTTGTCTTGTTTCTGACCTTAGGGGGAGAGGCTCTCAGTTTTTCACCATTGAGTATGATGTTTGCTGTGGGTTTTTCATATATGGCCTTTATTATGTTGAGGCATTTTCCCTCTAGACCTACTTTGCAGAGGGTTTTTATCATGAATGGGTGTTGTACTTTGTCACATGTTTTTCTAGCATCAATTGAAGTGATCAAATAGTTTTTATCCCTTCTCTCTTTGATATATCATGATGATTGTTTTGCAAATATTGAATCACCCTTGGATCCTGGGAATAAATCCTACTTGGTCACAGTGAATGATTTTTTTATGTATTGTTGGATTCAGTTTGCTAATATTTTGAGGATATTTGCATCTATATTCATGAGAGATACTGGCCTGTAGTTTTGTTTCTGTTTTTGTTTTGTAGTATCTTTATCTGGTTTTGTAATCTGGTTTTAGGGTGATCTTGGCCTCAGAATGATTTTGGAAGTTTTCCTTCTATTTTTCAGAATAGTTTCAGGAGGATAGGTATTAACTCTTCTTTAAATGTTTGGTAGAATTCACCTATAAAGCCATCTGGCCCTGGGCTTTTGTTTGTTGGGAGTCTTTGGATTACTGATTCAATGTCATTGCTGGTAACCAGTCTGCTCAAATTTTCTATTTCTTCCTGATTCATTTTTGGTAGGTTATATGTTTCTAGGAATTTGTCCATTTCTTCTGAGTTGTCCAAATTGTTGTCCTATAGCTTTTCATAATAGTCTGTTACAATTCTTTGTATTTCTGTGAGGTTGGCCTGTTATTTCTCCTCTTTCACTAGTGATTTTTTTTTTAATTTAGGTCCAATCTCTCTCTCATTCTCTCTCTCATATGAGTCTAGCTAGAGGTTTATTAATTTTGTTTATCCTTTCAAAGAACCAGCTTCTGGTTTCCTCTGCTCTATCAAGAGTTTTTTTTTAAAGTTTTATATAATTTTTCTGTTCTAATCTTATCTCTTTTTTTTGCTGGGTTTGGGTTTTGTTTGTTCTTTTTCTAACTCCTTTAGGTGCAAGATTAGGTTGTTTATTTGAGACTTTTCTCCTTCTCCCCCTACCCCCCTCCATTTTTCTTGCTTCTTGAGGTAGGCCTGTATTACAGTAAACTTCCCTCTTAGAACAGCTTTTGTTGAATCATTTTCTTTTCATTTCCATTTGTCTCCATGTATTTTTAAAATTTCTTCTTTGCTTTCTTGATTGACTCATTCATTGTTTAATAGCACAATATTTAACCTCCATGTAGTTGCGCTCTTTCCAGATTTTTTCTTGTGGTTGACTTCTAGTTTCATAGCGTTGTGGTCAGAAAAGTTTCATGATATGACTTTGATCTTTTTCAGTTTGTTGAGACTTGTTTATGGCCAAATATGTGACCTATTCTGGAGAATGTTCTTCTCCAGAACATTCTTTTCAAATTTGAAAAGAATGTGTATTCTGCTGTCTTAGGATGGAATATTCTGAATATGTCTATTAAATCCACCTGGTCCAATGTGTCATTAAAGGTAATGTTTCCTTGCTGATTTTCTATTTGGATGATTTGTCCATTGATGTAAGTGGGGAGTTAAATTCCCCTACTGGGACTCCTGGGTGGCTCAGTCAGTTGGGCCACTGCCTTCGGCTCAGGTCATGATCCCAGGGTCCTGGGATCGAGTCCCGCATTGTGCTCCTTGTCCAGCAGGGAACCTGCTTCTCTCTCTGCCTCTGCCTGCCACTCTGACTGCTTGTGCTCTATGACAAATAAATAAATAAATAAAATCTTAAAAAAAAAAATTCCCTACTATTTTTGTATTACTATCACCTACTTCCTTTATGTTTATTATTAACTGCTTTTTGTATTTGAATGTTCCCATGTTGAGTGCATAAATATTTACAATTGTTATAGCCGCTTATTAGATTGTCTACTTTATGATTATATAGTGTATTTCTTTGTCTCTTATTGTAATTTTTGTTTTAAAGTTTGTCTGATGGGATGCCTGGGTGGCTTAGTTGGTTAGGTGTCTGCCTTCAGCTCAGGTCATGATCCTGCGGTCCTGGGACTGAGTCCCACTTTGGGCTCCTTGCTCTGTGGGAACCCTGCTTCTCCCTCTGCCTGATGCTCTCCCTGCTTGTGTGCACTCTCTTTCTGACAAATAAAAACATAAAATCTTTTAAAAAATAAAAGAATATAAAGTCTGTCTGATATAAGTATTGCCTCCCTGGCTTTCTTTTGATACCCATTGCATGATAAATGTCTCCTCATCCCTTCACTTTCAATTTGCAGTTGTCTTTAGGTCTGAAATGAGTCTCTGATAGACAGCATATAGATGGGTCTTATTTTTTATCCATTCTGTCATGCTATGTCTTTTGTTGTTTGTATTTAATTTTATTTATTTTTTCAGTATTCCAAGATTCATTTTTTATGCACCACACACAGTGCTCCATGCAATACGTGCCCTCCTTAAAACCCACCACCAGGCTCGCCCATCCCACCACCCCTCTCCCTTCCAAAACAGTGTGTTTCTCAGAGTCCACAGTCTCTCATGGTTTTATGTCTTTTAATTGGAGTGTTTAGTCCATTTACATTCAAAGCAATTATTGATATTTATTGTCATTTTGTTGCTTGTTTTATGGTTGTTTTTGTAGTTCTTCTATTCCTTTCTTCCCTTTTCTCCTCTCTCATGATTAGCTGGTTTTTCTTCATGACATACTTTGATTCCTTTCTCTTTATTTCTTGCATATTGATTACTGGTTTTTGGTTTGTGGTTATCATTAGGTTTGTACATAACATCATCTACACATAGCAGTCTGTAGTAAGTTGATGATCACTTAAATTCACAAGCATTCTTTATTCCTCTCCTTCCCCACAATTTAGTTATATGGTGTCATATTTTATATCCTTTTATTATGTGAGTCCCTTACTGATTTTTACAGATAGACTTATTTTTACTACTCTTGTGCTTCCTACTTTCC
Source organism: Lontra canadensis (assembly GCF_010015895.1). NCBI lineage: Eukaryota > Metazoa > Chordata > Mammalia > Carnivora > Mustelidae > Lontra > Lontra canadensis. The sequence continues at coordinate 11,152,528 of NW_022631065.1, forward strand.
TTACTCTTATGATCTTCCTTTCCATTCAAAGTGTACCCTTAACATTTCTTGTAGGGCTAGTTTAGTGGTTGTGGATTCCTTTAACTTTTGTCTCGGGAAAGTCTGGGAAAGCCTCTATCTCTCCTTCTATCCTCAGTGATAGTCTTTCTGGATAGAGTGTTCATGACTGCAGATTTTTTCCTTTCAGCACTTTGTGCCGCTATTCTCTGGCCTTCGAAGTTTCCGCTGAAAAATCAGCTAATAGCATACGGAGTTTCCCTTTTACATAAATATTTTCTTTTCTCTTGCTGCTTTAAAAAGTCTCTCTTCACCAGTATTTTTTGCCATTTTAATGGCTATGTGCCTTGGTGTGGACATCCTTGGGTTGATTTTGTTGTGGGATCTCTGTGCCTCCAGAATCTGGATCTCTGTTTCCTTCCCCAGATTTGAGAAGTTTTCAACCATTTCTTCAAATATATTTTCTGCCCCCTTTTCTTGCTTCTCCTTCTAGAATCTCTATAATGCGAAGGTTATTACACTTGATAGTGACACTGAGTTCCCTAAATGTGTTCTCATTTTGCACAATTTTTTCTCTCACCTGTTCAGCTTGATCACCTTCTATTACTCTGTCCTTCAGGTCCTTAATTCGTTCTTCTGCTTTCTTTAGTCTAGTATTTATTTTATTTCTAGAGTATTTTTAATCCTATTTATTGTGTTCTTGATCTCTGATTGGTTCTTTCTTATCTCTTTGTTAAGGGTCCCACTAATGTCTTCTACTCTTTTCTCAAGTCCAAGGAATATCTTTATGGCCATTACTTTAAATTCTCTATCAGGTATATTACTTATCTCCATTTTGCTTAAGTCCCTTGCTGTGAATTTGTCCTGGTCTTTCACTAGGGACATACTCTTCTGTCTCCTCATTTCATCTAACTTTTTATGTCTGTTTCTCTGAGTTAGGGAAGTCAGCTACATCTCCTGCTTTTGAAAGTAGTGGTCTTATAAAGAAGAGGTCCTGTAGTGCCATGCAGGTCAATGCCCCCTGTTCACCTGAACCTGGCGCTTCAGGGGTGTCTCTTATCTGTGTTGCACGTGCCCTGGATGTGTGGCTGAGCTGCCTTTGCCTTCAGTCCAGTCATCTGCAATGGCTCTCTGTGTCTGTTGTGGTCAGGGTTTAGTCCCCGTGTTGTTTGTGGGCGAGTCTGGGGCTGTCTTGGGCTTTAGCTGAGTCAGGCCAGGCATTTGCCAGAGATGCAGTCGCACTGAACTGCGGTGTGCTTCCCCTGTGTTGTGCCCCGAGAAGCTTTTGTGGTGGGTGGAACCTGTAGTCAGACCAGATGTTGGCCCCCAGCCTAATCCTGGGCCCCCAGTCTGACTGGTGTGTGTGTTTATCTTTTCCTCTCCTTGGGGCAGGAGTCACTTTGGAGGGGTGCTGTTTCTTGTTGGGGCTGCAGCACACTGCCGGACTTGTGGTACCTCTTTGGTTGGGCTCTGGCCAAGCGTGTATTGGAGGGAGTGGATCCATAACGTACCTGGAGGCAGACGGCACAGTGTTTGCAAGGTTTGCATAACTGTCCCCAGGGAGAGGGAGCCTTCAGGGCTGAGACTGAGTCAGGCCTGGCTGAAGGGGGCAGATCTGCTGAAGCGCAAGGAGAGGGGGTGTGGAGGGAGAGATCAGGGTGTTAGAAAGGTAGTGCTGGCATTGTGCTGGATCCCACAGGTGTCTGTGTGCTTATGCTGGCCGGCAAAGGGAGGAAATGGTGTCTGCTAGCTCCTTCGTTCCTGGAGGAGTCTCCGTTGCAATCCCTGCCCCTTTAATGTTCCCAGATTAAAGTAACTCTCTCTCCCATATGCCCTAGGCATTTTTCCAGCTACTACTTCTGTGCTGCCATCTCCAAGAGCTGTTTGTTTTGTTGACTCCTTAAGGGTGGGGACTCAGTTCCCTCTTGTGCTCTAGGTTTTTCCAGAGCTGAGCCTGCTAATTTTTAAAATCTCAAGTTTTAAGTCCTTCTTGTAAGAAGTCATGAAATTTGGCCCTTCTGGTTTTCAAAGCCAAATGTTACAGGGATTTGTCTTCCCCATGTGTGCTCCCCAGTACACCCATCTGTTTTTCTCCCCCTCTCTGTGCCTGTGGGTCCCCCCTCCTGCGGACAGTCCCATGATCTGTTTTAACTTCTCAGTGTGTCTCTGCCCTTCCTACCCTCTTCCAGGTGGCCTCCTATCTACATTTAGTTGTGGAATTTGTTCTTCTAGATCATTTTCTGGGTTACACTGATGTAAGTGTTACCTAGTTGTATTCCTGGGAGAGGTGAACTTAGGGTCCTACTCTGCCACCTTCCCAGCAGTGGGGGGTGTGTGTCGTATGTGTTTAAAGGACATGAGGGCACAAAGAGTCACCTAAGGAGAGGACCAGAGGGCTTCAAGGTCTTGGGAATGTCCCTGATGGTACAGCTAAGGAGCTGAGAATTTTGAGGGCATTCACAGAGTCGAAAGAAATGAGTGAGGACAAAAGTGTTGCCCTAAAAGACTGCTCTTTCTGGAGTGAGTGGTTGGTGTGGAAGTTGAAGCTGAGATGTTGTCTACACCTGCAGAAATGTGGTGGCGATAGAAAGAAGTGAGAAAGGTGGTGAACATGGGCAGAGCAGGATCAAGCTAGAGACTTGAGAGCACATAAGGGAGAGGAGCAGTAGAAAGCGGAATAACTGCTGCGGCAGGTGGTAAAGGAGAAACAAAGGGTGGATCTGGAGAGAAAACTCCGGGGTGGGGGATCAGCCTTGAGAAGAAGGGATCAGTGTGTGTGAAGAAAGAATAAGAGAAAATGTTCGGAGTATAGGACTGGGAAACTGGGAAAGCTTGTGCGGCCTGGGATTGGGCTTCTCAGGGGATAAGAAGAGTAGGCTTCTGCCAAAGCTTCTGGAGGGGTGACTGGGGATGAGGTTGGAAGAATCTAGATTCTGAAGAAGCTTTGATCACATCTTCTTTGGGGACCTCATGGCTCTGGAGGGAATGTGCAAGGGTTATATGGGTTGAATGTATTTTTGGCAGAACCACCATGCCTGGGGATATTGAAGGATTGATTCCCTCTGATAGGATGGTGAGTGCCAATTATTTTGAGTAAAATGGGAGACATAAAGATGACTAACAGCCCCCTGAGGTTAAGAAGCCGACAAGAGCATCAGCAGATGAGCCTGTGATAAGGTTGTTGAGCAACTTTGTGTAGCTGGGCAGCATGTGTCGACAAAGCTAGGATTCAATACCCACAGGAAGAATGAGTTAAGCAGTCTGTTTAAGACAGCCAAACTTCAGGGGCTGTGTGTAGAATTAAAAACACAGGATGGATTAGGAAGGCTGGAGGTTGGTGGACTTGACTTGTCAGGAGTTCACATAAGAGGTCACTATGTCTTGGACTCTTTAGTGACCTAAGGCTTTGAATATGCTAAGAGTAATAATGACAGATTCTATTACTTGACATGTCTTGCATGTCTGGTACCTTTACTTCTATAGTATTTTTTGGTGCTCATATCAATCTTATCTGGTATCATTAGCCTACTTTACAGACAAAGAAAATGACATAGGTGATGAGCCATTTCATCTCCCCATCACACAACTGGGACATTAGAGGACCATCCATGTGCTTTTTACTGAGCCACACAGCCCTCAGCATGACTCAACTGCTTGAAAAGTAAATAAACCTTGGTGTGCATTTATAAGGATGGCATGTCCAGATCATGGGACTCTTTGGTGTCTCAGCTTGGCTTAGGACAGCTGGACCACATCTGGAACAAAGTGTTTATTTCTAGGGATTCCCATATAAAGAACAATGCACTGTCTATACAGACAGGGCATGGTAGGGGCAGGCAGGATAGGATCTAGAGCTATGTCACAAGGAGGTTCAAGGACTTAAGGATGTAGTTCTGTGGCTGCTGCTTAGAGCAGAAAGAAATTCAGTAGGTGGGACTTACGGAAGCAGTCTTAGATTGGTCCATTTATAATTGCAAAATCTTGGGATCTTAGAATTTAATAATGATAATAATAATCATCCACACAATGAAGTACTAGGCAACTGTGGGAACGTGGACAACACTGACTCCATCTTTGGCCCTCCATCTTGTTTATTCCTGCACAATGACCTCCCTCTGGGCTGTGTGTTGCAGGCCCTGTGGAGGATAGCGTATGCTCTGACTGGAATGTGGGAAGACTTATTCTGATCTTCCCTAAGGTGGTGATAGAGGGCTCCACTTTTAGATGACTACCAGAGATGACTGGTGCACAGAAGACAGCACTTTATTTTCTTACTTTTTTATTTCCAGTATAATTAACATAGAGTGTTACATTAGTTTCAAGTGTACAGTACAGTGATTCAACAATTCTATACCCTACTCCGTGCTCTTCATGCTAAGTGTACTCTCTATCCCTTCACTTATCTCACCCATCCACCTACCCACCTGCCCTCTGGCAACCACCAGTTTGTTCTCTATAGTTAAGACTCTGGCTGTTTTGTTGTTGTTTCCTTTTTAAAATTCATTCATTTGTTGTGTTGCTCAAGTTCCACATATGAGTGAAATCATATGGTATTTGCCTTTCCTGACTGATTTATTTCGCTTAACATTATATCCTCTGTATCCACCTATATTGTTGCAAACGGCAAGATTTCATTATTTTTAAGGCCCAGTAATATTCCACTGTGTGTGTGTGTGTGTGTGTGTGTGTGTGTACACATTACTTCTTCTTTACCAATTCATTTCTCAGTGGAAATTTCAGTTGCTTCCATAATTTGGGTATTGTAAAAAAAAAAATACAATAAACTCTGGGGTGCATGTATCCTTTCAGATTAGTGTTCTCCTCTTTTTTGGGTAAATACTGGATTTAGTAGTATGATTACTGGATTATATGGTAATTCTATTTTTAATTTTTTGAGGAACCTCCATACTGTTTTCTACAGTGGCTGTACCTGTTTGCATCCCCACCAACAGTGTTGCACAAAGTTTCCTTTTTCTCCACATTTTTGTTAACACTTGTTGTTTCTTAAGTTTTTTATTTTACCCATTCTGACAGGTGTGAGGTGATAGCTCACTGTGGTTTTGATTTGCATTTCCCTGATGACGAGTGATGTTGAGCATCCTTTCATGTGTCTGTTGGCCATCTGGATGCCTTCTTTGGAGAAATGTCTGTTCATGATTTCTGCCCATTCTTAATTGGAGTATTTGTTTTCTTGGTGTTGAGTTGTGTCAGTTCTTTATATATTTTGGATACTGACCGTTACTTCATGGGATATGTTGTTAGCAGATACATTCTCCTATTCAGTAGTTTGTCTTTTTGTTTTGTCAACTGTCTCTTTCGTTGTCCAGAAGCTCTTTATTTTGAAGTAGTTTCAATAGTCTATGTTTGCTTTTATTTCCCTTGTCTCAGGAAACCTATCTAGAAAAATGTTGCTATGCTCAATGTCACAGGAATTAGCACCCGTGCTTCCTACGAATTTTTTGTTTTTGTTTCAGGTCTTGCATTTAGGTCCTTAATCCAGTTTATTTTTGAATATGGTGTAAGAAAGTGGTCCAGTTTTCACAACACCGTTTGTTGGAGAGAGTTCTTCCCATGACATATTCATTTCTCCTTTGTCAAAGATCAATTAACCAATAATTGTGGGTTTATTTCCGGGTTTTCTATCCTGTCACATAGATCCATATGTGCCAGTACCGTACTGCTTTGATTACTGCTACTTTGTAATGTAGTGTAACTTGAAATCTGGGATTGTGATTCCTCCTGTTCCATTTTTCAAGACTGGCTATTCAGTGTTTTTTGTGGTTCCATACAAATTTTAGGATCATTTGTTCTAGATCTCTTAAAAATGCTGTTAGTATTTTGATAGGGTTTGCATTAAATATGAAAATTGATTTGGATAATACAGACATTTTAACATTACTTGTTCTCCCAATTCATGAGCGTGGAATATCTACTTTTTGCATTGTCTTGTATTTCTTTCATCAGAGTTTTATAGTTTTCAGAGTACGAATCTTTTATCTCTTTGGCTAAGTTTATTCCTGGGTATTCTATTGGTTTTGGTGCAATTAAAAGTGGGATTGTTTTTCTTAATTTCTCTTTGCTGCTTCATTATTAGTATATAGGAATGTAACAGATTTCTGTACATGGATTTTGTATCCTGTGACTTTACTGAATTCATTTATCAGTTCTATAGCTTTTTGGTGGCGTCTTTAGGGTTTGCTCTATAAAGCATCATGTCATCTGTGAACAGTGAAAGTTTTCTTTCTTTCTTACCAGTCTGGATGTCTTTTATTTCTTTATGTTGTCTGTTTTATTTCTTTATGTTCATTGCTTGGGGCTGGGACTTCCAGTACCATGCTGAATAAAAATGGTGAGGGTGGACATCCTTGGCGTTTCTGACTTTAGGGGGAGAAGCTCTCAGTTTTTCACCATTGTGTATGATGTCTGCTGTGGGTTTTCATATATGGCCTTTATTATGTTGAGGCATTTTCCTTCTAGACCTACTTTGCAGAGGGTTTTTATCATGAATGGGTGTTGTACTTTGTTAAATGCTTTTTCAGGATCAACTGAACTGATTATATGGTTTTTATCCTTTTTTAAAAAGATTTTGTTTGAGAGAGAGCACAAAGGGAGAGTGGGAGGGAGAAGCAGACTCCCTGCTGAGCAGAGTCCAATGCAGGACTCGATCCCAGGACCCTGAGATCATGACCTGAGCAGAAGGCAGAGGCTTAACCCACTGAGCCACCCAGGCGCTTTGTCCTATCTTTAAATGATATGATGTATCCTGTTGATAGTTTTGTAAATACTGAACAAACCTTGTATTCTGGGGTAAATCCCACCTGATTGTGGTGTATGATTTTGCAAATGTATTTTTGGATTTGATTGCCTAGTACTTGGTGATGATTTTTACACCTGTATTCATGAGATATTGGCTTGTATGCTTTTTTTTTTCTTTCTTTTTTTTTTTTTTTTGGGTAATATCTTTATCTGGTGTTGGTATCAGGGTATTGCTGGCCTCATGGAATGAATTTGGAAGTTTTCTTTTGTCTTTTGTTTTCTTCCTTTCTTTCTTTCTTTTTTAAAGATTCCATTTATTTATTTGACAGAGATCACAAGTAGGCAGAGAGGCAGGCAGAGAGAGAGAGGGAAGCAGGCTCCCCGCCGAGCAGAGCGCCCGATGCGGGGCTCGATCCCAGGATCCTGAGACCATGACCCAAGCCGAAGGCAGAGGCCCCAACCCACTGAGCCATCCAGGAGCCCCTGTCTTTTGTTTTCTGAGAATAGTTTGAGAAGGAATAGGTATTAACTCTTCTTTAAATGTTTGGTAGAATTCTATGAAGCTATCAGGTCGTGGACTTTTGTTTGTTGGGAGTTTTTTGACTACTGATTCAGTTTCATTTTTGGTAATTGCTCTGTTCAAATCTTCTATTTCTTCTTTAGTTTTGGTAGGTTATATGATTCTAGGAATTTACCCATTTCTTCTATGTTGTCCAAATTCTTGGCATGTAAGTTTTCATAATATTCTGTTACAATTGTACTTGGGTGATGTTGGTTATTATTTCTCCTCTTTCATTAGTAATTTTGAGTCTTTTCTTAAATGAGTCTGGCTAGAGCTTTATCAATTTTATCAGTCATTTCAAAGAATCATCTCCTAGTTTCATTGATCTGTTCCTTTGGTTTCTGCATAATTTCTTTCTGCTCTAATCTTATTATTTCCTTCCTCCTGCTGGTTTTGGGTTTTGTTTGTTCTTTTTCTAGCTTCTTTAGTTGTAAGGTTTGAGATTTTTCTTGCTTCTTGAGTAGGTCTGTATTGCTTTCAACTTCCTTCTTACAACCATGTTTGCTGCAGCAGGCCTGGCAATCTGAATTAAAAGGGGGCCTTATGGGAATGCTCCTTTCCCCAAGGACAGCAAAATCTAGGGCTCCATATTTGGCCCTTCCTACTAGACCAGTGTTCAGGTCATCAGAATGAAGCTGGAATCAGCTGTTTTTTAGCAAATATTACATCAGAGGTAAACAATCTTAACTGGGGGGAGGGGGAGAGAGTCTCCAACTAGAATGAAAAAAGGGGATAAAAAGATAAAAGGAAAAAAAAAAAACCCAAAAACAGAAACATAGATGAGAAAAAGGCCATCTCTGTTTTGTTCCCACATATGTCTCAATTACATCACAAGCTGATGGCCTTTGAACATTATGCAGGTGGCAGGAGGAGACCAGGCCAGGCTCTACTGTTGCTATTAGTGAGGGCTTCAGGGGTGCACTTACAACACACGGTGGGAGGGCAGGGTTAGAGTGAGTCTTAAATACCAGTCTGGGCCTGGCTCAAGGGAGTGGGGATGGACAGGGGGGAAAAAAGAACCCACTCTGAATTTGAGTGCAAAAAATAAATATAAAATTTATTAAAACACCCACAATATTTTAAAGATACCAGGAGTAATACAGTTCACAAACCCAGTTGTTTGTGTAAATTATAATAAAATACAAATCAAAAAAGGATACATACTTGCAATTTCTAGGCACCCTAAATTAAATTTACTGAAACACTGGGGGAGAAGGGAGGGTAAGGAGGGGTAGCTCAGGAGGCAAACCAATAAAGTGGGAGGAAAAAATATTAACAAAAAGGTAAAAATTATACAAAATAAAATTATCAGCATAAATTTACTGTACTAAGAATATCTACAGTTTAATACACATCCTATTGCCTTGAGACATTGCAAAAATCTACCATTCATCCATCAACCCCAGATAAACTTCATTTCAAGTAGCCACAGTTACAAAGTCAAGACGGAATATTCAAGTATGGTTGTTAAGTTCACCTCCATTGGAAGCCAAGTAACCAAACGGGAATTCAAAGAGAGAAGAAATAAAACACATCAAAAAGCTATAGGGGTTCTAGATTAAGTCTAATGCATTAATATGCCACAATATGACCTGCTCTTATTTCTTTTTAGAATATGCGAAAAAGAAATGACATCACTCCTGTTTTTCTCCTCCTTTTTCCCCTCAAAAGAAAAAAAACAAAAACAAAAAGGGTACTGGAATCAAGAAAATTTTGGATGTTCAAATGAGCCAAATAGTATTTTTTCAATCCCCATGTGAATAGTGATGAATTTTCCCTGAATGACAGGTAGTCAAAATGAGAAGAGCGCAAATGACACCACTACAAAAAGCATCCCTGATATCAGAAGAGAAGCAAACGAAGTCGGCCAAATCACGCACTGATCCTTAGGCCAAAAGCAACTTTAGACTTTGCATTTCTGTGCTGCAGCCTCTGCTCAGGGGAGAAGCCTATTGCTCTGCTCTGTGGGAGGAAGGGCCGGGAGCGCCAAGACAAGGTCGCACGCGGAGACTCTCTACGCACACATGGGGTGGGGCCGTATATAACCTATGCTGGGATACGCACCTCAAAAAATTTTGGTCCAGGGTATGTCCAAGGTGGCTGCGTACTCCAGCAGATGCAGCTGGCTGATAAAGTAGGTTTCGAGGAAGTCATGTCAAATGACAGCAACAACGCCTGCCAAAGCTCAGTGAGATGGGCACGGGGGATTCACATTGTATCCGAAAGCAAAACTGACCAAGAAAATGAAAGAAAGTCAACCACACTCATTCCTTTTGATGTTCTGCCATGATTAACTGCCGAAGAGTGAAAAGTAAAATGACCCCAGATGCTTCAAGGTCAAGTCAGTCAGCGGATGGACAACCTGCAGGTGTCAGACCCTCGCGGAATCTACTTTACTGAAGTTGTCACAATGTCCTGTTTTTGAGGTATTTAAAAAAATTACTGTGACAGTGGATGACACAAAATGGAGCTTCCTGTTACGTTTCTCCAACATCAACTTTTGTGGACCCAAGAGGAAATGGAGAGTAGCACCAACTAAAAAGCAGCCTCAGTGGCATCAAGTGAGCAAAGAAAGCTCCTTCCTTTAGTTGGAACACGAGGGACAGGCAGGAGCAACGCTGGGGCCAGGGTTGCGGGGAGCAGAGGAACGAGCCTGCCGCGCACCGGGGCCCTGGCCAGTGCCAGGGGAGGAAGGAGGTCCCTGTGGAATGCCTTGGTAGGCGAGGGCCTTTGAGACCCTCAGCGGTGCCTACTTGGCACCCTGGGCTGCAGGGGAAAGTGTGTGTCCTTGGCTACGAGAATGCCTGCCATGGTAGAAGGGGCAGGAGTACCAGACTCCCCTTCCTCAAAAGAAGCTCTTCACCCTTCCTTTCTTATCAGGCATGAGGGGACACACATGTCACCAGAGCCCCTGCCAAGCCAGGCAGGCCCACTCCCGTCACTGTTAGGGAGCCGGCTGCCTTCAGAACTTGCCTTTCTGTGTTCGGCCACCAAGGGAAGAAGAATAAAACAAAACAAAAACTGCTCAGAGCAGGTTTTAGCACGGTAAACAGAGGTCTAGGAGACAGCACCAAAAGGGGGGGGGGGAAGCCAAGAGAGACTGGAGCCCACCTTGTTTTTGGTTGGTTGTGGTTTCAGAACCTTGATAGCACCTCAGCAGGACAGGATCAGGGACAGTCACATTAAAACACCATAGCACCATTTTATTTAGACTATTTCAATTCATAAAAATGCTTCCTAGTCCATAAAACACACTTCCGTAACAAAAGGAAAGAGATTGGTTGAGGCACGTCAGGGATATTAAATTTTCCGCCAGCATCGCCTTGGTTTTGAGATCTGGCGGTGGTTCAACTTCACAAAGTCTAGCTGGATTTCTCTCCGTGAAATCAGGTTACCATCTACTCATCAACCGTCTTCACACATCTAGGGCTGTTTGGTACAAAGCCCTTGAGCTCTGCTCCTTTCTTGGCTTTAGCACTTAAAAAACCCCTTGCTCTATAAACTACCGTTTCCACAAGAGGCCGGTGGAAGGACCAAGAGGGGCAGGGTATGATCTCTTTCCATACACACCGCGGTCACCCTGGCGAGAGGGCAAGCAGTACCCACAAAGCCAGCGTGTGGGAAACTTAGGCCCTAGCAAAAAAAAACAAAAACAAAAAAACCTCCAAAACAAAACTCCCCAAAACCAACAAAACAAAACAAAAACCCAAACGACGACAAAAGAAACAATGAAACCTCAAAATCCACGCAACAACTTTAGTCTAGATTTCTGATAATGGGTTCTTGAGCTAGCACCAGTTATTTTGTGAGAACCTGCCGCAAAGCGATTTATTATTTTAAAAATCTCTTAGCACAGAACTTTGCAAGCACTTCCCTTGCATGCAGAAGGCAGGGGAAACCAAACACAGGGGGACCCAGATATCCGCACTGCATGTGGCTGGCGTCTGTGGACAGGGCACACTGGGGAGAGGACTCTAGGACTCCATCACTTCTCATTGCTATAATATTACTCTACAACTTGGTCATGCTGTTAGGTTCTTTAGTTGCAATGGCTTTATTTTTCTTCTCATGATAAAAATGTCTGTTAATCATCTTTAGGACTTAAAAAATGATAGTGCCAGTAAAAAATAAAAATTTGATTTTTCTCTTTAAGAAACCTTCAGCAGCAAGGGGGGGGAATAAGGAGCTGTGCATAGTTACTTTTTAAATATACGTCTAAAGCATGCTAATTTTAATGACTGAGATTTGAGGTAGGTTATACATGTAGTGTGTAAAAATCAGCATGGACTCGAGCATGGCAACAGCACCACCTAATCTGTGAAACACCATTGTCAGGGGAACGGGAACATCCAATGGAGACCGCCTCTTGACTCAGCTCTCAGCAGCCTTGGTGCTAGTCTAGAAAGTTACGGACCAAAGGCTGTTGGGGCTGCGGGGACAGACATCACATGCTTTGAGCCTGTATCGGTTTCTCCTTTCATCTAATGGCTTTGCTACCAAAGGGTGACAAGGGGAAGAGAATATTTAACAGACATCAGGAAGATTCACACATGCCAAGTATCCGAATCACCTGGGTTACACTCGGGACCTTCCAAACCAACAGCCAACCTGGGGTTTTCCCGGGTCATACAGACGGTCACATTCTCCAAATGGTTCGTAAAATATTGTATTTCTTGCTTAAGATCATTTAAAATGAAGTTTTCAAGGCACCCCCGCATCTACCTAAGCACGGAGTCAAATGAGACCTGCATAAAAGTACTGATGCGATAAGCAAAATAGCATTTAAAGGACCCAACTTTTCCTCAAAACTAGAAAATTAGCATGCTTATTAAAGACTCTGCTTCCTTTAGCTTGTCAAACTGAAGGTCAGAGATTTTCCTATAAATCTGAGTTCTGAATAATTCTAAATCCTGATAAGCTCTTGGGTATTTATTTCAAAAGCAATAATATTTCATTTTTGTCCTGTAAAATAAATGCAACTTTACAGAATATGGTAAAAGTGAAGGATAGACAAAGCACATTAAATATTCAGCTACTATTTACAATTTCTCCCACAATTACATGTTAAAACATACTTTTTTTTTTTTTCAAGTTGCTGTTTAAATCTAGGCAAAAGTGCTTAAAAAAATCTTTCACTATGTACAGTTAAAACCAGACCACATAAATGCTCAGGACATCTGACAGCGACTCCCTGCCCGTGCGTCTGACCAGTTACAGCAAACACCCAGCGGGTCGGTTCTCAGCTCTTACACAAGGCACCTGGAAGCTCAGGAACTTGCCTTCAGCATCGTCATCTGATTGTTAAACTCGTTTTACAAAGACCCACGTCTGAATAAAACTGCTCAATAAATATCTGACCTGTATCTCAGGGCTTGGTTGTCATTCACCGTGTGGCCACGGTCCCCTCCGTGTGTCCTGCTGAAGCCTTCCACTCACCACGCACATCCACACGGGCAGCCTGATGGAAACGTCGCTCACACCACAGGAAAAACACACATGCCAGGGAGTCTGACTTGCTGTCCACGGAAGTTGCTTCCACCAGCCACGCCCAACCTCTCTGACAAAGTTGCAAAAATGAAGCACCACATTCTCATTTCAAAGAACCAAACGAATGCACCAGAATTTGAGAAGGGGCCCGTTGAGGAGGGGGGTGGGGAAGGAAGGAAAGGAGAAGATGATCAAATCGAGAAATGGCACCAATTAGGGAGGAAAATCATAGCTACCTGCTGAAAACGTTGGACTCCTGCATTTTAAAATTGCTGAGGGTAAGCCCAACCCCGCCCAGGAGAGCATGGAGAGGGTGGGCCCGGGTGGGGAGGCCTGCACCATTGTCTGATGTGGAGATCCAGGAACAGAGAGATGCGCTAACTGCTGTCACGCAGCGGGGCCAGGCTCCCGCAGGACGGCACCCGCCCCGGAGTCCCAGCTCGGTCCTACAGCACCAGGCTCTGCACAGCGCCGCGCCGTGGGACGACGCCGGCTTTTCACAGCTTGGGTTCAGCTTCTTGCGTTTAGAGATACAGTAGCCCTTTTTCAGTATCAGCATAGGCTTTGGGGCATTTTTTTTTTTTTAAACAAAAAAAAAACCTGCCACTACGACAAATTCCTTCAGCCCAGCATTCATTGGCTTGTCAACCCGGGGGAAAAGGCTCCAAAGAGCCTCTCAACTCCAGCTCCTGCAAGGAGGTGCTGCCTGGGGAACGGTGACATCATGGGACTTGATCGACAATGGACAGAGGATTCAGTGTGGAGACTAGCAAGCTCAAAGCTGTCTACTTCCAACCTGGTTTCCGGGGGAAATCGACGCCGGCATCTCCGGTGCCTGGCCTGGGGGTGCACCTGCCTCCTGGTCCCCGACTCCAAGCCGGTGACTGGAAAAGGGACCCCAGATATTTCTTTACAGGTTCTCCCATCCTGCTGGAGAGGACGGAAGCTGTCCTGAGGGCTCCCTCCCCTGAAGGGAAGGCGTAGCGGTCAGGAGGGATGGACCGGGCGGCTACAGTCTGCACTTGGCTCGTGAGGGGCAGATGGCTGAGAGAACCTTGCCAGCTCCCAAGAGGGAGAGGCTCGCAGGGCCCAGCAAGACTGGGCAGGAATGTGCGCTCTTGGCCTTTCCCGCCGCTCCTTTACCATTACTATTGTCGCTTTTTAAAAAATCCAATAAATACACATTTTAAATGGAATTTAAAACTACTCCTTTGTGAAAGGACACTATAAACTTTCTTTCCATTATTGTGATATACAAGGATAGAGTTTTAAAAACAAGAGGAAATAAAAGCCCCCCCTCAACGGGGGGGGGGGGAGAAAAAAACCAACATGGAGATATAAATAGTAAGATCACGAAAAAAATCACCCGACAGCCGTAGTTTCTTCTTCAAAGTGCTGGGGAAGTTGGGGAAGGGAGGGGCGGGTCAGTTCTGAGGTTTGGACCATAAATACATATATATGCGTATCTATATATGTATATATAGATAAAAAGACTTCTGCACCCCCAACCCGCCCCCAGGTGTGAGGGCAAAAGCACCACAGAGGCAGCTCGGGCCGGGCCCGACGCTGAGGTACACTGGCTCCCTGGCACTGGGCACCTAGATCCAGCGGCTGTAGGGGCCAGTGACCTTCGTGTAGGCGTAGGAGGACACGGTGACTGCAGAGTCTGTGGGCACGGCCAGCGCCTGCCGTGTGGGGACAAGCCCCTTTTTCTCCTTATGCTGGGGCTCGGCCACCATGGCGCCCCCCCATTTGCGCTTCTTTCCGTAGAGCTTGGCCTCCTGCTGGCCCAGACCCAGCCGGGCGGCCTCCTCCTGTCGCGCCCGGGCCCTCTCCGCCAGCTGCTTCATCTTGGCCTCCCAGAGGGCCAGCCCGTGGTTGGGCTGGTTGAGGTTCTTGTGCTGGTAGAAGACCAGCGAGATGCGGGTGGGGTGGCAGCGGTTGGGTTTCTTGAGGGGCGTGGTGGCGTGCAGCTCCCGCCGGGCACACTCGATGAGAATCGAGCCGTGAGCGGGGGCCACGGCCACACCGCCGATGTTCTCGTCTAGGAAATTGTGTTCACTGTCGGACCAGAGCTCTTCTTCCTCCTCCGCGCCCCCACTCTTCTCCTCCTTCACCACCGCCTTGTTGGGGGGGTCCTCGGCTGTCCCCTCCTCCAGGCTGAAGGGATCCCACAGCTTTTCCTCTGACTTCAGGGCCCCGAACAGTTTCTCACTGGAGCCCAGGGGCACGCCGAAGGACGGCCAGGCTTTGTCTAGCTGGCTTGCCCCCGGGGTTGGAATCCTTCCCTCCTCTCCTTTCAGGGGGCTCCACAACTTGTCTTGGAACCCAGGACCACTTTTCAGGGCAGAGTTGAAATCCCCGGCCCCAACGCCCCAAGGCTTCTCAGTCAGGCTGGGACCGGCCAAGGCCGAGGTGTTGTTCCCAAACTTGCAGGGGCTCCACGGTTTGCCTCGAAGCCGTCCTCCGGGTTGGGGTGCTGGCTGCTGCCCCTCCCCAGGGAACAGCCCCCACTGGCCATCCGGGAAGTGAGAAGGGGTCAGGCAGCCGGTCCCATAAGAACTGAGCTTGTCGGGGATGATGGCAGGGCTCTCCCCAGGATGGAACACACCCCAACTGCCGCCCACACTGTTAGTCCTCTTGGGGGACATGCTTGGGCCTCCTGAGTACTGTCCCCAGAGGTGATTGGGCCCCCCATTCTGAGAAGCCTCGGGCAAAGGTGTTTTGCCCATCTTACTAGGGTCTCTGGGGATAGACTCAGCCTGGACCAGGGGGTCCACTGGCTCTTGCTTGATGGATCTGCTGTAGCAGTTGGAGCTCTGTGCAAAGGGAGAGGGGTCCCTGGATGCTGGGTGGATCTGGGGAGCCTTGGGAAGCAGATACTCCTTGGGGCCTGGGTAAGCAGGCTGCTGGTGGTGAGGAGTGGGGTGGTGGGCGTCCGTGGGAACAGCCTGGCCAGGCAGCTCGGCAAACTCAGCACCACCGTAGGCCGGGCTCAGGCTGTTGTGCAGAGCGTGGAGGTCTGGCTTCTTCTCAAAGCTGCTGCTGCTGCCACCGTGTCCCCAGGTGCCAGGACCCAGGAACTGTGAGGGGAAGACGGGGTTGCTGGATGGGAAGCCATAGTAGCTGAACGACGGAAGAGCGTACTTGGAGTGAAAGCCATTGACGGAGGTCAGGCCAGGCTGTGCATAGTAGGAGTGGTAGGAGTAGACGCTGTTCACGCTGTAAGGGTCGGAGGGCCGGCAGCTGCCCAGCACCGAGTAGCTCTCCACCACCGCATTGCTGCTGTACTTGAAGGAGCTGAAGTGGGTCTGGGGCTCCACTTTGAGGGAGGGCTTCAGGCCTTGCTGGGGAAGTCCGCCCTTCAGGCCCAGGCCTGGGGAAGACAGGAGGCAAGACAAAGAAGGAGCAGAGAGAACCACAGCCCACAATGGGCCCGCGGCCTGAGGACTGGGGATGGAAGCTCCCTCTTCCCCTGAGGGGTTCCCAGCCCCACGAGAGCCCCAGGGAAACCGGCTGCCAGAGCCCACAGGCGCCCTGCAGCACTCCTCCTCCCTGCTTCCCTGGTGAGCCCTGCTGGTCTGCACAGAAGCTCCAGCCACCCCCGTGCTGGCCTCTGGCAGGACCAGGATCCGCGGACGTGAGGGTGGCCCCACACCCCACTGCGGACCATGCCCCTGGGGCCCCGGCACACTCTGCAGACACTACGGCAAGCTGGAGAAACCCAGCTCCTCTGGAAGATGGGAACCCCTGCCCCACTCCGGTGTCCTGGGGCTGCCACGGATACTGCGCTGACTGAAAGTTAAGACACCGCGGGGTCCAGACGGCCGAGAGAGGCCCTGGGACTCTGGTTTGGAGTTCCCTCGCCAGGCAGGAAGAGGGGCAGGGAGGGAGCTGTCCAGGGCCACCCCCCATCCATCTACCCCCACCCCAACGGTGCCACCTCTGGCGGGCACCCTCTCCCCACACACCTGGGTCAGTGGTGACACCGGCCAGCTCGAGGGCCTCCTGTTTGATCTTCTCGGGAGTACTCAGCTTCTCCTTCTGCATTTTCTTCTTCTCGGCCGCCGCCTTCCTGGCTTCCAGCTGCCGCTGGCGGCACGACTTGGCAGGCTCAGGCAGGCGCCGGACCTCGCGGGGGAAGGCGGTGAGCACCTGGATGGCCCCGCTGCCCACCTTGGCGTTCTGGTTCTCCTCACTGCCGAACTCGTCCGTGTTGGCCATCTTGTACAGTGGGAGCACGTGCAGCTGCTCATCCTCGGGGATCTTGCCCACGCAGCGATTGTCTTCCTTGGTCAGAGTGCAGACCTGGCCAAGCAGAGAGAGGAAGTGAGGGTGTGTGGGGTTGGGGGTGCCGAGCGCATGCAGGGAGGAAGGGGCTGAGCGTTGGCATGCAAGACCTCCCCCTTCCCCGCACCGTCCCGACACCGGCCATCCACTCTAGAAAGAGTGTCTAAAAGCACGTTCTGCTGGTTCTCAGATTAACAGTATCACCAGCATTAGAATCTGCCCTACAGCTTTCAAAGGGCACCCAATCACTTTGTCTCCTGTGACCCTCGGGCGAGGGAGAGGGGAGGAGACGACTGGGCCAAGGTCCCGCAGCTGGGAAAGGGCCAGTCAGGACGGGCAGCCGAGCTCTGCCTCCAGTGAGACACTTGTCCCGACGCCTCGTCACCTCGCTGAGCCTCAGACCTCACCCCGTTCTCCTCTGTGCCCCGAACACGCAGCGTCCTTTGGCTCTTTAAAATACTTTGTAATAAAAACTACCTGTACTGCTTGTAGAAAATTTAGGCCAGCAAAAAGGAAATAATTATCTCCATAATCCCACCATCCAGAAATAATCACTATAAACATGTTGATCATATTTGCATACACACAAATCCACACTCACTCTTTGGTAATGAAATTGAATCGCATTATGCATACAACCTTATAGTAACTTCTTAAACCCAGTATGAAGATTTCCTTATGCGTTATTCTCCCCCAATGTGATTTCAGAACTTGCATCATATTATTCTGTTATCAATGTGTTCATATGAACCTTCATCACTATTAAAACTTGTTTCCATCTTTTCCCTACCATAAACAATACTTTTACACTTTTAGCTAAATCTCCTAAAATACATAATTCCTTGGAATAAACTCTGTGAAGTCAAGGGCCACATGTTGCCAAACTGCCCTATGCAATGAGTCTCCTCAGTGCTCCCCTCATACTGGAAGAAGGGGAGTTTCCGTCTTCCTACACTTTTGCTTATAATTTTGCCATTCACTTCTGAAAAACATTTTGTTCATTATGGAAATGTGTCTCATTGCTGGTCTGCATTTCTCTGATTACTAACAAGGTTTGATTTTTTTTTCTCTCTCAAGTTTACTTTACTGTTGTGTTGACTATATTTTATTTTCTGGGTTCTTGATGTTTTGCCATTTGGGGCCTTGATCCTGGAAGGGCTTTCCTTCCCCCAAGACTAGCTAATGCCTAGAGATAGCAAATCACCTCCTTTGGGTGCACGCTGATACACAAACCAACCAATCCAGAGCCCAGCAGGTACTTCTGAATGCTGAGGATGAACTTCTGCCCTCCTGATGCTCACATCTGTGTCTTCAGGTCATACTCGAGTCAAACAAACCTTGGGTGTATTTTAATACCACTGTCTTCTTTTTCTCATGAGTTTTATGCCTTTTGCCCATTTTTATATTAGACTATTCATTTTAATCATTTATGTAATCTTTGCATATGAAGATTATCCTGCTCTTTGTCACTGTTATACTGTTTTCCAGTTTGGATTGGCCTATCAATTTTGCTCATAGGGTTTTATTACTGAACAGAAACAGTGCATTTTTGCGAAATTAGCTGTAGTTCTTCCTCCCATCTACAACTTCTCCTCTGCTGTCATGCTCTACCATGTAGGTTTCTTCCCCGCATACATGGGGCCCATGTGACTTAATCTGCTCTGACCAGACCCCCGCGTACCTTCTGGGTTGGACTGACCACCACCCTGCTTCCAATCATTCCCTGAAACCCAGTTTAATAAAAGAGCAAAAGTAAAGGCAAAGGAGAAGTGATGACAGGAGCAGTATTTCTCTCCCTAACATACACACCTTATCCACGTCAACAGCTAAGGCTATCCTTTTTTTTTTTTTTTTTTTAAAGGACATAAAGGATAGTCACAAAGATAAAATTTAAATGGTTGAGAAATCTAGAAGATGCTCAACCTTTCTAGTCCTAAAACAAACACAAAGTACCATGAGATACATTTGCCACTCAGGCAGGCAAAAACTCAAGAAACTGAGAAAGGGGGGCGTCTGGGTGGCTCAGTGGGTTAAAGCCTCTGCCTTCGGCTCAGGTCATGGTCCCGGGGTCCTGGGATCGAGCCCCACATCGGGCTCTCTGCTTGGCAGGGAGCCTGCTTCCTCCTCTCTCTCTGCCTGCCTCTCTGCCTACTTGTGATCTCTATCTGTCAAATAAATAAATAAATAAAATCTTAAAAAAAAAAAAAAAAAAAGAAGCTGAAAAAGGTCTGTGTTGCCAGTAAGTACCCCTCTCAGCCTAGAAATGTCCTGGCCCCAGGACCTCGAGGTTATCCCAGCACTGCACCAAGATTCGGTAAGCCTAGAGCCCCCCTCTGCTTTCTGGAGGGGGCATGTGGAAGCACTCACTGTCCATCCAGAGGTGCACGGTCAAATAAACGATGGCAAAGCCATCCATCCAGCCCGAGCACAGGCTGAAGCAGATCTACACCCAGTGACACAGAAGTTGTCCATCATGTACTCCTGAGTTGAGAAGAGCAGGTCATGGAGCAGCACATACGTATCATGTGATCACGTCTGTATAAAACGTGTAGAGCTGTCCGCATGCACGCGCACACACGTTCAGGTGCCTGAAAGGATGGTCACCCGAATGCTCACATTGGTCATGTCCATGAGATTTCAGGCAATTTTCACTTTATACCTTCTTAAACAATGAATAGTTTTTTAATCAGAAAAAATACTGCTCTTTTTGAAAAAAAGTTTGCTTTTTTTTTTTTTTTACTCCAAACTCTACAAGCTCTGTGATTGAAATAACTTCACCGTGCTCCAATCTCCCAGTGTCTCCTCCTCCTCCTCCCCTGACCCTCTCCTAAATCCTGCAGGTCCCTCCCTTTCTCTCTGTCTCAGGTGGAAACCCTCCCTGTACAGTATAGACAGATGCCTGCCCCACCTTGCTTTGAACCTTGGACATAAGGAAGGACAAGGCAAAGAAATACGATCTCAGGGCTGTGCCATCAATCCTGGTGTCAGACCCAAGTCACACCCAAACTCTGGGAGCCCCCCTTCAGATGACCTGCCAGGGCCTCTGCCTCTGCTACAGTTCCCCGGGGAGCCCTGCCTGCCAGGACCCAGTAAAAAGCAAAGCAGAAAGCTGGCATCATCCCACTCAAGCCCAAATTGTCCACTCAAGCCCAAACCTCCCCTCTTCTCTAACTGTAATCATTCCCACTCAAGCCCAATTGTCCACTCAAGCCCAAACCTCCCCTCTTCTCCAACTGTACTCATTCCCCTGGTGACCGCACCTGGTCTTATGGCTGTAAGTGTGAGCTACGTGCTCTCCAGACGCCCCCTCCCCTGCATATTCAGCACGTCCATGTGGGCAGACAGCAGGCCTCTCAGGAGAGTTTCCCTCCAAACTGGCTTCTCCTGCTAGTCTATAGCTCAGTGTGTCACCCCAACACATGTCCTGGTGCTCAAGCAAAAAGTCTTGGGTAGTTCTCTTGTCCTTCCCTCTCCTATCCTGCATCTGTCCATCAGCAACACTCTCTTGACTGGACCTTCAAAATCACCCAGAATCATCCCATTACCCTCCTCCCCACCCTACCTCCTGCCCCAGCCCTGTCACCTCTAGCCTAGACATTGTCCCAGCCTTCTAACTGGCCTCCTCCTCCGGCTCCCCCCATCCACCACCTCCACATACTTATATTTGCCAGTTGCAGGAGGAAGCTTCTAACTTCATAAATGAGATCCTACCGTTCTTGGCTGATGAGCCCTCCAGGGCTTCCCATCACACTTTGAGCATAGCCCGCAGCTCTGCCTGCCTTCCGGGCTCCCTGTGTCTTGATCCCATCCTGCCTCCGAGCCTTTGCCTGTGCTGGTCCTCCTGCCTGGAGCACTCCACCCCCAGACACTCATTCCCTCACTCTCCCTCTTCATTCACGTCTCAGCTCAGCCGCCCCTTCTCAGAAAGTCCTCTCTGCCCACAGCATTTCAAACAGCATCTGCTCTTTCCCCTTCCTCTACTCCATCTTCATCAGTACCAGACATGAACTGTATCACATACTTGGGCAGAGCTTAGTCCATTTTATTCCCCAACATCTAGACCAGCACCTGGAGCTCAATAAACATTTGCTCAATGGGTACATCAAGAGATTGTTTGGACTTAAATCCAAGTGTTCAGGGAGACCTGGAGCCATCTGTAGATAACGGAAGGCCTACAGGTGTCCAAGAGCCTGCACCCTGCAGCACCCACATGAGACACAGAGCCAAGGCCGGCCTGGTCCAAGCATTCTGGTCCATGCGTTTCTCAGAGAAGTGAGCACGAGCAATCTGGCAGGGCACACCTCCTGCAGATCTGAGACTCTTGTCTCCAGGTTCCTCCCTACTCTGAGCTCACAGGTCTGCACAAACCAGTCCCCCTCCCAGAATCATCCCGCAGGGGGCCCAGGGTTCCTTACCACAGTGCACCCATTGTAGAGGTTATGCTGGTCCTTGTGGGCGTGGGCACAGAAGTCCATGCAGGCTGTGACCCCCGAGAAGGGCCGCCCTTCCTTCAGCCCCAGACGGCAGTCAATCGCTATTTCCTCATTGGTCACCTATGTGGACAGCCAAGGAGAACTGCTTGTGTGACCTGAGGTCAGTGGCCTGGATTCTGCACCAGGGAGGCTAGGTCTTGGAGGGAGGGAGGTTAAGCACCGCAGCTGCCTTGCGCATGGGCTGCAGAAGGTAGGCTTTCTGGCTGAAGACCCTGTAGAAATGACTTCCTTCTGAGTTACCTCAAGTCCCACTCCCATCATCTGGGAGATGCAGGGGCAAGAGGACAGAGAAACTTGAGCCTCCCTGGGAGAAGCTAGACCAGAGGAGGTGAGAGATGAATAGACGAAGAGGCATGAAAGCAAGGGATAGAGGAGAGATGGTCTGGGATGCCGTTAGCTCATGTAAAGAAAGGATCTTATTCAAGACCTCCACGGTCGCTGTCCTCTCTAGCCGAGCTTTTCCATATGGAACACACCATGGGAGGAGGACAGAGATGTGGATGACACGTGGGCAGAGAAAGGCCCAGGACCCCATACCTGGTTCTGATAGGCCTGGGGGGCCAGCCTCTTGTACAGGGGAGCGACTTCAGTGGCCAGGTCCTGGAAGCTCTTCCGGAGTACTTCCTCCTGTGGGAAGAAGAGCCGTCACACACACCCACAGCAGCCCCACCTGACAAGCTCTGTACGCTGGAAATTGACCTCCATTCTGGACCACCACTAGGCTGCTGGGAAGGTAGAAGTTAGGTGCCATCAGGGGTCTTGACAGAGTTCCCTCAGGAAGGGGCACAGTGCCATGTCCGTTTTAAAGCTGGAGACATGGAAGCTCAGGAAAAGTCTCGGCCTGAAGGTCCAGCCTCCAGACTGCCCAGCTACTGCTCTTCCAGGCTCTTGCTCAGGGCAGCTCACAACCCATGAAACAGGCTATTGGTTTTGAGTTCTGAGCATCCCGGGCCAGAGGTGTGGTGGGGCAGGCACGTAAAAGCAGGAGCAACAAACGTGGCTTTCTCTTCTGGTGTTACAGGCAGGGAGGTGAAGGCGAGAGGGGTGCTCAAGGTCTGTGCGGGGGAGCCCCCCAGCCAGCCAGGCCTAGAGCCCGCGGCACACCCTTCAGAGCCCTGCCCTGCAGACCTGTGCCATCATGTGCCTTTGTCGCCAGCCAGGCGCGGCTACCGAAATAAATGTGAATTTTAATTAAAGTGAAGAATCCAGTCCCCCTGTTTTACTAGTCACATTTCCAAATGCTCAGCGGTTCCACGCAGCTCCCGAGCTGTTTTTACAGAGAACGTTTCCCTCCTCACGGGCATTCCACAGACCAGTGCCGCCCCACACAGGGCAGCAGCATCCCCGCTGCATTTGGTCAAGGCTTCAGGTGTCCCCCGCCTGGCCCTCCAAGGGGGCCAAGCAGAGCCAGCGGGGGTGGGGCCAGGGGCCTCCTAGAAGGCCTTGAGCACAGGCATGCAGAGGAAGACGATGGAAGAGAGAAAGAACCAAGTTTAGAGAAGTGGAAATGTGAGCGCGGGACCCATGGCTCAACGTCTGTCCAGCCGGGTGGCCCGAGCAGCCAGCCACCGCCAGCCTCTGGCTGCGGTCCAGACACTGCCACCCGCACAGTGGGCCCAGGGCCAGCACAGTGCAGGGGTGAGGCTCAGGAGCTCCGGGAAAATCCATGCCCAACTTCACCATTACTGCCACAGGGCCTTGGGCAAGCCATGTGCTTCCTCTACGAAGTGAGGAGCAGTAGCGCCCAGACCCTGGGGTGCCATGAGCCTGGCTGAGACGCACACCTGGGAGGCGCCAGCCTGAGCACAGCAGGACGGAAGCCCAGGGGAATGCTAGCTGACAGAACAGGGCGAGTGAGAGAGAAAAATGAAGGCAGTGCATTTCCTCTCCTGGTAATTCTTACTTCCCATGGCCCCCCAGGCTCCTCTCTTCATTGAAACAACTGCATTCACTGCTTCCAGGGGAGGGCGGATGCCGCCAGAAATAAAAGTCTAGTGTCATACCAGACTGGTAGACGAGCTTGTGCAACAGTCTAAAAGCCGGGCTTCGGGGGTGCCAGGGTGGCTCAGTCGGATGGGCGTCCAACTCTTGGGTCATGATCCGGGGGTTGTAGGATTGAGCCTGGTGGCATCCGGCTCCGAGCTCAGTGGGGAGTCTGCTTCTCCCTCTATTCCTCCCCTGTTCTCGTTCTTTCTTACACTCCCACTCTCTCTCTCTCAAATGAATAAATGAAATCTTTAAAAAAAAAAAAAAGCCAGGCTTTGAGGGAAAAAAGTTCCGCTTTGAAAATGCTTCCTTTTGTTTCTGAAAAGCAGGGCTGAGAACTCTGAGCATAGAAGTTTATTACACGTATAGTAGAAAAACACACGCCTGGGGAGCCTGGGTGGCTCAGTCGGTTACGCGTCTGCCTGCGGCTCAGGTCATGATCCCAGGGTTCTGGGGTCAAGTCCCACATTAGGTTCCTTGCTCAACAGGAAGCCTGCTTTTCCTTCTGCCTGCCTCTCTCCCTGCTTGTGCTTGCTCTCTCCCTGACAAATAAAATCCTAAAAAAACAATACACACACCCAAGGGGAATCCCCATGGGAAAGGGGGGAAACCCTCTGGTACAAGGAGCTTAGGGATATATGGAAGTTAGATCCAGGGATCAAGATGTTGCCTTGACCCCCACTGAAGGGTCCAGTACCCTACCTCACAGGTGTTCAGGCAGGAGAGAGCGGGGAGGCTGAAAGGGAAAGGACAGGGAGCCCAGACAGGTCTGCATCTTCTCTGCACTTGGAACTCAGGGGAGCCCACCTCCTGGAATGGCCTTCACAAGCAGGGCAACAGAGGGGAAGGGGTAGGGCAGAGGGCAGCCTGACCTGACAAGGCAGCTACCGAGAGGACACCAGGTGGACTGTGTGGACACCAGCTACCGTGTGGACACCAGGCCAGTGCCTAAGGGCCAGGCCAGGCTCTCAGGAAGAGACAGCAAAGGCCCAGACAGGTGAACAACCGCAGAGAGGTCCCTGGCTGCCAAGCAGGATGAAGGTCACTCTGGGAAATCCAACACTGGCCCCAGAAAATGGCCCATGGCCTTGAGGCTTCCCTTCCTGCTAATCATCCTACCCTCTGAAAGACATCTTGGCAAGAACGAAGAGAAGAAATGACCCAGGAAGCGGGTCCCATTCAGATGTAGAATTTGAACATCTGCCATAAAGAGATGGTTTTAAAGCTGGAAGAGTCTGGGGTACCCAGTTGTCGGTTAAGTCTAATCTCTCACTCCCCCTGCCCTCACACCACACCCGACATCCCTTACCTCAGGGCAAGATAAGGTCAGTTCAAAAAAACAAAGCAAGTTGCATTCTGCCCCTGTCTGAGTCCCACCTGCTGACCCACCTTCCCCCCAGGGCATGAAGGCCAGCAGGTAGAGGGGGGCTGGCAGGAGGGTCCCCTCCCTCACCTCCTTGGGGTTGTCCCCTGCGAGGCGGAACTTGCGCGGCGTCTTGCTGCGAGCATATTTGCAGCCGTTGAAGTACATGCTCCAGGAACAGCCGAAGGAGAAGGAGGCGCCACAGGTGCTGGGGTCTTTGCCTTGGCAAGCGCAGGTCCGGCTGCAAGAGACGTCCCACGTTAGGCACCCGGACACAGGCTTTGTTCGGAAACCTTCCTCCCTGCCCAGGGGGAGGTCTAGCATTCGTGGCCTCCCAGTGACTGGGACCACATCCTTCCCCACCTGACTCCTCTCCCAAGTGTCCTGGGGTCGACGGTCCGCTCTGAGCAGCCCGTTCTTCTCCTACCCCTGAACCTCCTGCTGTTGGGAGAAGCTCGTGGATTGTTTGAGGTAAGTAGGAAGAATCCAGTCAAAACCCCAATAAGGTTTATCCTTTGCCTTAACTCTAATATCATGACAGCTTTCGACGCGTTCAACACAAACAGAGTCGTAACACAACTATGGGGTTTGAACACTCCCACGTCCTTCAGGCCTGGGTGCTGACAGGCCTTTAAACAAATTAACACTGACATGGTCACTCAACAACTAATTTGGAAACAACCCAGATGCCCCTCAACTGGGGAACAGATAAATGAAGGTGCCATCGCCAGCAGTGGCATACTACTCTGCAGTAAAAGGCAACGAGCTGACACGAGCACAGATGAAGCTCGGGGCAAGAAGCCACACCCAAAAGGCTATGCTCGGTCTGGTTCCATTTATAGAACATTCTTGCAAAGGCAAACCTATGGGGACAAGAAGCACGAGAGGCCATTGGTTGCCAAGGGCAGAAGAAAGGACTTTCTTGTAAAGGGGCACAGGGGAATTGGGGGCAATGACAGAACTGTTCCATTATCTGGATGGTGGCACTGTTGGCTACGGTGCTGTAAACATTAGTCCCTATTACATTGTCGGTTAATTAACTGCAATTTAAATAAAAACTTAAAAAAAAAAAAAACCTCTTCAAACTGTATACTAAAAGGATGAATTTTTACTCTACTTTTTTAAAGCAAAAATACCTTAATTTTAAAAATGGGAAAAGACTCTAGGAGGGCAGGTTTCGTGATGACTACTGATGCCTTACACTTGGCGGGGGGTCGCTCACACACTTTTTCATGGTTGTTCCAGCATTAGAGTCCCAAAGTCCGTGTGAGGTTCAGCAGCAAAGCTGAGCCCAGGGAAGAGACCCTTTGCCACTGGCACCAGAAGAACCCAGGCTGGGATCGTGTGGGAGCTGCTTTCATCACAGCCCTGACTGCAGGGCAGGCAGGGCCCGGGGCGGGCGGACAGAGTCCCCTGCATCTGCTGTCCAGCACCCTGCCAATGGCCACCTGGCCCAGCCGCCCCTACCCCTGCATGTAGGGACCACCTCCCTGCCCTGCTCCCCACGTACTCATCATTGAGGCCACATCTCCGGCTGGTGGGGTTCCCATACTTCCGGAGGGTGTCGGTGAGCTCCTGGTAGAGGGTGTCTCCGAGGCTGCGGGGGATGCCCTCCCAGGCCAGGATAAGGATGACAATCACAGCATTCTGGCAGTGGTGACCTGCCCGGTGCCGCACCAGGCACAGCAACTTCTCCTCCAGCGTGTGCCTACGGATCACCTGCAGGGATTGTGGGCAGGTGCTCACTGTTCACTGTCAGAAACTGGCCCCCTCGCTCCTCTGCCTGGGACATGATACCCCCTGACCTCTGCCCACCAGACCAGGGCGGTGGGTCTTTAGGGCAGTGTTGACAGCAACCACGCAGGCTGAGAGACCGCTACCATTAGGGAATAATAAACACAAACATTTTCTTAAGAGCAAAATTAAAAATAATTTCTACAATAAGTTATTGATGAGTTGCATAGGCTTAGAACTAAAAATATGGAGATAAAATTGTGAGCCAAGATATATTCAGAGATTTCTTTTTATGTTGTCCTAAAATATTTGCAGAGAAAATGTTGCCTATCTGTATGATTTTAGTTACAAAACAAGGGCTTTGGCACTATGGGAAAGTTTGGGGCAGTTTCTCGAAATGCGTAACATGTCATTACCACATGACCAGGCAGGGCCTCTCCTAGGAATTTACCCAAGAGGACCGAGAGAGGGGACTGGGACAAGCGTTTCCAGGCTCCTGTTCAGAGCAGCACCAGTCACAGCAGCCAGATAGCGGAAGAAACCCAGATGTCCATCAACAGACACGGATAAACAAAATGCGGCCTCTGCGCACGTGAAACAGTCGTCAACAAGGAAAGAACATCAGACACACACGGTGACAGGGATGGGCCTGAAGAGCACTGTGTTAAGTAAAATAAGCCAGATGCTGAAGAACAAATACCGTACAGGATTCCACTTACAAAGGGTACCTGGAACAGTCGGATTCACAGGGACAGCAAGTAGAATGGCAGCTGTTGGGGGCTCGGGGAGCAGAGAATGGGGACTTAGTTAACAGGTATAGGGTTTCTATATTCTAAGTTTTGGAAATACAGAGTGTGGTGATGGTTGCATAAGAATGTGAATGTAGGGGCGCCTGGGTGGCTCAGTGGGTTAAAGCCTCTGCCTTCGGCTCAGGTCAAGATCTCAGGGTCCTAGGATCGAGCCCCGCATCGGGCTCTCTGCTCGGTGGGGAGCCTGCTTCCCCCTCTCTCTGCCTGCTTCTCTGCCTACTTGTAATCTCTGTCTGTCAAATAAATAAGATCTAAAAAAAAAAAAAGAGAGAGAGAATGTGAATGTAGGGGTGCCTGGTTGGCTCAGTGGGTTAAGCCTCTGCCTTTGGCTCAGGTCATGATATCAGGGTCCTGGGATCAAGCCCCACATCAGGCTCTCTGCTCAGCAGGGAGCCTGTTTCCCCCCCCCCCACCTCTGCCAGCCTCTCTGCCTACTTGTGATCTCTGTCAAATAAATAAAATCTTTTTTTAAAAAAAGTGAATGTAGCTGGTACCACTGTACACTTAAAAATGGTTAAAAGGGTCAATTTTACGTTATGTATAATTTAACATAATTTTTAAAGATTAGTAATGTCCCCCAAACCAATGACCTGTATACTCTGAATGGACAAATTGTATGTTATGTGTACTGTGTCTCAATAAGGCTCTTAACATGATGAGCAAGGGCCTAGGGCTCTGCACCCCATGGCTCCTCAGGCAGGCTCCCCCCCACCCCAACTGCCAGAACTCCCACCTGGCTCCCATGGCAAAGGGCCCGGGAGCCAAGGCATGAGGTGGCTGACCTCTCCTAAGAACCCCAGCTAATTCCAGGAGCCAGTGAGGGCCTGTGAGGAGGGTAGACTGGGAAGGGCTTCGAGGGAACAAGGACTCGAGGTGGCATTCCATAGAGAAGTCAACACAGGGGGCTCTCCTGAGGAGCTTCCTGCTCTAGAAGGGGAGCAGGTGATAGGGGCGGGGGAGAGGTACAGGGAGGCCACTAACAGACCTAACACAAGCAGAAGTGGATCATGTGCTGAAGCAGGGCCATGGAGGATGACATGGGAAAAGGAACGCATTTAGACACGCTGAGGAGAAAGGGGACTTTGGGCCCCTCTGACTCAAGGGGCTGACGGACAGGAGAAAGTTTTAAATGCATTTTCACTTTTGTGGCAGGGGACAGTGGGTGGGTTGTGGGCTGCTTCTTGGCGAGTTAACTAGGAACATGACCGGGCTGAGAGCAGCCAGTCCTCAGAGGCCCCAGGAGATGGGTCTGCGGTCAGGAGATCCCTGTGCTGGACATACACTTGGTCATGAGTGTGTCAGAGCAGGAGACGTCTGAAGAGGCAGCCAGACAGGATAAATAAGGAGAGTGAGTCAGACGGACAACGGGGGAGCAGTGCAGACAGACCACGGCTACTTGAAAAAGCAGCACGTGCCCTTCAAAAGGAATAAGCCCGGCCTTCTCTCCATTGCCCAGTGCCTGAGGAGAATCTCAGCCTAGGACACCCAACTCTTCCAATTTTAATAAGACAACAGAGATCCAGACTTTTATACGAGATCTCTGCTTTAAAAATGTGAGCATTTGGGGGCACCTGGGTGGCTCAGTGGGTTAAAGCCTTCGGCTCGGGTCAAGCCCCCATCAGGCTCTCTGCTCAGCGGGGAGCCTGCTTCTCCCTCTCCCTGCCTGCCTCTCTGCCTCCTTGTGATCTCTGTCTCTCTGTCAAATAAATAAAATCTTAAAAAACAAATAAATAACAATGTGAGCATTTATTCCAATGTTTTAAATCATAGTAAGACACCCAGGACATAAAACTGACCACTTCCGTGTGTGGTTCGGTGGCCTCCGTACGCTGCCGTTGATGGGCACCTGTCGCCAGAACTCCCTCACCCCAAACAGAAACTCTGTAGCCTCGTAACACTCTCTCCCCTCGCCTCCTTCCCCAGCCCGTGGCAACAAGCACTCGATCTGCTGACCCTCCAAGGAGGGCGACTATGTGCAGAAACTCATACCCGTGCAGTCGTCCGGGACTTGTCCTCTGGTGACTGGCTTATTCCACTCCATGTAACAGCCTCAAGGCTCATGCCGGCTGCAGCAGGGATCAGAATTTCCTTCTAAATTTTAAGGGGCACCTTGCAGGCTAAACAAAACACATCCCTGGCCCATGAGTTCCTGCTTTGAGCCCTCCCAGAGGAGCATCAGTTACATCATTATTTTTTAAACTGTTTTTCTGGGAAAAGGAACCTATGAACATGCCACTAAGTCTGCCGTGAGAGAACTCGCTGTGTGACTGTCCAGGTGTGTTGTGAGCAGCTGCGCACATCCCAGGGACTGATAAGACAGCAGTCCCTGGGCCGCCAGGGTGGCTCAGTCGGGTAAGATCTGCCTTGGCTTGGGTCATGATCCCGGGGTCCTGGGATCAAGTCCTGCACCAGGCTCCCTGCTCAACGGACAGCCTGCCTCTCCTTCTGCATGCCATTCTCCCTGCTTGTGTGTGTGTGCACGCACATACTCTCTCTCTGACAAATAAATAAAAATCTTTTTTAAAAATTGCATATTATTAAAAAAAAAAAAAAAGACAGCAGTCCTATCACCAGGGTTCCTAAGGCACCACCATCCACCTCTTGCTCAGTGCGCAGGGCAGGGCACTGGCTCATGGCACCCATGTGTGACAGTGTGTTCCGAGCGCACAGGGAAACACCTTACCTGTCTGAGCTGAGATTGAGGCCATATCCTTTTGGTTTCCCAAGTGGCAAGCACATAAACATGACTAGCACAAGCAGACAGCTCTCTGTGGCCATACCCTCACAGGCCTATGGCTACACTCAAAAAAACCATAAGAAAACTGAGTAGAGTGGAGCTCCCTACGCACACTAGGAAGGAAGCCAGCAGGACTGAATGCACGAAGCGCACGCTTGAAAGGCCCACAGAAGGGCAGGAGGATACCAACACCTGAGCTCGGCAACACCAATGGCTCATAAGCCACCACAGAACCACAGACAGCCCACTCAGATTCTGGGCAGGATTTCCCTGAGCACTGCACCCAGCAGAAGCCTAAATCTGTCTTCCCACAGCTCCCACTCCTGGTACTCAGTTTCAACCCCCAGGGTTCCCCAGGAGGCCCGTTCCACCGTGCCCTCTATGGGCCTTCAAATATCGGCCTTCTGTCCCCGGTCATTGGTACAGACTGGCCCATGGAGCAGCTCCGCGGTTCTTCTACCGAAAGCCCACTTCTGCTGTCAGTGGCATTTGCTTCCGGTGTGTTTCTGTTTATACTGAGCCCTAGGAATGCGACCTGGGTCACTCCCCTACTCCCACGCTTGGCGACTTCCATATTCTGTATGGGTCACCTTACAACTGGCGGTTACCAGTGGGCTCCCTGGGCCATCCCACTGCTTTCTTAGATCCTTCCCCCAACACACATTTACTGGGTACCCATGACGAGCCTCAGCTCTGTCCCTGAGATCCTGGCCAGTCAAGTCCCGAATGTGTCAGGCATACTACTTTTAGATGAACGTACTGGCTGGGGGATTGGGCGGTGAACAAAGACATGCAGCTGTTTGGAAAGGGAAGCCCGGGCTCTAGATGGGAGACCGGAGGAAGCTGTGGGCAGGGAGAACCACGGGAGGTGTTGTCCACCACGGGCAGCCAGGCACTGCTCTGTATGTAGCCATAGACCACCGCCTGGGCTCCTGAAGCTACGCTGCTGCCAAAGACAATCTGCCCTTCTCGGCACAGATGAGTCCCCTCCCCGTGAGGGGGCACCTGTCCCTTCTCCAACTTCCAGGGAGGTAGAACTCTGTAGACGAGCTCTACCACCAAAACAGGTCGGGTATTTGGTGGCTGTGTAGGCAAACCAGAGAAGCCCATCGCACCGAGGGAGATGGCTACACAAGACCACCACACGACTCAGTACCACCCCTTTCTTACCACTGTCATCATCTTTGACCTGCCACTATTTGCTCTTCCTATTAAAAAAATTCTTTCCTCTCTCATTTTATGTTCCCTCACCAGATACTGGAATTTCCCCATCTCTGGGACCACTGTCACCATGCATTCCCTTCTATCTTGCCTTTTCTTTCAAAGCCAGCATCCCCCACCGGGATTTGGAGACACCCCCGAGCTATTTCATCCTTGGACAAAACATCAGGTGTCCTGCGTGCTCTGCTCTGGGCATCTGTCCATAGACCCTGCAGGATCAATGTGTGAGGATCAAGGTCCTCCCACGCTCTCATTCTGCTTCCCGCTCACTGCCCCAGGGACCGAGCTCACTCTTCACCCAGGCACCTCCTTCCTCAGGCCTGGCAGAGACCCACAGGAGCTGCTCCTCGGGGGTACTGGGAACTGGAAATGCATATTCTCTTCACCACCACCACCCACAGAGCCAGCTCTTTCCTTCCCGACTGTTCCAAAGATGGAAAAGTCTCTACCTGGGTGAGGACCTTCAGTTTCCCATCCAAGACTCTGCAATTCCTCAAGGACTACCTGAATGAGCAGGAATAAGGGGCAGATGCCAGGTCACTGATGGCTTCTCAGGGGGATAACACCACCCCCTGATCAGCCACAGACACACACCATCTACCCGCCACTGTAACGCCCAACTTTCTGGAGGACCGGACACTGTGCTGCTTCATACTTGTGAAAGCTCTATGTAGTTCCAGGTTCTTTTTTTTTTTTTTCTTTTAGAAGTTCTTACTTATCTGAGAGAGAGAACGAGAGAGCGAGCACGCACATGTGCACGAGTGGGGGAGGGTCAGAGGGAGAAGCAGTCTCCCCGCTGAGAAGGGACCCTGGGATCATGACCTGAGCCGAAGGCAGACACTTCACCTACTGAGGCCCCCAGGCAACCCCACCCCCAGATTCTTTTATTGTATATAATTCAGCAACATTGGCTGAAAATTGCTAAAAACAGATATGTGGTAGTTCAGGTTCAGACACCTTTCATGTCCATTAAAAACAGACCAACATACGAAGGCATGGCGGACAGACCATGTGCACAGATGGACAGATGGACCGCCTTCCCTCACTCCAAGGGAGCTGTGCGTTCATGCAGCCTTTTGCCTTTGCTCCCATGACTCTCCTTGCCAGAAATGCTTTTGCTCTCCCCTCAGGCCATTTATATGGCCTTGCACTCACGGCCCCACAGTCTTGGCCCCATGCACACCCCCTCCTCCAAGAAACTGAGCCTCACGCTCCCCCCACCATGCACGTCCCTGCACTCTGGACTTCATAGCACTGTCTCAAAGTCAGACCTTGATGTTTCGGGTCTCTGATTTTATTTCCCGTGTCTCTACATCAGAAGCCGCTTGGGCACAGGCCCAGAGCTCTCTTGTTCCGGGCGCATCCCTCCACCGAGCACCCGGCACAGAGCCAAGTTCACGGCTACCTAACAACCCCATGGCTGCTCTGGAGCACAGACTCTGTAGAGACGCTAAAGGGCTCCTGCAGGACTGGAAGGACGAGGTCAGAAAACTGTGTGTGGGCACGGGGGTCTCAGTCACCACCATTGCCCCCTGCGGACACTTAGGCTGCCTTGAAGGCAAGAGTGGCTCAGAAGTCACACAGATGCACGCGCCGCCCCCCACCCCCCACCCCCGGAGGCCAAGCTCTTCTGCCACGCGTGGGGCCCGGGGGTCACATGGTCCACAGGGGGGCCCGCCTTGAGGGAGGCGCCGTCTCTGTGCCTCCCTTCAACCACGTCTCCGAACCATGGGGAGAGTTTGAACTGAACGTAATGACTAGAGCATTTCTGAGGCCAGCCCAGGATGCCAGGGGCTGGCGTTGAAATAAGAGCAGAGAGCGCAGCCTGGGGGAAAGTGACCTTAACCGAGCACAGCTGCCGACTCTGACTCTGCTGGACGGGAAGCATCTATAGGCTCTACACACCCCTGGCCTGGCCTGTGGGAGGGAAGTTAGGCACAGCCCTGGCTAGGGGCGTGGGGGCGGGGCTTGACACTCACCCACTTGGCGATGGGACAGCCTCGCGAGCTCTTCCCCTCCTTCCCAGTGTAGATGACCTTCTCGATCCGGATGGCTTTCCCCTTCTCTCCGTACCTGGAGACGGAGACAGAAGCCGCCATCAGTACAGTGGAGCCCCAGAGGAGAGCAGCTTATGGTAAGAAGGCAAGCCTCAGTGTGCTTCGGCGTGGGTTTCGTTACCATGAGGTCAACAGAGAAGGAGAAGAGTTTAAGTGTTTGTTCTGTGCCGAGAGCCTCTGGAGACATAGTGGCCACTTACGGCTTCCAGGGCCTCTGGTCCATCTCGCCCAGGGTCGAGGGGATCGTCAAGCACAACATCCCTGGTTATTACCTCCAAGCCTTGGGGAAGGGTGCTCAAGCCAGTGGCTAAACATGGCCCTTTGTATCCAGCCTTGGTAGCTGAGTCACCCTGAGAGTTTGTTATGTATAAATTCAACGGACAGAACGAGGTAAATGGGGAAAGCCTTCTTGTTTTCCTTCCACAATCTCCAGCTGACACCTGAGCATGAGGAGGACCGACAGCTGAGGCCAGGGGAAGGCACCCTACCAAGCACCAACTGGTCCATGCCCCGCTGTGGACAGCACACACATTCCGCACATGCACTTGCCCTGGCCTGCACACGCACATGCACGTGCAAGGGGGCCCAAGGCCATCTCACGCAGAGGGGAGGAATCTATGGCCGCAGAGCTGGCTGCCCTGCCCAAGGCCACACGACCACAGTGCTGTGGGCAATGGGAGCTGCAGTGCCGGCCCCCCCACTTTCCACCTACAGGACTGCAGCCATGTGACTGAATTTCTCGAGGCCTCAGTCTCCTAACCTGCAAAATGGACATAAAAAGGGCTCCCACTTCTTAGACTTGGAAAGAGAACAAAGGACATTGTTGCCAGGGGCTACATGGTTTCAAGTGCTTCGAAGTTCCTGGCAGGAGGTAGGAGCTCACGAACTATTAATTCTTAACAACGCAAGTAGCCACCTGACTGAACTGTCTTGTTTTTAATAGCTTTTTAGTTTCTGGAACCAAGTCCTAGCATCTGCAAGCAGGGTCAGTGGTCCCTTCCTCCTGTCCACTCCTCACACCCCATTTCAGGCTCCTGCCTTTCTGCCCCAGTCAGGGCTCCCCAGATGCTAGGGGGCACCTTTGCTTGTTCCCTCCCTCGACTAAAATGCTGCTGACTCCATCCCTGCGCGTGAAGCCAGTGGACCCAGGGAAGAGACAGACACTCCCTTACTTGGCTGCCACTTCCTAGGGGTCTCCTGTTCGAAGGATTTTTGATCAGGAATTATTACTTTTATCAAAAGCACTTTTTGCATCAAAGGACATTGATGCCTGAATGGTTCTTTTTTTTCCTTTGGTCAATTAACGCGGTGTGCTACTTTAACGGACTGTCTAAATCAAACTATCCTTGTATTTTTGTAATGAATCCGAGTCGGCCACGGCCTATTATCTTTAACACACAGTTTAATTGACAGAAATGATAACATTTCACACCTGCCCCCATTTACCTATGCTCTCATACACACTCCCTCACTTCTCAACGTGTTATACCACGGTGCTCTTACGAAACACCGACCTCAGCCCCTGTTTTTTGGTAACTGAAACTAATCCAAAGAGAATTTCTGCTTTTATGAACAAAGGCAGAAAGCGAACATCGTGTTCAGCGTCTATTTCGCAATGAGCCATTGTGGAGGCAGTGCGCGCCCGGAATAACGGGGCAAGAGTGGCCCCACTAAACATCTTCCCCAGGAATTCCACTCAGCATCTCCACATCCAGCTGCCAGAGCTCTGAACTGTGTCCGTGAGCATCTGGGCTTTGTCTTTATTTATTTTGTGCATCCGTTAGCCAGATATATCTTAAGGTATGAGAGAAGCCTAAAAGAGGTAATTGGAGGGGGGGAGGGTCCAGGAATGCTCAAACGTTTCTCCCTGTAAGTTAAATGTAACTGCTGCTTCACTTTACTGCCATTTTCGGTTTAGGAAAATTTTCAAAGGGACGCTCCACTTCTGGATAGTGCAGGAGACCTGCATTCTTTCTCATGTCTGCTCTGCTTCCAGGAATCTCTAGGCCTCTGAGCTCACTGCACAGACACACTAAGACTTAGAAACAAGATATTCATTGTTTCATCGACAACTGAGAAATTAGAAACAACTTAAATATCCAGCATAGGACTGGCTAAATACAATATAATCAATATAATACATTTCCATATAATGGAAAACCATGCAGCCATCAAAAAGGATTCGACATAATTGTATGCACTAACATGAAGGAAATTAACAAAGGGGGAGGCAGCTGCAAACAGTGGGTATGTTATGACTGATCCCCTTTGGTGTAAAATTTATCTATATATGTGTAGCTATAAACGCTTAGAAAAAACTGAAGGGTAAGCATGAAACTTTCTTTTTAAAGTTTCTTCTGGATAATTGCTGGAGAGCTTTATTCATTCTTAGCTTTTTTAAAGCAAGACTTTTACAGACAGGTTTTATTTTTGTAATTGGGAAAGAAAAATTATTTTTTAAAATACTGATATATAGTTTCTTTGAGTTCCCAGAGATCTTGAGTGAAACAGAGAATACTGAAGAGGTGAAAAGCATTTCTGAGAATTAGCACATGAAAATTCTATGGCTATGTGAGTCCCTTATAGAATGTGTTTGGGGACAGGACCCTGGGGAGTTGACATGGTGTGGCCTGGTTCCAGAAGAAAAGACCAGATAGTGCCACTTTTGTTCAGTTCCTGGAAAACTTTCACAAACATTTATCAGGAAGTGGTCCCCAAGTGCAAAACCTGGATACTTGATGTGTCCTGGGGTCCCTGTGGAAAGAATAGCGCAAGGTGTCTACACTGCTCTCACCAAAACAGACAGGATATCATGTTCCCCACAGAAGGGTGAGCTGAGGACACTGACGTGAGCTTTCTGACCAGTACCTTCCCCGCCATCCCACCCATGTGAGAAACACTTCCTGCACTGACCTGGATATTCAAGAGCAAATAAAAGAGCCAAGCACTGTCTGATCAGCTAGACCTTCTCTCTCTGTGCGTAAAGACAACCAATCAACTCTGGATTTGGGTCTTTTTTTTTTTTTTTCTTAAATGTCTCACTCGCTGGCCTATCATTAAGATGATATTCTAGAACATCTAGATGATGTTCATCCCCATAGACAGACGAACTCCTAGACCCTAAGCAAAGTCTGAAAGGACAGGTTGAAACCTTACTCTGAGGGATAACTCGATCATCTTAGCAAGTAATTCTCAAAGTGTGGTGGCGAGACCAGCACCACCTGGGAACTAGGGAGGAATGCAGACTCTCGGGTCCCATCCCAGACCTGCAGGGTCAGGAACTCTGGGGTGGGGCCAGGGATCTGTGCTTTCACCAGTCTTCTGGGAAACTCTGAAGCCTGCTCAAGTTTGAGAACCACTGACCTAAAGTTGGACTTCTTTGAGGTTCCCTTTATCACCCAGTAATGAGAACAGTTCCCCCTCAACTCAGAGGCTTTTTTGCCAGCACAGTGCTGGTTCTCTGTTTTTCGAATAAACACTGAATGAACTCCTAGGCTGCACAGAATCCCCTTCCCAGTTGGAGGACAAGGGACTCTGCAGCACAACCTTCTCGGACACGGGTTTGAACAACTGACTACAATTACCTATGTCAGTGGGGACCTGGGTTCCCACAGGTGGAACCCAAAAATAAGTTGGGAGAACATTTTAGGATTTACTTTTGACCTCCCCCTCCTTTTTCCAAATCTTTACAGAGAAGCTAAAAGCACCAACGTCTCCTTGATTTCAGTTCACTTCCCCTTCCTGACTTTGGCCAACTTCTGGCAGTAGAGTGGTCCTGCAGAGAGAGGGTTGGCGGGGAGAGGTCTAGGGAAAGAGACAGCCTGGACCATTCACAGACTAGACCCCCAGCCTGGTGATATTCACTAATCATTCATTCCTCTCCTTCTTCCACAAGAAAACTTTTTTTTAAAAAAGGTCTATAAGATAACAGGTGATGAAATCAGAATAAAGGGGGAAAAGACGGATGTAATGTTGGTGTGCAAA
This sequence comes from Lontra canadensis, assembly GCF_010015895.1. Lineage (NCBI taxonomy): Eukaryota > Metazoa > Chordata > Mammalia > Carnivora > Mustelidae > Lontra > Lontra canadensis. The sequence goes on from NW_022631065.1 coordinate 11,190,004, forward strand.
AATGCAAGCAGTAGGGTCTTGTGTGTATTTCTGAGAGATGGGCCTAGAAAATTTCATTGTATGAGAAATCCAGCAAAATCATGAAGACTCCTTTGGGTCATGTCACTCAGGAGTGAACCTGACTAGGTTCCCATGGGCCAAAGATGAGAAATTACATTCCTCCTAATAGGGGTACACAAATCTGGCTCTAAGCTTACCAGCAGCTAACGAAGATGGAAACGCAATCTGTTACATAATTTACAAGGTCCTTAAGATAAAAATAAACCAGCTGCTGAGGAAAAACACAAGTATTCCTGGTCTTGACAGGAATTCCTCCCTTGGATCAGTTTCTGAAGAATCTACAGTTTGCTGTTATTTTTAAAGCAATGAGAGGGGAAAAAAAAAAAAAGGACAAATCTCAACTTTATCACTATCTCCTATTCCTCGTTTCAAAACATACTCTTCCATAACTAAAAGTTATTTAGCGAGCTGTCTAGAAATTTTGTAAAATTGTTACCAAGAAACAAACACAAACAAAAACTGTCCCAGATCAATGTGCACATTGGAATCCCCTGTAGCCCTCAACCTGCAAACCACAGTATCAAGATTTCCTTGGGAAAAAAAAAAAAAATCATCACGGGCCAACTTGCTGGCTGCCCCAGCCTTGGCACTGTGACGCATACGCGTGTCAGCACACGTGGGTGTGCATATGTAATGCATACCCTGTCTTAAATGTTCTGTTCTCATGGACTCAGAGGTACCCTTGCAATCAGGCTCGAATGTGCAGATTGGGTCTTTGATCAAATGCTTTTCTGATGGGCTACTTTGAATCTAAATGTTTGCAGATGGTGCAGGATGATTAGGAGTCATTACAAGAGATCACAGTCCTCCATCCATCTTACCACTTATTTACTCAGGGATGCCAGTACAGCTTTCCAGGTCAAAATCATGTTCCCTGCTACATTAATGACAGGATTCATCTGGCTCCCCGATCAGACGAAATATGGTTCCCAAATCTGTGGGAACGCTGAGCCACTCAGCCTTCCACACATCTGTCTGTATATGTACACACAAACATGTTTGTCTACATAATCTTTGCCTTTACTATTAAAATGCTAATGCTTGTTATAAAATTTCTACCAGTATAGGGGCGCCTGGGTGGCTCAGTGGGTTAAGCCTCTGCCTTCGGCTCAGGTCATGATCTCAGGGTCCTAGGATCGAGCCCCGCATCGGGCTCTCTGCTCAGCAGTGAGCCTGCTTCCTCCTCTCTCTGCCTGCCTCTCTGCCTACTTGTGATCTCTCCCTCTCGCTCTATCAAATAAATAAATAAAATTAAATAAAAAAAATTTCTACCAGTATATATATGTATGAAACAGAACCCCTTGTGCATGGTCATTCCCTATAAGCACGAAGTGCTCTCCAGACATGAATTCAGCTTCTCTTTGTAACTCTCCTACAGTGTATGTGTACTTCTATCAGCTCCATTTTGCAGATACAAAACCTGAGTCACAGAGTGGAACAACTTACGCAAGGACTCAGCAAGAAGGGCAGGGCCAGGATTAGATTGTGACATCTAGTTCCAGTATCCACATGTTCTCAATCATCAAGCTATTTTACCCTTCTGTACACTGGAACTCATGGCATTTCATATCTGCTTTGGGCAAGTACTTAGATTTTAAAGTCTCTATCTACACAAATTGCTTAAAAAAAACAAAACAGGTTGTTAAGGAAAAACCCTATAGTCCTGAGTTTGCATTCTAAATGTTAATGTAAACTGCGATGTATCTGGTCAGTAATCAATAATGAAAAATAAAAACTCGACACGTATCTCTTAGCTCTTTCTACTGAAATGGCCTAGAAGCAATGGGCACATCTAGTACCAGAGTTTGTTTTCTAAGTACTTTTCCCCCAGTAAAAGGGACCGGGACTTCTTGGGTAAGTGCAGAATGCAAGCCCCGAGCATAATACCACATGAGGAATGGAGAAAGCTATCAAACTCCCGGGACAGCGTCGCAACAACTCAGGGTATAACCTGAATAGACACCCACTGGCCAACGAGGAAGCATTCTATTTCTCCTAGTGGAGGCACAAAAAACCACATATGAAGTTGTTTTGAAAAAAAGAAAGAAAAAATGATCTGATTCCCATGACATCTTTAGCTCCAGCTGTGAATTTACAGGCCATAGCGAGGGCAGAAGGACACAGTGAAAGATACTTCAAAAAAGCCAGCAGCAAAATTCAGACCTCGAGAAACACTACGGGACAGGGTCATTTCACCAAATTTCTTCAATAAAAAGTAGTTCAAGAGAGAGAGAGAAGAGCCGGGGAGGGGAAGAGAGAGGGCAGACCTATGGGGAGAGCCCCGTAGTCAACCTTCCAGTCTGGGTATCGTGACCTCCTTCCTGTTCGTCGTCCGGTATGAGGCAATGACAATGAGAGGCGCCTCAATGCCACGCTCTCTTAACTGCCCACCTCTGCTTGGACACCTGGGCGTCACTCACCGCTCCTCCATGAGCTCCCGGATAGAGGCTACCGTGGGGCCAGATCCCAGGTGAGTATAATACGGACCTTCATCTTTCTCCACTATTTGTTCTGCAGAGACACAGAGTAAACATTATTTGGAGGCATCGGTTCATAACATCAATTCAGAAAGGCAAACCACCAATAGGAACGTTAACGGGCACATTACAAAACAAGAAATTCAAATGGTTTATAAACATGTGAAAATGTGTTCAACTAACTCCTTTAGGAATCAGGATATGCAACATTAAGATCACAGTGTAACACCACGGCACACTGGGCAGACTGGCAAAAGCTGAAGAATCTGGTAAAATCAAGTCAAGATTGTCAAGACTGTGGTAGAACCACTTCAGAATTCAGTCTGCCGTGCTGTCCGCGTTCTACACCAGGGACGGCAAACCACTCTACTCCTAGGGCTACACACACAGGAATAAAAAATAACGACTCACTTGGATACTTGTAGGCTAATTTATGAGAGCCAAAAGGTGAAAACAATACAAATGTCCATCCACAGTTGGACAAAATGTGGGGTCGCCACCCAATGGAGTATCATCCAAACCTAAAAAGGAACGAGCTTCCGAAACCTGCTACAACATGGATAAACCTGGAAAACTTGATGCTGGGTGAGAGAAGCCAGACGCAAGAAGACAGCTACTATGTGACTCCACTTAGAGATGCCCAGAACAGGCAAATTCCTAGAGAGAGAGATTAGACTAGAAGGTACCAGGCCCGTCAGGGGCAGAGAAAGGGGACTTACTGAGCACTGCCTTTCTGCGTGGGGGGATGAAAAGGTTTTGGGAACCGCGGGGACTGGCCGTATGGTGTTGTGAGAGTAGTTAATGCCACTAAACCGTACATTTGAAAATGGTGAAAATGGCAAGTCTTCTGTTATATATATTTTATCACAATTTAAACCAAAAAAAAAAAAAAAAAAAAGAGGGAAGTACTGACATGCGCTACAAGGCAGATGAACCTGAAAAACAGGACATGTGAAAGAAGCTGGACCCAAACCATTGCACGCTGCACAGCCCTGCCCACGGGAAATAGCCAGAATGGTGAGGCTGCGGAAGCAGAACGCAGACTGACGGCGGCTGGAGGCTGGGAGGAGGGACAGAGCGCACAGCAACTGCGGGACGAGTACGGGGCTTTGTGCTGGGGTGATGGACATGTTCTGGAACTGGACAGACGTGGTGGTTGTGCCCTGTACATGTACTAAACACCACGGAAGTGCTTACTTGCCAACGGTTAAATTTTATGTTGTAGGACATTTGCTACATTCATTCATTCACAAAAGGAACAAATTATTGAGGCACGGAGCCTGGATGAATTTTAAATGGATTTTTTTCAATGAAAGAAAGGAGACCCAAATGACTATGTCATAGTAAGGAGCTTTTGGCTACTATATGTGGCTAAAAACAGAAAGAACTTTACACAAATACTATACTGTAGTTGGTAAGTTTGTTTTATGTCTAAAGAAATGGGACAACTAAGTGCAATGTGGTATCCCACACTGGTCCTAGAACAGAAAAAGGATGTTAGTGGAAACAATGACAAAATCCAAAGTCTGTAGTTCATAATATTGTAACAACATTAATGTCTGATCTTTAAGTGCACCATAACTATGTAAGATGCTTACATTAGGGGTAGATGGATAAAAGGTATACACAAACTCTCTGTTCCAACTCTGCAACTCTTCTATACATATAAAATCATTAAAGGCTTGAAAAAAAAAAAACAAAACTAGGGAGCGGGCCCTGCTTCGTGGATTCTGTCCTAGAAGAAATCTTAGTTACATGCATCAAAACACATGTACAAAGATTTTCATAGCAACCTTGTTTTCAATAGTCAAAACTGGAAACCTATAATCCCGCCACAGTGGGATGGATAAATAGAGTGTGGTACATCGTACGATGGGCTCTCTCTAGCAGTGAGAACCGACAACCTTCGACAACATGGTTGAGCACCACAAGGTCACAGTAATGGAAAGAAGCATGGCAGAGAACAAATACAGTAAGATTACACTTAAATAATATTCAAAAGTAGGCTCCACTAAACTATACTGTTTAAAGACACATGCAGAGGTGGTAAAATTACTAGGCTGAAATATGAAATGGCAGACATTCAACGGCTTTTTACCTACAAACAATGGTGATTTTATATGGTCCAATCTTATTATAAAGTAAAACAAGAAAATCCTTGTCACAAGTCAAGATAGTGGTTGCCTCTGGAGGATGGAAGAGGAATGTGAATGGGACAGGGGTGCCGGGGACTTCTGAGGAGGAGGAAATGGCCTATTTTTGACCTAGGTTGTGGCTACCCAGGCATTCACTTTATAAATTCTCACTGAGTTGTATGTGAATGTTTTGCGTACTTTCCTATACATGTAAGTCACAATTCTTTGTATATAAAAACACTGTCATACCTCTTTTATGCAGGACGTTATGCTCAGCTTTATGGGGGATTCAAGATAGGATGATATCTAATTGTTGCCTTTTAAAAGTTTATGGTCTGTCTGGGTAGATAATATCCACGAATAAGAAGATACCTAATGGCATTTCAAATCAATGGGGAGATTCATTTTTCAATGCACAGTGTTGAGACAATGGGGGAAAAGTCTGATCCATACTCAATACCTTACCCTCAAATATATTCCAAAGAGCTGGAAGATTTAAATAAAAAAAAAAATTGAAACTATGCAAGTTCTGAAAGAAAAACAATGGGAGAGTTTCAAAAATATTCATAGAAAAGGGAAATCTTCTCTAAGTGTAACACGAAATTCTAAAGCCCCCCGGCACATATATACAAATCCCGATAAATTTAACTAAAAAAAAGTTTATAGTAATAACTACCAAAAGTCAAATAACTAGCTAAAAGACAAATAACACACTGGGGACAAATATCTAGAATTCATACCAGACAAAAGGGTAACTTCCTTAAAATATCAAGAACTTCTATAGCTAAATAAGGTCAATAATTCAAGAGAAAAATTTAAAAAGGATAAAAGGGAAATGCAAATGGCTCAAACATCTGTAAAACACAAGAAGGTACCAGGTTTACCTTCCCGAGGAGTTGCCATCAGGGTCCTGTGTTGGTGAGAGTACAGGAAAACAGGCAGTATGCAAAGTAATTTAGCAATATGTTAAAATCACAAATGCACACAAGTCCATCTGACTCCGCAATTTCACAAAGAATTTCAAATCTTCTAAGAACTCATTTCTGGAAATTCAGATATGTGCACAATAGTACTTGTATACACGAATACTCACTACCTCATTTGTAATGGCAAAATAACAGAAACCTCAATGTCCATCACGATGCATTATGTATTCCAAAGACACTGGGGCATGTCCGTATAGTGAAATGCTAAGCAATATCAAAAGGAATGAGGCAGCTCCAGATTTACGGACAAAACACGACCTCCAAGATATTTTAAACGGGGAGGAAAGAAGAAAATTTCAATACTGCGTGTATAACACACTACAGTCAGTGTGCACACTCACACATCACACATACACACTACGTGCAAGCCAAACGGTGTGTGGGTCGCCACCCACACTAAAAATAAGTGTAAGAGCAAGTTTGTGAAAGTGAGTTTAGTTGTGTTTCTGGCTTTAAAAACAAACAAGAAGGGGCACCTGGGTGGCTCAGTTGGTTAAGCATCTGGCACTTGATTCTGGCTCAGGTCACGATCTCAGAGTCGTGAGACTGAACCCCGTGTCAGACTCCACGTGGGGTGTAGAGCCTGCTTAAGATTCCCTCTCCCCCTCTCCCTCTGCACCCCTCCCCTTTCTCTTAAAATAAAATAAAGTAAAATAAAAAAACAAACAAGAAAAGGTCTACAGAACTTTCAGGCCACTGTGAAGCTGGGCAGGTCCCGGCCAGGCTGAGGATGTTGATCTCACTGAACTCCCAGCCCTTTGACATTTCCCTGAAGCCCCTCAATAAAATGGTTTGATCCCAAAAAAAAGATGGCAACGGTGTGTCCAGCCGATGAACTGGCCAGGCGTGTCTGCCTCTTATGGCTTCTGCTCCTGGAGCTCTTCATCCCCCACTAATGTCCTGGGTCAGGCTTTTGTCTGAATTACGGGTATGGTCTAACTGATCTCAGCCCTCCTAGGTTATCCTTCCCAATTCCGCCAGTTTATACACCCCCCAACAAAAAAATCTGATCACACTGCTTCCCCCGAATGACCCCATGTTAGACAAGAGAAAGAACCCAAATTCCAGAGCACAGTCCACAAGGGCCCCATGGAGCCATCTGTGCACACGTCCCACCCCACGTTCGGCAGCGACCAGCACAGCTCCTGCCACCCAACTGTGCGATCCCTCCGTGTCTTCAAGAGGGTTTCCTCACTGACAACAGTGCCCTCCCTTATTTCTGTCTTTGGAAAAGCTCCTCTTTTAAGGTCTAGTTCAAATGCCACCTCTTCTCTGAAACGCCAGGGCACCTGTCAGGGTCCACTTCACCTCTGGATTCCCAGAGCACCTTGCAGACAACAGAAACATCAAGGCACGTATCACCACCCGTGTCTGTCATTAGTATGGCACAGCAGAAAGAACGTGGATTCTGCAGAGACCTGGGGACCTGCGATGCGACCGGTTACCCTCCCGACCTGTAATCCTCATGCCTTCCTGTGCACACCGCACAGAGGGCTCCGTGCAGTCTTTGGCGCATGAGACAAACTCAGAGCCAGCTGTGCAGGCTCTGCCAAACAAATTGTGTGACTGTGGCCAAGTGACACAACCCTTATGAGCCTTAAGAGCAGTTAAAATAACATTCCTGCATTACAGAATCGATGATGAGATGAGAGTTAGTCACCTAGCACTGTTCTCAACCTATCGGTGCCTAAATGTTTCATGAATGAATGAATGTTTTCAACTAAAGGATTAAAAATGACTTGCTCCAAATATACACTATTCTGAACATAACACAGAGAGGATTGCAGAAGGAAGCATATGGAATGGGGGCAGGAGGGAGGGGAGACCAGAGAAGGCTGGGGAAAGGAAATATAAGAATGTGGGTGTTGGAAGTAGTGGCCTGAAGCTCTTTATAGGCGCTAGGAGACTACATGGTATATAGAAAACAGAATATAAGAAGATGCCAGAACTTCTGGGCTCTATTCCAGCTCCTATTGTCTGGAGAAAAGTCAAAATAATGGATTGACTGCAGAATCTTCCACTGGAACTAGAACATAATGTAGCTTTTAGTGACTACCTTCTGCCCCCCAGTCAGAAAAGCTCAAAACTTACTGGCTTAAAGGCAGAGAAAGGAGATTTTCAAGGAGAAGATGCAAACCAAATCTTGGCCACTCCAGCCGCTGGGAAAAAAGATACAGATCCGAAACCAAGCCAGCCTCCACACTGGATGGTCAGGTTTCTCGGGGAAGGCCTCGAAAATGCAAAGGCAGACACAGCTCCGAGTGCCAAGCAAAAGCAAAGTCATTCTTTCCCATCTGTCAGTTTACAAGGCAGCCCAGGGAGTCCTTCGGAAGCACTGTTCCCTTTAACTGTATCCCTTTTCCTGACCTACATCTATAAAAACATGTAAGATAGATATATTTAAACATAAAGATAGATTGGGGTGCCTGGATGGCTCAGTGGGTTAAAGCCTCTGCCTTCGGCTCAGGTCATGATCCCAGGGTCCTGGGATCAAGCCCCACATCGAGCTCTCTGCTCAGCAGGGAGCCTGCTTCCTCCTTTCTCTCTCTTTGCCTGCCTCTCTGCCTACTTGTGATCACTGTCTGTCAAATAAATAAATAAAATCTTTAAAAAAAAAAAAACAAAACGTAAAGATAGATCTCCTTTCTTGATTATATGTTGATTATATGTATCAGGGAGAAGATATTCTGTGGAAAAAAATTAAACTTAAAACCAAGTATGCTTAGTTATAAAACTAGTATATATTTGCAAATGTAATTATTCACAGGTATATGTTTATACATCCACAAGGCTGTATATTTCATTATATATATTTATATAGGCAAGAGAATATAGTCTCATTATATATACACATATACACACATACGTATTTATATACATATATACATGCATATATACACATTCACGTGTGTGTGTGTGTGTGTGTGTATCTTTTCTATAGCAATGGGCTTGTACTTGATTATGGTGCCAGACAAGTGACAATAATTTGCAAGGTTGGGATAATGTTCTAAAGAATGCAGTACACATTCTCAATCAGTAAGCAATATATGCCTCTGTTTTTTTCATAGGAAAATAAGGTTTATTAACCTTTTTTGGTGCTGTTTAATGCTATTCATCTTAAATTCAACACACGAGTTTACCCTATTTACATTTACTGTCATAATATATGTTTGCTCTTCTGTCAGTTTATATTATGTTTTCCATGCTGTGTCCTTGTTTTTTTCTTTCCTGTATTTGTTCTAGGTTTTATATTTTCTTTTACTCCCTACCCTTGACCCTGGTAATTGAGAAAAATCTGTAGTATGTCTTTAGTAATGTTCATTGTACTTTTGCTGAGAAAGAAGTTATTAGCATCCTTATAATTTCTCCCACCTCCTCCTTCACTTTGTCTCCTGCTTTTTGTGGGTATCCTTATGAACATAGTTTTTCCTCTCTGTTATCAAAGAGATATTTGATATAAAACAATTCCAAATATAAGTAAATAAATTACCCCTGTTTTAGAAAAACAATGATCACAGTTCTTTAAATGCCGACTTCACATTTGAGTATATTTAGTGTCTCATCATATATATAAATTCCCTGATCCATTACTTATCTGATTCATCTCTAGAAAATTTGAGTTCTTGTATATTTGGAAGTATTTTAATGAAATTTTTACATGTGAAGGGCAACATAAGTGGGTATAGAATTCCTAGGTCAAACTTTTAATATTCCAAGAACAGCAATACACATCTCCAACAACAAAAATCGGATCCACCATAAATAAAGAACCCGTGCCAATCAATAAGAAAAAGACAGAAACACAACAGAGAAATGGGCAAATGGCTTGCATGGGCACTCTGTAGAAAAGTATGAACAGGTATGAAAAGGTGCTCAACCTCATCAGTCATGAGGGAAATGCAAATTAAAGCCATGATGGGATACACCTGTCACAACGGCAGGAAGACCGCTGATACCATTTGCTGGTGAGGATGTGGAGCATGGCTGGCAGGAGTTTAAAGGGTCACAAGCACTTTGGAAAACGAATAGTAGCAACCTAAGCTGAACACAGACAATTTCAGTCTTGGGTATATAACCAATGGAAATATGTAAGTGTATACCTCCATGTTCCAAAAGACCTATAGAAGATATCTTATATCAGCATGATTCATAATAACCTTCAAATTGGAAACGATCCAAATGATCATCAACGGTCAAACGGATACACTGTGGTATATTCACAAAACAGAACACTATGTAGCGACGAGAATGAAGGAACAACAGGAACCACTACACACACATAGATGAACCTCACAAATACACAAACACAACACAAACAGAAAAAAGTCAGAATGTGAAGGAATACATATAGATTTATGATAGGATACATATGCAATTCAGGAACAGGCAAACTGATCAGTGTGGTTACAAGTTAGAAAAGTAGTTACATCAAGAGAGGGGTTGGCAAACCTATGTGAAGGGCCAGATGGCATGTCAGGCTTCACAGGGCATTGCTGTCTGTGGCGAGTACTCATCTTTGCTGATGTAGTGAAAAAGCAGCCACAGATAACACATAAACAAACGAGCATGGCTATGTTCCATTAAAGCTTATGGACATTGGAATTTGGACCTCATCTAATTTCCATGAGTCATGAAACCTTATTCTTCTTCTGATTTTTTGGGGGGCACCATTTAAAAACATAAAAATTGCCTTCGGCTCAGAGATGAGAGCCAGGTCCGCAGTGGTCTGCAGGCTACAGTGTGCTTTAGTGAATCAGGTGTAGGGGACTGGGCATGGGGCTCCTGAGGGGCTGGAAAAGCTGTTTCTTGATCTAGTTATGGTTACATAAGTACATGCCTTTTGTAAAACTTACTGAGTGTATACACTTAAGGTTTCTATACCTTCCTTTATGTCTTTCGATTAAAACAGTGTTTTTTAAAAAGCATTTTTTTAAGCTTAAAAAAAAAAGAGTATGTGTGACTTAATTTTTCAGTTAATTTATCTGTAGGTGATTGTTCATCCTTGAAATTCAGTAAGTTGGTCAGGATCATGATTTGTCCATTTTTAGTCATTTTCTTTCGCTTCAGAAAAGTTTTCTATCCTTTGACTCTTGCCTTTGCTCAGTTTGTTCCAGGCTCTTCCCCGGTGAATGTTGCCAGCATTCCTGACAGGGAGTCGGCACACAGGACCCCTCCTCTGGCCTTTGGGTCCCCTTATCTCCCCACTCTGGCTAGGACCCTTTCTGTTTTCTTTTCCTGTTTTGCCATGACCTCCAAGTCCCTCTTCCTCACTGACTGGCTCTTCCTGTAACTCTGATTCCGCTTTTTCCAGCTTCTGGTGCAGCTGTGTGGGCTGTGTGCAATGGCCTGCTTCTGGAATTTAATCTGTACCTCGTGCAGCTTCTCTGTAATTTCATTCTAGCCCCTCATCTTTCACTTCCTGTTTCAAAGGGAACTTTTTTGGTTCAACTTCCTTGATGGCATATATCAGTTCTTCAAATTTTTGTTTTCTCTAACGTAAACTTTCATTCTAAATGTTATATATCAATCCCTCTACTTTCCCCCACAGAATCTGAATGGATTGCATGTGGGACTGTTTGTTTGCTTATTAATTAATCTTTCCACAGCAAAGTTTATCTCCAGGGTTTCTCCCCTTTGGTACTACATTTTGGACTGGACAGCCCTGTGTCGTCATGTTCTGTGTATCAATCACTGGGGAATACTTAGCAGCATCTCTGCCCTCCACCCACTAGATGCCAGTTGTACCATACCGGTTGTTACAACCAAAACTGTCCTCACACATTGCCAAAAGTCTCCTGGGGAGAAGAAGCGCAAAAGAGTCCATCGTTGAAAACCACTGGGCTATTCACCTGCCCCATGGAGGATGGGTGGAAGGTCCTGACTCCTCTCGATTTACCTGCACCATGTTCAAATCCTTCCCTTAGAAATTAAGCTCAAGAACTGGATGGGGGAGAGGTTTCGACTATTAGTTCAAAAGCTCAGCAGCCTGAGGGGGGATGGGAGGAACTGGGGCTGGCTGTGGAGTGTTGTTACAAGTAGGAAATTTCATCTTTGAGCACTCTGTCTGTTGGGGCCAACACCTCTGAATAAGGACAGATGTATGTTTGTATGTTGGGGGTTGGGTTATGCTTTGTCCTAATGCTATGATACTGGTTTATTTCCTCATTTGGGAGTGAGTGGGTTACTGTGATAAGTTAACATCAAGTTAAAATAAAGCCCCACAGATTGCAGGATTTTTGCTCGGTGGTTCAGCAAATACTTCTCTGTGCACAATGGCCTTTGTTCGGTGCTGTTGGCCCTCAGCTACAAAGCAGGCTCCTAGGATAGGGTTTCCAGGCCCTCCACCCAACTGAACTCACCCTATACCTCACCCCCAGAAGCTGGAATAGGGAGGGGAAGGGGGCCTGTCTGCATTCCCCACTTTCCAGAGAGCATGCTTTCCAGAAGAGTGGTCCCCAGCCCATCTCTCCAAGCTTCAGTGTCCAAGAGTCCACTACTGTTTCTCCCCACACTGCGAACTGTATACCCTGCATCATCCTTTGTTTTAATACAACTTCTCTTAAGCTAGTAGACAGCCTCTAGAATTCATGGTTTAAGATTGGGGCTACTTCCAAACTTCAGTGGATGAATTTTCACTTCTGTTTTGGTTGTTGTTCCTTTCACCAGGCTTCTAGAAAGGGTTCTTTGGCTATCTTGCTGTTAAGTCACCGATTCTCCTGCTAGTTCCCAGTGGGGTGTGTCTTCCTCCTCTACAGAGGGAAAGAGCAAGGGAATTGCTCAACTCTCCTTGAAGAAAAATCTGGTTTATGTCTCACTTCAAGCCGCTGGAGCAGAAAGAAGTGATTTTTCACCCCCCCAAAATACATAGTAGGAAGCTCTGGGGGAGAGCTCAGGAGAGAAAAATCCAATTTTTGAGAAAAGTGCTGGTTATGTGGCTCTAGATGTTTTTCCTCACCCTGTGCACTTAATTTTATGCTCATTAAGACAGAAAAATATGCTCTGCTCTACTTCTGCACTAGGCGAGGGAGAGAATGAAATGTATCCTTTCTGCTATCAGCAAGAGATACCAAACACAAGAAACTACTCATGACTGCCTAACAGCAAGAAGGATCCTTAATTTCTAAGTGAACCTCCCATCTTCCCCCCACCTCCACCCGGTCTACACAGAGACTAAGGCACCCAAACTTTCCCAGTGGGAAAGATGACAGCCACGGAAAGACATGGGAGCACAGGCTGAGGCACTTTTCCTCTTTATGACATTGATAGAGACAACTGATAACTGGTATAATTAATGCATAGGAGTCAAGATCACACTAGGGTTTTATGTACCGGTCTTCTTTTTCCAAACAATCCTATATAAAAATGCTCAGTTTCCTAGTCCCATTTCAGTGGACTTCAAGCTGAACAGCTCAGGCTTATATTAACTATTTAGACTCTATTTCCATGACAGTCAATCACCAGCTGCTAGCTCATTGCCTCCTGGCAGGCATAAAGCCACACAGTGGGTAGGTAGATGGTTGGGCCCTACCCAGGATTAGGTGTGCTAGATGAGTTTTTTAAAAACTAAAATCACAGGTCAGCTGCCTGTGAGTCCATGGGCAGAGTGCCAGGCCTGCTGGTAGTGGACACAAATACTTTTATAACAGGGGCACACTCACTGATGACAAAGGTTAAAGGGAAGGAGATCGTGCCTAAACTCATCTGACATCTCTGCAGAGTTTAAATGGGGAGGCAGAATAAGGTTGACCAGTTAACCAAAAAATAGGAAGCACACCTACCAGAATGCTTAGCACCAGTCTAAACATTCTAGAAATGCAACATTCAGTCCCCGTTCCTAAGGAACCTGGGATTCAATCGACAAGACAACCGCATGTGTAATAACAAATTGTGTGAGACAAAGAAGAACCCAGCATTGAATCCTGACGCTTCTCCAGAACTGGGCTCTCAGCCCTCCCAACCTCCCAGCTGTCTGCTGATTCTTTAGCCTTCCCCAACCTCAATGTCTTCCCACGTCTCTTCTACACCCTCCTTCACAGTCTCTTGTTTGAGGCCCTCTACATGCTAGTGTGCTCCCTTCCTGGGCCTCTTTTCGATCTACATGTTCAGCCTGGTGGCATGATCATAATTGAAACATCAACTACCATCACTTTGTTCTAGAACCTCTAACGCACAGACCCACCTCGATGCATAACCTTCAGGTCCCACAGATATCTCAAAGGCTGGATGTCCAAACCTGATTCCTTCCAAGGATTCTGAATCTAGGTAAATGGCACTGCTGTCCACCCCAGTCACCCAACCTGGAGCCCCAGGAGCCATCTGACATGCTGCTTCTTCCTTTACTCCTACAGCCAGCAGTTAATCTTTTTCCTAATCTTTCTCTTATCCATCCACTTCTCTCCTCCCTCCCACTCAATGTCATTCTCTGAGTTCAGGCACCCATTATTTCTCTCCTAAACCACACCTCAGCTTGCAAACTGGTTTCTCTGCCTTCAGTATCATCTCTGGATCCCCTGAGCTCTCCTGTCCGGCCACTCCCAACCTTTCGTCCAATACACCAGTCATACCAGAATTACTTGCATTTCCCCATGTTTTCTCACCACTACAGCTCCGGCTTTGTGAGGTTTTTCATCTCCACAATCTTCATGTTCCTTTGCCTGGAACACTCTTCCTTCTTCGTATTAATCCATTAAACGTCTCACCTCAAACATCACCTCCTCCAGGAACTTCTTTCTGATACCCTCCCAGAGTCAGATTCCCCATCTTTATGCTGGGATCCAAATAGTCTATTGTCCAAAAAAATATTTAGAACACATGAAGTTCCTCTTCATCTCAAACTGAATGAGAGGCGGGGGGGGGGGGGGTACCTTCTCCTAAAAACTATATGAAATAGACTTTCCCTGATTGTAAAGAGAAGTAAGTCTCTGTGTCCCCCATTCAGATCCCATGGCACTGGGGTATAGCTCAGTGGTAGAGCATTTGACTGCAGATCCCATGGCACTGTTACCAGCCATATCTGCTGGACAACAGCTCCCTCTCACCCAGAATTTCACCATGCTCCAGGCAAAAGGACTTCTTTTTTTGTATTGGCCTCTGGCTATTTCTTAAAGGTAGATGATCAACTGAATGAAAATGTCATTCCTATGAAGGTGCCTCCTAAGATCTGTCTCCCAATCTGCTTTTCCTATGGTCTAATGTCTAAAGCTGTCTGTGGGATGCTCCTCAGAGACAGGGGGACAAGAAATCAAACTTATTTCCTCAACTGAAAAAGGATGAGCAGATGACTTCCAAGGATGCCTTCCCACTAAAAAGCCACCTGAACTCATTCTCTGCCCTAAGCTGGCTCATCTTGTGAACCTCCCCATCTAGGAGTAGTATTTTATCTCTTCCTAGTCATTGCTGCTCACCGTCCCGCCTCTGACAATGGTATTACAGGATGGTTAAGGGGATCTCTATTGTGTGCCGCAAAGTATTAGAAATACATCAATACTCTCTTCCTCCAATAATCTAAAATAAAACTTCAACTTGTAAGTTTTTCCAAACCTGGATACCATTCTACCTTTAGGAGAAGGACACTTCCTTTCACATCTTCTAAATTTATTTCTTTGAAGCTTCAAGAGATGCCTCTAATTCTAGTATTTCAAGATTTGGAGAATAAGTCCAAATGAATGCTACCCATTCCTTCAGAAACTCATAGTCTTTATACAAGGTGAAAACAGTGCTCTTCGTGTATGGGTTTTTGGTTCGTCAGTGAAGCCCATGTTGGCCAAAATCACCAATTTGGCAGAAGTCACCATATTGAATATTAAGTTTCTTTTGCTGTGCTATAAAATCTTTTTATGCCTTTATAAAGTTGTTCATTATTAATGCATGATGGCATCTCCGAATCTCACTGTCACTTCTATGGAAAATTCTTCCTCAAACTGACCTGCAATCCGCACCTCTCTACCTACCACTGTTGAGAGGATGAGTTTCTGGAACATGAGACAGTTCCCATCTGACATTAATGCCAGAGTGAGCAGCCTTTACTCCTAACCCTTGTCCTGAGCCCGAGTTCACAGAGACAAATTCTGTCATACTGACTGATGGAAGCAACTGTCCAAAAGCGGGATCTCTAGATACTTCTGGAAAACAGGATGGCTCTCCCTAACACGAACTCCAGCACCTCAAGAAGCTGGCTCCAAGTGAATCCCATCTTTCTCGCCCTCTTCATTCTTAATCCCACCATTTTACATAATAGGACTCCTTTCTCAACTAAATTTTTTTTTAAAGATTTTATTTACTTATTTATTTGACAGAAATCACAAGTAGGCAGAGAGGCAGGCAGAGAGAAGAGGAAGCAGGCTCCCTGCTGAGCAGAGAGCCCGATACGGGGCTCGATCCCAGGACCCTGGGACCATGACCCGAGCCAAAGGCAGAGGCTTTAACCCACTGAGCCACCCAGGTGCCCCTCAACTAAATTTCAATCACAGTATGGTGTGCTGGTTAAGAGTCCCACTGCCTAGATTTGAATCTCGCCTCTACCATGTGCTAGTCATGGGACCTGGGTAAACTACTGAATCTAAGTTCGCTTCCTTCCTCATTACGATGGCACTACCGACAGTACGCCCCTCATACAGGTGTTATGAGGATTAAACGAGGTAACTGTAGAGTCCTTGGCACAGTGCCTGGAACAGAGCAGGTGTTTCATAAATATTATTATTACTACTATTACAATTCTTCTTCTCAATAGCTCCCCAACCAGTCTTCTACTGCAAGGTCAACACCCTTCACTGATCTGTCTTCCAGGCTATTTCCAGGATACACTTTCAAAACAATTCTTGATTGTAAAATACATATTTCATTACAGAAAGCTCAGAAAACATAAAAGTCACCCACCGACCACAGAGACAGCCACTTTTGATGTATTTCTTTCCAGTGTTTTCCTTCCCTCCCTTCTTTCCCTCCTTACTGCCTTTCCTTCCCTCCCTCCCTCCTTCCCTCCTTCCTCTCCCCGCCTCTTTCTTTCCTTTCCTCTCCCTTTCCTTCCTTCCTTTCCTTTTTTAACATAGGTGGGATGATCATTTATGTACTGCTTGGGTCTACTGGGTCCCACCAAGCATGTCCCCATAAGCTAACATTTAACAACACGAGCTAGGCTTGGTTCGAGCTCTCTGCTCAGGATTGCATACAGAGAAACACAAACTGGAACACTAAAGGACTGGCCATGGCAGGTGCTGCCCACTGACCTGCCCTTCCCCAGCGGAGGGTCTACGGCGGCCAGCATCGCTGCTGCCAGGTTTGTGGGACGCCGACCTTCTCCTGCCAATCCTCTGCTCACTAGCTTCGAGCAGACACCCGTCCTCTGTAGGAGGACGCAGACCGCCAAGGGTCTGGGAGCACCCCCGTGCCGCTGGCCCTCCATGCCGTCCGCCGGCTCCTGCTGCCCCGAAGCTGGGGCTCACACGTTCCTGGGGCTGCAGTGGCTGCCCTCTCGTCTCTCCCCGTCTGGGTTCACTGCCTGTTTCAAATCCCATTTCAGAACAAGAAAACATCACCCTCAGTAATGACAACCAGGCCTGCGGGTTCAGAGCACTCCTACCATCCAGCCACACCCGTAAGACCGCATGGGCACCTGGCAGACGCCTGCTGAAGGGGCGACTGAGTATCTTGTGGTTTCAGCGGTTGCCTCGAGCACCTGACAGAATCCTTCAGAGACGAACCATGTCTCCTAACTTTGATCCTTTACAGTAGTTAATACAGAGTTAGTAATCAATAAAATGACTGATGAATAAAGTAATAGCCAACACCGGGCTTCCTTTTTAATACATATGTTTTCACATCTTTCTCTTGCCTTACTGCACTTGATACACCCCGTGACGGCTAACACCCGGAGGGCCTGCTCCACGCCAGACACCATCTAAGTGCTGTGTACATATTAGCTCATCTAATCCTT
Organism: Lontra canadensis; assembly: GCF_010015895.1. Classification (NCBI taxonomy): domain Eukaryota; kingdom Metazoa; phylum Chordata; class Mammalia; order Carnivora; family Mustelidae; genus Lontra; species Lontra canadensis. The sequence continues at coordinate 11,207,594 of NW_022631065.1, forward strand.
CCAACAGCCCTGGCAAGGGGATGTTATCATCATTTTCATTTTAGGCACGAGGAAGTGATGGAATTAGAATTCAAATTTTAAAAACTAGTTTGATCAAACATCATATCCAAATAATTGAATTCAATACCTGAAATATTTAGCAAGGACCAGCTATGGCCTACGCACAATGTAAGGTTATGTCTTACACAGCAGGGGGAGGAATTTCTAACAACGAACTAAACACGAGGCAGAGCGGGCAGATACACACCAATGCGGAGAGAGAAGAGGGCAAAGGGAAGGGCCCAATTCCTATGATCAGAACAAGCTTCTCCAAAACGCTGAGAAATAAGCAGGCCCTCAAAGTCATCTCATTATGAAGATCCAGGAATGAACAGGGTTAGCCCTCTAAGGGAACCACAATCCCAGAACACATCTGGGAGCATCTGGCAGGACCCTGCACTTTTGTTCACCCCCAGACAGAAACCCTGGGGCCAACGTCTCCTTTTTCCCCCAAGTGAGTCCTTGTCAGGAGTACAGGAGTCTGGGGTAGCTGGAGTGGGCTGGACAGCCCAGCTCCTCCTTACTGACAAGGACACAGCACCCCAACAAATCACACCATTGCCCGATATTAATTTATTTTGACAAGCAGAGAATACAGACCTGGTTTGTATATCCTAAAATCGCAAGCATTTCAACACGCTCCTCACTAGCATCGATGTGCTTTTCCGGCAACACGTGAAAACACATCTTCTAGGGAACGCACCATACACAGCAGAGAGCCATAGCCCTAGAAGAGACCTGGGGCTTCCCAGTGCATCCATGCCTGCCCAAGACAGAAGCCCCCGGGGAGCAGTCGTCACAGCCTTGGCCCTGATTACTTACGGGAGGGCAGGGCTCCTCAGCGCTTTTACCCGGACCACAGCCTCAGCCACAGCCTGGATGCCAACTGCGTCCAAACCCACGATTCAGAGGTCCAGGCTCTTGGCCTGCTCTCAAGGACCAGCACCACCCAGGTAGAACCCCCAGGCCATCCATACTGCACATGCCCTCCCCCACGAGAGGCCCTCTGCCTGCCTACTCTCTCTGTCAGGCCCGCTTTCCTCCTTGCCTGGTTCATGACAGCATTCTTACAGGTTTCAGAAGAGTCTTTTGGAAGCACAAAGTGACAGATCATTCCTTGCTTTACAACCCTCAGAAGCTCGCTTATACCTATGAGATCAGGTCAAACTCCTCACCTTAGCTTGCTGGGCCCCTGTCAGATTTGGTCCCTCGCTGCCACCCAGGCCACCTCTGGTTCAGACCCACATGTGCTCCACCCCTCTTGCTCCTGCCAGACCCAGAGCAGTCAAATAAGCCTCACCCTCTCACAGCCACCCAGCTCAGGCCTCAACACAAGTACCATCTTGCACAGGAAGGCCTCCAGGATGCCTTTGCCTCCCTCTGTGCACAAAGCACCCACACTTGCCTCCGCTAACATGCTACCTACCACACAGCATCGCCGGCCGCTTCCTTCGCGGTCACTTCCACTAGTCTGTGCACTCTTTTCAGTGTCCCCAGGCCCCAGTGGCAGGGGGGTGGTCAGCACACAGCAAATGTTTGGCACGTGACAGAAGGAGCCTAGACACCCAAGCCCACCAAGCCTCTCCTGTCCCTGACACCCAACGGACTTACCAACACAGTCACAGGTGGGGAACTCGGCCTGGGCTCTCTTTGCAGGTGTGTCCAGCAGACTCTTGGTGGGCGTGTCCAGGTACTTAAGAGGTGACTCCAGGAAGCCACTGAGGGTGGGTGTGAGGGGGTTCTCGGCCTTGGTGGGTGTGGCCTCCTGGCCTCCCTCCTCCGAATGGAAGCAGGTGGTTGAGAGCACAGTCACAGCCCCCGAAGACTCAATCTTGATTTGCTTGGGGGAGCGGGTAGAAAAAGGGCTCTCAGGGGCTGGGAGACATGTTGACTGGTTCTCGGCATCCTGAATGGGCACAGATGGGGGGCCAGGAAGCCCAAAGCTATCCCCAAATTCAGCTTCAAACTGCCGGATGAGCTCTTCCAGCTTGTCATCAGCAGGGGGAAGAGGGCCGGTGGAGCCCGGCTGCAGGGTCGCCATGGGGCTAGGGGATCTCATTTCCTGAGTAGGGGGCAGCAGGCTGTCCCCAGAGGGACTAGGTGCAAATAGCGCAAGAGAAGGTTCTGGGGGCGGGGGGGCAGCAGAGCCCTGGGAAGTGGGGACAGGGGCCGGTGGCTGTGCCTGCACATCCTCAGAGGCCGGGGGCCTCAGCCCTTCCAGGACGATTTGCCGCAGTGGCAGGAAGAGAGGCTGCGCTTCCCGCGGCCTGGACTTCTTGATCTGAATGGGCTTCCGGACACTGGGCTTGATCCCGGGGGCTGCCTTCTCGGTTCCTGGGGGACCTCCAGCCGGTGCCAGCGGCTTCTTCTTCTTCTCCTTGGGTGGCCTGTCCAGAGGCCGTGGGGCAGGTGAGCTTGCTGGGGCCCACCAGCCTGGAGCAGGAGGCTCGGCGGGCGGGGGGAAGGGGGCATCATGGGCCTGGTCCAGGAAGAGACTGCGCTTATGGTGAAGGTGCTGCTGCAGGGCGGTCTGGGCCTTCTGGTGGGTGTCAGGCTCTGTGGAGGGTGCAGGAGCCTCCCTCTGGAGCATGGGGGATGGGGACGGGGCCGGGGAGGAAGAGGGCGCCTCCACCTTGACCTTGGGCTTGGAGGGTAGGGCCTCGGGCCGCTTGAATACTGACTGGATGTAATCACTGGCGCTGCCCAGCAGCTGCTCCAGTTCGGCCATGGGGTCAGGGCTTGGGCGGGGCAGGGGCCAAGAGCTCCTCGGAGCTGCTGGTGGGGTGTCGGTGCCCCAGGCTTCCGGAAACTCGGGTCTAGGAGTTGCTGGAGGGAAGGCGGGGCTGTCAGGAGAAAAGGGTGCATGCTCTTCAGCAGGGACCACAGGCCACGAGGGGGCCCGGAGGTAGGACTGGGGGGACCGGAAAGGGGCAGGAGGGGACAAGGCCTCAGGGAGGGGGCAGGAAGCCTGGGAGGTGGAGTGGGAAGGCTGAGGGAGGGCAGAGGAGAGCTGGGTGAGGGCCTCGATGGCGATGGCCGTCTGCAGGCTGATGTTCTTCTCCTTGGCGATGCTCAGGGCACTCTGGGACAGGGGAAGGCCCTCGGGGGGAGGTATGTGGGGGACCTCGGAGCTGAGCACTGGCCTGGGGCTTGGCACTGGGAGGCCAGCCTCAGCAGAAGGCAGAGTCCCTGGGAGCCCGGGCCGCCCCTCCGCGCCGTCCACGACCACAGATTTGATCTTGCCCTCCAGCCACTCGAGGTAGTCCGGGCACTCCGGGCCATCGCAGTTGCAGCTGGGCGGCTTCATGCCGTGCCGCGCGAGGGCCAGGGCCGCCTGCAGCGTGTCCAGGTCTTCGCTGCCAGCAGAGCAGCCCTCGGGCCCCGGCCGGGCTCCCCTGCTGTTGTTCCCAGCCTCGCGACTCATCTCACGGTTGAAGGTTTCGTAGAGCCGGGTGCTAAGGGCCCCATAAGAGGACACTGCTTCGGCCACAGCCGAAAAGGCCACCAGATCGTGGGCATCTTCCAGGCGAGCAGTGTGAGCTGGGCCCGGGGCAGCGTCCCAGTCGGGCTTCTGGTCTACTCGCCAAGGACCCCCAGCCCCTAGCAGACTGGGTCCGGCGGGTTCTCTAGCACCATTGACCGGCGCCCCTGAGGCGCTTAGCTGCCGTGAGTCCCCATGGTACACTGGCCCTGAGTCCATCTGACCTGGAACAGGTCCATCAACTGGGCTGAGCTCTGAGCCTGTCTGAAGAAAGAAAGAGAGAAAAAAGGGAAAAAGATGAGCCATAATATTAGAAAAGCACTGTTCTGCTTCACACCACTCAGAGGCATACCTAAACCCCACGTTTCTTGCAAACTCTGCCCCTGACACAGCTTGAACCTGAACTCATCTTTGTCTTCATGTCTCCTTGCCCAGCCAGCCGCACCAACAGAAATGGAAGGCAGACCTTTAAGAGGTCCTAATCCAGAATTCTGCTCCTTTTAGAGCCTAAGATCGATGGTATAGACGAGGCTCCCCAGACACCAAGCATTTATTCAGGACTCACAAAAAGACCTCTAACTTTCAGGGGCCAAAATGACCCCGGGGCCATGCCGACTTCGGTGTTTGTTAGGAGAAAGCTAACCAAACACCCCAAGAAGCCACAGGCCATAAATGTGTGGTGTATGTGTGTACAGGGAGGGGGCGAGCAGCCCTGAGGAACAAATGCAGCCTGAACCAGGGGTCAGCCAGAGATTTTCAGTGGGAAGGAACCCACAGTTTTTTTCTTTGCCTGTTCATGTCTGCACATAAGCCCTGGCTGAGCTCCGAGAGCTGGTGACAAGATGACATTCCCACTTCCAGCCCCAGGCCGGCCGGAGGGAAACACTGATTGGACACCAAGTGCGTTCAGCCCCCTGATGAGCCAGTCACGCCAGTGACAAGCGAGCTGCCGGTCGGCCCAAGATCCAGGCCTCTTCCCAAGCCCAAGAACCACCACTATGCACTTGATGTCCAATGAAACACACAGACGGGGGAGGGCATAAAAAAGGAGGAGCCAGGGGTCCAGCCCAGCAAGTTAAAAGCTAATACAAAGATGTGAAATTCAGTCTGCAGAATTCGTCCCTCTAGAAAGGAAAGCTCTTCCCCACAGTAGAAAGCAGGGCCAATAGATTGGGAAAGTCATCAGTGAGTGCTGTAACTAGCAGGTGAAAGCTTGATGGGGCTCAGGATATAGACGTGATCTCAAGATAGCTCCACAAAAACCACCAAGTTACAACTGTAAAGAGAAATCTGGCAGACGCCACCTTAACCAAACGATCAGAGTTCTCATCATCACCAGTACTGCGACAAACCCACATCCCGAGAGTCTTGATGTGATACACTGAGAAGGACACAACGTCACTCACACAGAACTCCAGCCAAAACATATAACCCCCCTCCCATTATGAGGAAACATCAGATAAACCCAAACTGGAAGGCATGAGAGAAAGCACCTGGATTGTTGTCTTCAAAAATTTCAAAGACAAGAAAGACAAACATCTCCGCAAACATCTTTAGCTTACTGAAGAGACAAGACAGAGAAAGGCATGGTCATGAGTTAGATCACAGACTGGGGAAAAGAGCTAGAAGGCACACCGCAGGACATCTGATGCAACTGGAGTATGGACGTGGATAAGATCACACTGCGTCTGTCTCAGTCTTCTTGGCTCGAATCATTTTACTCTGATTATGTAAAAGAATGTCTTTGTCCTTAGGGGACATACACACACACAAACACACACACACACACACACACACACACACACTGAAGTATTCAGGACAAAGGAACATAGTATCTCTAACTTAATCTCAAGTGGTTCACAAAAATGTGATATGCATATAAGAAATATACACACATAGAGAAAATGATAAAGCAAAATGTAAATAATTTTACTATGTGGGAGTCCCAGGTACTCTTCTTGCAACTTTTCTGTAAGTCTAACATCAAGCGGATTAAACAGATGTTTACGCTGCTACTAGTCCCCAGACTGGGGAAGGTGGCCATCACACATGGGCTCCAAAGCAGCAGTGGGAAGGTGGGCTTTGGGATCAGCCCCGTGGGAGGGGAGCAGAGACCCCAGCCTCGGGTTCCCACCTCATCCTCATCACTGCCCAACTCTGGCCCAAAAGGACCCTTATGCTTTTCCAAGTTTTGCACATGCAGGGCTCACTGCCTGGAATGCCCTTCGCAGCCTCTATGGGGCCACCTTGGCTTATCCTTGAAGCACCAGCTCAGAGGAACCTCCTCCCTGACCTGGCCAGCAGACCGCCCTGTGGCTCCCGCCCCCTGGTCTCCTGTGGCACCCCGTACAGGCCTTAGCAGCACTTTTCTCTGGCCCCTGCTATCATTCCAGCAGCTGCTTCCCCGACCCGATTCGAGCTCCTTCAAAACAAGGTCCGCATCTTAGCCGCTTCTGTGCCTGCTGCCCGCAGCTGCTACTCACACTCTCTCCTGGGGTAAAAGGGCTCCCATGCCCCCAGACACAAATGCCACCTTTCCCTGACCGTCTCTCCCAACCTGGAACTAGGAACGAGACCTTCCCTCTAGGAATGTGGCTGATCACCTAGTCGTCCCTTCCTTCCTTCTCAGAAACCTAAAACTACCATGATGACAAGGGCAATGAAGTCTGAAGTGGCCAAATTTTACCTGCTTATGTGTAAAAGACAGCAGGAGCACGCATAACCCCAAAGAAACTTGAGGGAGTAGCATGGACTTACAAAAACAGTGTCAGGAAGACTGATGCTGAGGGACTGAGGCTTCCCCAAAATGGTCAAGACAACTAAAAGGATTTATAAAGTTATTTTTGGTTTGTGAACAAGAACAAGGAAGGGCTAGGCTGGCGCTTGGGCCTCTGACTTCCCTGGGAAAGAAAATGCTCTTTCGACCAAAAAGAGAAGGAAGGGAAGAGTGAACACAAAAATGAGGGAAGGGAAGCCAGGACAGGTGGAGGGATTTTTTAAGAAATGCTACATTCCAGCTTCTCAGCCAGGGGATTCCACTAACACATTCCTCGGCACGGGCTGGGGATCCTGGAGGAAAGACACCGTCAGGAGAAGGGGCCACCGGCAAGAAGAGAGCAAGCATCATTCCAGACTCGAGCAAGACCAGCCCCAGGAAAGTTCCTGAGAGGGTAACTGGAGGAACCACAAGGAGCCAGGTTCAACATACATCATCAACCCATCAACACCCAATGAACCTTACTGTTTTGTGTCGTAGGGTCACTGGACCAGAAGACAGGGAGACATCCTATCTGACAGATCACAAACTCAAGGGCTGTTGGCCAAATCAGCCACAGACCTGGTTTGTTTGGCCTACACAGCGTTAGATTCTTGTTTATCTTGTCAATATTAAAATGTCAAATTTGACATGAAACCCAGATCGTCTTGAAGGTCTGCATTTCCACCTAGCAGACAAGCCACGGCTTCTGCTCTGGCCATCCCTGGCCTTGCAGTTCCATGCTTCTTTCTTGACACCAAGGCCAGGGGTCAGAGATTACTTGAATTGCCTGTATTAGTTATCACTTCATTCGTGTTACTTGCCAAGCCTTTGCACACATTTGCATTTGCGACTTGGGCTATAGACGTTTAAGTCTACTAAGGCCTGCTGTGATCCCCTCAAGGGCCAGCGGTAGAGAACGACAGGCCGGACGGGCGGGCTCGCCACAGGCGGAATGACCATGCTCAAACTCAAATGGGGTAGCAACTTGGGTGGAGGGTAGCGGGGAGGTCTCTAGTGGTCTGCCACGGGGCTCTGTCCTCAGCTAGTCTTTCCTCTCTCCTGATACACGCAACAGGAGGATGTGGCAGCTTCAAAGGGTCCTATAACCCAGGGTTTTCCCCCAATTTCTTTACTACAATCCGCGGTAACAAATACATCCTGTAACATGATCCATTACATGCTTAAACGTATGACAAGGCTGCAAAATACTATGTCCCCTTACTAGATACACAAATCCCTCCCTCCATTTCTTGTAGGCTGCAACCTTGTAAGGCGATTTCACAGCCCACTAAGGAGTCCCAAGCCATAGCTGGACACACACGCAGGCATGACCTGATTGAAGAGGACCCATAGCACAGGCAGCGATGGCCCCACTCTGCCCAGACAGTCCGTGAGGGGACACAGAGCAAGCTAGACAGTGCAAAAGTATAGAGGTACGGGTCCCTTTAGGTTCTGAAGACAAAACTCGTAAAAGTCTTTACACATCTGAAGTCTGTCAGTCAGGCACAGAATTAGACTCGTTTCGAGTGACTCTTGAGGGATGGAATTAGAAAATCAGTAAAGCTTTAGAGAGTTGAACGTAAGCTCAATTTAGGGAAGACTGTGAACACTTAGAGACGCTGACGCGTTGGCCCGCATCCCCCTAACAAGGAGGAGGCAGCAAGTTCTTATCAATGGAGACTGAGAAGGGAACAAGGTGGGTTATCTGGTGATTAGTGGCAATGCCAGACGATGGAGGCTAGTTGAGAAAGGCCCTTTCAAATTCTCAGTTCAGAAATGCCCCAGCTCTAAAACCCTCCATGATGTCTCCCTCCCACTCCAAAGATCTTCCCCAATGTTTGCTTTTTGTCTGGACCTCTCAGCTGACCTCCAGCTAGCTCCAACCCCGGGGACATGTTACAAGCCCACTGAGAGGCAGCTTGTCTCAAACAGAGTGTAACTCCCCTCCCCACCTGCAACAATTTCCTATTCTGGACAGTGTTCTTATACTCGCCAATGTTCCTGACCCCAGCATCACCTGTGTTCTTCCAATGTGCCTCATCACCAGACCCCAAACAATTCTTAAACAAGAACACCTCTCTGTTCTATCTCCTCCCCCTCCATGTCTGTTCCCTAATTTGAGCCTTGCTGTGTATGCATGCTTTCTATCAATCTGCCACTGGCTCCTTTAAGCGACTCCATGTGCCCCCCTCAGCCCCAGCCCACTGATCATCTCTGTTGATGATGCCTCACCTTCCCTCAAGGCTCCCAGCACCACTTCATAACTCCTCCTCCCACTCCACCTTTGCTCACCCTCCAGAATTTGAGAATGTCATTTGTATGCACAAAGTGCTTGGGGCGCGTAGCCCATTATATTTCCCAAAATGGCCATTATATCCCTCCATCCCAAATGTACTTCTCCTATGGAGAGGTGGGAATCTATATGCTCCCTCCTCATGAATTTGGCTGGGCTCGAGGCAGCGGTGGAAGTGACCCTACATGGCTTTCACAGCTGGACTGCGAAAGAGAACACAGCTTCTGCCTGATTCTCTGGGGACACACACTCTTGGGGCTCAGCCACCATCGGGTGAGGGAGCCCGGACCACATACAAAAGGCACATGCAGGTGTCTGAGTGGACATTCCCAGCAGAAGTCCCAGCCAACAGCTGGCATCACCTGCTAAACGTGTGTGTGAAGGGGCCCTTCAAGGATTCAAGCCCAGGGGTCGAGTTACCTCCAGGTTTTGACCTCCCCAGCCAAGGCCCTAAACGTCAAGGACCAGAGACAAGCTTCCCCTGCATGTCCTTCCTGACTTCTGAATCCAAAGGCTCCAAGAGCATAATAAAATGACTGCTTTATGCCACTAAATTTTGGGATGGCATAAAGAGCAGACAATTTCAGGAACACCAAGACATTAATGAGTGAAAAGAGAGACTATAAACAAACACCATAAAGCTTGTCAGTGCTGTGAAAGCCGTCTACACGGAGGGCACAGGCCAAGTGCACATGTGTATCAAGAATGATCTCACCTGGGGCTGCTGGGGGGGGCTCAGTGGATTAAGCCTCTGCCTTTGGCTCAGGTCATGATCTCAGGGTCCTGGGATCGAGCCCCGCACGGGCTCTCTGCTCAGCAAGGAGCCTGCTTCTCCCCCTCTCTCTCTGCCTGCCTCTCTGCCTACTTGTGATCTCTCTCTCTGTTAAATAAATATAATAAAATCTTTTAAAAATTTTTTTAAAAATTTAAAAAAAAAAGAAGAAGGATCTCAATTTGGGGGGCCCAGCGTTGGTCATAGTTTACTTTAAAAAAAAAAAAAAGATCTCACTTCAAAGTAACCTTGGGGATGAAGCTGGAAAGCTGGGCAGGTATTTGGGAGGGGTGGAGGGGTGGAGGAATTCCAGATGGAGGGAGGAGCAGATGCAAAGGCACACATAATCCTGGGGTGGGGGTGGGGGGCAGGGAAAAATAACTGCTGAGCACGGGGAGGACAGGTGTGTGGCTCATAGTGTGAACAAAACAGAGCAGATGTACCTTTTAGGAGGGGCAATCAGGTGACCCTGTAGAATTCAGACTGCAGACTGCAAGGCTGGTGGCCTAAAGACCAGTTGGGACACTCAGGTCCCCATCAGTGATAAGGGCCTACAAGAGCAAAGAGGTGAGACTGGGCCATGCTTACGGGAGCAGACGACTTGGTGCAGGGGCTGAGCCAGGAAACAGAATCAATCACCTCCCGATTGAGCCCTCCCTCCCCAGACTTGCTGACCTCGGGGTCTGAGCCAGATCCTACGGTCCCCGCACACAGCCTCCATCTGGTGGGGGATCTCTCTCTCTTCCTGTGAATCTGACCAACTGAACAGTAAGCACCCACACTGGAGCTTCCACCACCCCCTCACAGTACTCAGTATATGTCCCAAAGGACATGCTGCTTCTTCCTCCCAACACCAGGCTGGGACCTGCCCCTTCAGCCCCATACCTGGAGAGGAGGGCCCGTGAAATCCTGCGCAGACCTGGAGGCTGCTTCCCCACTACAGCCCCACCACAGAGCACAGCCGGCAGAGGTCTGCAAGGCAGCCGGCACCGGGAACACCTTCACCACGAGTGACTGGGGAATCTGACATCGGACCAGGGAACGGCCTGCCCCTAACCCGCCCGCCACGGGAAGGCCCAGCCAAAGTGGGTCCCTATTTACGGCCACTTTCCAGGTACAGAACCACACCCTGGCCTCACTGGGATGCACATACCCAACCTTACCCAGTCCATTCCCTGCCTCACAGTGCCACCCATCCCAGGCTGTGCCTTGTCCAAGCTGAGGGTGCTCTCCCCTCAATGAGGGGCAACAGGGGCTTGTTCCCGGAAGACAGGCAGAGTAGATGCCCTTCTCAGATCCAAGCAGAGACTTAATGCCACACCTTGCTCTATGAAGAGTGGACGTGTGCATACATCACACCGATCCCAGGATTGCACCCTGAGGGGACTCCAGATCCTCCTCTGAGGGTCCACGAACCTCTCCTGGGATTGGTCCCTGCACCCTGCCCGCTCAGGACTCCCAAGGGCCCACCCATCTCTTCTCCTACAACCAACTCCGTTCTTCCACTCCCAATCCCCCACAGCTGGTCCGCCAACATCTGCAGGTATCCAACAACAGCAGCCCACCCTCCCCACCTGAGGGGCTCCAGACAAGTGTGGAACTCCGCCACCAAATGCCAAATATCTCGTTTTTCCTATAACACAGGGAGCGGGGCCGAAAAGACACTGGATTTTCCAAGTCCTTCCTGGCTCTCAGAGTATCAGCCTCCTGAAACCAAATCAGCAATCCCCTATCAAAGGGAAACAGAAGGAAGGAGGTTAAAGACTGCTATCTTGAGAGATCAGAGTCCATGCCGGCCACAACATCCTAGGGCCTCTAGGGAAGGGGAAGCCAGAAGAGACACGGGGTCCAGGGGGGCTGCTCCGTGGGTGGGTAGCACTTACGCACCATGTTGGAAGAAGCGTGTCTGGGAAGGTGTTTCCAGCCAGGGTGGAGAAGTCTGCCGTCCACCTCCACCAAAGGCCAGTGGCTGGGGGGCAGGGCTGGTCTTGGCTGCATCCTCTATGGCGGAATCTCCAAGAATAAATTCCTCTGGGATTCCAAGATAGTAGTGGCTGCTCCCCATCCAGCTGGCCAACAGACCCCACCCAGCGCTTTCCCAACAGCCTGCACCAGCAGCTCCACTCCTCTGCCCTCCAGCAGCTGTTCAAGGAGCTGGACCGCCCAATTCCGCCCTCTCCCCCAGTCCTAGAGGGCAGCAGCCAAATCCTTCCTACTCCCCTCCCCCAACTAACTGATGGCCCCACCACCGCTCAGCACACGGGCTGTATTTAAGGCGCGTTCTGTCTAGAGGTGATCAATTATTCATCTCTTAAGAGGATTCTCCCCTCCTGGGATTTTACTGATGAAACAAATCCATGAGTGGGAAAAGAGACTTTTAG